>NC_084846.1:27409542-27719542 GCF_033115175.1 Lepus europaeus
GCATTTGGGGAATGAACCAACAGACGAGGAGTGCTCTCTCTGCTCACCTGTCTCTCCACATCTGAAATACATTTAAAAGTATTTATGCACAGACATATTCATGGCTCTGTACGTTTTTAGACTGAAACTGAAAGTAACGTACACAGATGACCATGAGGAATAGTTACACAGATTATAAAGGACACACAAAACAGAATAATGGGGGCCGTGCTGTGGTATAGCGGGTAAAGCTGCCGCCTGCAGGCCCGGCATCCCATATGAGCACCAGTTCGAGTCCCAGCTGCTCTACTTCCAATCCAGCTCTCTGCTATGGCCTGGGAAAGCAGAAGATGGCCCAAGTCCTTGGGACCCCTGCACCTACATGGGAGACCGGGAAGAAGCTCCTGGCTCCTGGCTTCAGACTGGCGCAGCTCCAGTAGTTGCGGCCATTTGAGGAGTGAACTAACAGATGGAGACCTTTCTCTCCTTCTCTGTATGTAAATCGGCCTCTCAAGTAACTATAATCTTAAAAAACAAAAGTTACCACATGACCCAGCAATTTCACTCCTAGGAATAACCCAAAAGGCCTGGAAAAAAAAAAAATCACAAAAACATGTATTCATAGCAGCCTGAAAACAAGCCAGATGCCCATCTACTGATAAAGGAATCAACAGTGTGCAATGGAGTGTTGCCGAGCACCGAGAGGGATGTAGAAGCACTGCAGTATGTCTGCGATGAAGTACTGTGCTAAGTGAGAGGAGGCAGACACCCAGGGCCACTTATCATAGGATTCCATGTCTGTGAAAAGGCGGCGGAATCTACAGGGACAAAAGTGCATTCGGGGTTCCCAGGGTCTAAGAGGAGGCTGCAAGAGGAGAAGGCAGGTGACTAAAAGGCAGGAGGAAGGAAAATGTCCTGGAACTGGCACTGATGGTTCCTAACCCTGTAAATATACCAAAAGCTACTAAATCACGTTTCAAACGGGTGGATTTTATGGTATGTGAATTATAGTTCAATTTTAAAAATAGAAAAATGATTAGAACATAGGATATAAAATTATATTTACAACATGACCCAACTAGGTTGAAAAAACACATTTAGCTATGAGTCACATAACAATATCACCATTGGGAGAAACATTTTCCTTGTCAGTTTCCAAACTTTCTACCATGAACATATAATTTTACCATCAAGGGAAAAAAATGAAAACAAACATCAAACCTGGATTATATTGGCCTTTAAATTGTTTTCATAAATAAGGAATGCCAACGAAACAGACATTTCTCCTCTCCTATTCTTAAGGCCCTCCCTGGAGAGTACTGGAAAAACACAACTGAACATTGGGCAGAGCCAAATGCATGGGTTATTTGGGGTGGCAGAGTTAGGAAAGATGCTTCTCATACCACCCCTGAGGGTAACACTACTAAAAAAAGGTCAGAATGGTAGACAGGAGCGAACAAGGGACAAAAGGCAAGTGGAATCCCTCTCTCTGCTGGTATCTGTCTCCAATAATCAACATGTAATTCCAAAAAAATTTAGTCTTCAAAAGTAGCCCCTGCCAATGTCCTTGGATCGGTGGGAAAGAAGGTTCTGGAAGTGAGGCAGGGTTTCCCACACCCACCATTGTTCTCAACCTCTGATAATGTGTAATTAAGAGATAAAGGCTGCACATACAGCCCAGCCACGTTTTACTGCATTTCCTCTACTGTTTAGTGAAGCCTGTGAGTACAGCTTTGAGTTGAAAATTCTATTGAGCAAGCTCTTCACCCAGGTCCTACCCCTTGGACTGTAACATGATCCTGTCTCACAGTGTTCGGAAAAGAGTTAAACACCGATCTGGACAGCATCTACTACAATGAACTGGGACAGAAAGCGGCGGGCATGCCCACGTAATTTCAAGTTTTTAATAAGTAACAGAGGTTCGACAATAATCAAGGAGAGGTTATATTCACCAGAAGACAATTTAGTGAACTGCCAACTTTTAAGGAAATCAAGCCTATAAAGCTGATCTCTTGGAGGCTCTACTTACTCAGGAACCAAGCTCTTCTGATTTTTTTTTAAAGGTGCTGTAAAATAAAATGTTTTCTAATCTTCAAACAACTCCTTCCCCAAGTGTGCACTGACACACCCAACAAGGGAGATTTCCAGAACCCTGACTACAAGTCACTACTCCCCATAAATACTTGGTTTGGAACCCACTTACTCTCTTGGCTTCTACTTGGTCCCCATAAAATGCACATGCATACACTTGCTTTCTATGGCAACCTCACCTATCTTACTGCTAATAAGCCAACATCTCACAAACTGTACCTGAGGTGCCAAACCACAGTCAGCTGTCTACACCCTGTACATAGGACAGACTTCAGGGTCAGGTTCTAAGATGGACTAGGAGATAAATAACCCAGTAACTTCCTCAAATATGGAAAGTCCCCTTCCCCATTTTATCTGAAAGGCAGGGGCAAATATCCTTCATCCATGGGTTAACTCCCCCTATGCCCCCAACAGCCAAGGCTGGGCCAGGCCAAATCCAGGAGCTGGGAACTCCATCCAGGTCCCCTACGTGAGTGGCAGGAACCCAAGTGCTTGAGCCACACATCGCTGCCTCTCAGGGGCATTATTAGCAGGAGGCTGCATTGGAAGTGGAGGAGCTGGAACTTGAAACAGGCACTCTGATACAGGATACAGGTGCCAAACAGCATCTTAACCTCTGGAATAGCTTTTTCAAAATTAATTTTTAGTCACGAATACAAAGATCTACTACACTAAAAGTAAATTTTTAGTACATGATGCGAGTTAAAAAATCAGACTCTAAATGGCGCTTTGGTGATCACCCCCTGCACTAGCATGAATGCTATCACTTACAAATTCCTCTCCACTAGTACCTGCAAATGTGGCTCTAATCCAATGACCGGGGTCCCCGTAATAGGGATATCTGGACACAGCCACACACGGAACACAAAGTGACGACAAAGGCCAACAAACGCCCCACACAACCGGCAGCACCAGAAGCTCACAGAGAGGCTTGCCAGTGCCGTGATTTCAGACTTCCGGTCTCTACAACAGGGACAGCAAGGATTTCGATTGTCTTACGGCCTCCCAGGTTACAGGGATTTGCTAGAGTAGCCTTAGGAAGTCCACAAATTCCCCTCCAACTCCATAGCAAGTGCCCTGAACCCAACTCAGAGGCTTGTCTTCAACAGGTGTAAACCCAGGTCTAAATCAGACTCTTCTCTTCACCGGTGTATCTCAAACAGGCCCTAGTCCAGAGTCTTGGAGTCTGGGTCCCACACAGCCTCGGAGCCTGTCCCACCTCCAGAGCCACACCTGCTCATTAGCCACCAAACCCTCTTGGTGTTCTTCACATATGTCATTCCCATTTATCACCCTTGAAAGACAGATTTTTAGTCCTGTTTTCAAGACACAAAAACGGAGTGGTATAAAGGAAAGGCTGCTCGCCCAGCTGCACGGCAGACACACAGAGCCATCAGGATCCAGACTCACTCTGGATCTGCAGGAGCCAGGAGCTTCTGCCAGGTCTCCCACACAGGTGCAGGGGCCCAAGCACTTAGGCCATCTGCTATTGCTTTCTCAGGTACACTAGCGGGGAGCTGGATCGGAAGCAGTGCTGCCAGGACTCAAACCAGTGCCCATGAGGGATGCCAGCACTGCAGGCCGGGACTTTAACGTGCGGCAGCACAGTACCAGCCCCACATTTCAAAAAAAATTATTTGAAAGGTGGGGTTACAGAGAGGGAGAGGCACAAGAAGAGATCTTCCATCTGCTGGTTCACTCCCCACATGGCTGCAACTGCTAGCGTTGGACCAGGCTGAAGCCAGAAGCTTCAGTCTCTCGCCTGAGTACAGGGCCCAAGTACTGGGGTCGTCTTCCACTGCTTTCCCAGGCTATCAGTAGGGAGCTGGGTCAGAAGCAGAACAACTGAAACTCAAAATGGTGTCCATATGGGAAGCCATGACTGCAGGCAAAGGTCCCAACACCATGCACTTCTCCGAAAGTCACCATCCTGCATGGAGATGACTCTTCAAAAGCTCTTCATACCAACAAGAAGCGCAGAACATTGAGAAAAGCTGAAGCTGGTTGGCAGGTGCACCAGGAATTACCACGTATTCTCTAACTGTATATATAAATAGAGCTAACTTTTAAAAAGGTTTGGGGCTAGTGCTGTGGCATAGCAGGTAAAACAACCACTTGCAGCACTGGCATCCCACATGGGCACCGGTTCAAGTCCCAGCTGCTCCACTTGCAATCCAGCTATCTGCCACGGCCTGGGAAAGCAGTAGAAGATGGCCTGAGTTTTTAGGCCCCTGGACCCATGTGGGAGACCTGGAGGAGGCTCCTGGCTCCCAGTTTTGGGCGGGCACAGCTCTAACTGTTGTAGTCATCTGGGGAGTAAACTAGTGGATGGAAGACCTCTCTCTCTCTCTCTCTGCTTCTGCTTCTATGTAGCTCTGCCATTCAAATGAATAGAGATCTTTTTTTAAAAAAAAAAAAAAAGTCTTTATATTCATTACAAATAACAGCTAATTATTTTAAAAGTTGAAGTTACAAACTAAAATGAACAATAATCTTTGGGTAAATGTGTAACATTTGCACCATCATCTCTGAATACAACAGGTTCCCAGAATAGCTACTTCCCCGTCTTTCAGAGAACAGTGCAGACTCTGCATAAAATGAAATCTGATCTTAGCAGATTTATCTTTTCCAAGATACAGTTTTCCAGGTTTTCAGTTATGCTCCTTGGGGAAAAAAAAAAAAAAAAAACCTATTTATATTGTATAGACAGAAATAAAATGGCTATAAACAAAAACTCAAGTTCTTTATCTGTTAGAATTTCAACCGTGACCACAAGTGGAGCTAAACAGAAACTCACATCATCCGTCTCTGCAATAGCTGCCCTCCCACCAGCACCTTTTCCACAATTCTTCTATCCTCTGTGGTGCAGCAAAACTCATCCTGCCCATCAGAAACACCTAGACAAGCATAAAGATCAAGATCTTGATGGGGCCGGTGCTGTGGCACAGGCTAACTCGTCTGCAGCACTGGTATTCCACCAGTTTATGTCCCAGCTGCTCCGTTTCCGATCCAGCTCTCTGCTGTGGCCTGGGAAAGCAGTGGAAGATGGCCCAGGTCCTTGGACTCCTGCACCTGCATGGGAGACCCAGAAGAAGCTCTTGGCTCCTGGCTTCAGATCAGCTCAGCTCCAGCCATTGCAGCCAATTGGGGAGTGAACCAGCAGATGGTTGACCTCTCTTTCTCTCTAACTCAAACAAATAAGTGAATCATTTAAAAAAAAATCTTGAAACCCCTTAAAGTAATCTTCCACACAATACAAATACCTAAACAAAGCCACATGGTTAAACACCAAGTCCGTTGACTATTTTGACAACCAAGTCCTTGATATTATTCACACAGAAAATGAATACCAATGGACAAGCACAGTGAGGATTAGCATACATACGCTGCTAGATTCCCATGCTGACACAAATCGTGTCTTCACTTTCTGTAATACGCATATACTTTATAAAAATCAAACTCTTTTTTTTTCTTTTTCTTTTTTTGACAGGCAGAGTGGACAGTGAGAGAGAGAGAGAGAGAGAGAGAGAGAGAGAGAAAGATCTTCCTTTGCCATTGTTCACCCTCCAATGGCCACCATGGCCGGCGCATTGCACTGATCTGAAGGCAGGAGCCAGGTGCTTCTGGTCTCCCATGCGGGTGCAGGGCCCAAGCACTTGGGCCATCCTCTACTGCACTCCCTGGCCACAGCAGAGAGCTGGCCTGGAAGAGGGGCAACTGGGACAGAATCCGGTGCCCCAACCGGGACTAGAACCCGGTGTGCCGGCGCCGCATGGTGGAGGATCAGCCTATTGTGCCACGGCGCCGGCTAAGAGTCTTTTAAGTATCTATGAGAAAGTACAAATGGAGTAATAAGAATGATACAGTGCAGCAGTGGTAACCCTTAAACTCAGCGGACAGCACCGCCCCAAGCTGAAACCAGCAGGGAGAAGCAGCAGTGGTCCTCTGTGTAAGCAGAGCAAGTCAGAATAAAATTCCCATCACACAGAAACAAAGCTGGGCCTGGTCAAAGACTTGCCCACGTTTACTTAATCAAGAAAGAAACTAACAGGATGAAGTCATGTCTTTCACAGGAAATCATGTAGATTATTTGAAATCAGAAATATTTGTTCAGCTGGGGAAGTTCAAGCAGTGTTCAACAGTGCTGGAATGTGGGAAGTGCACAAGGCATGCTCCGAGCTGGCGGGCATCAGCAGGACTGAGCAGGGAGAGCCCAGGCGGCACGCGCTCAGGAGGGTTCAGCCTTAGCCCTCGGAACGGGGTGGGGGGGCTCTCTCGCTGCCACCAGCTTCTTTGTGACTCACTTCTTCAACACTATTATCTGAGGTTTCCCATTTTAAAAGAAACTAGGTGTTCCCTATAATAGAAACCTGAATTGCAAGATAAATCATTATTAGAAAGCCTAACCAAAAGCGGTTGAACTTTGTAAAGCATTCAACAAGTAACCAAATGAAGATAAAAATACCGTCAAGATAACTTTTCCAGACACCTGTTTCCTGCTAATGAAGGACCAATGTCGTTCGCACCAAGACCCAAGATTTCCATTTGCCAACACACACACACATACACACACACACAATGCTACTTAAAGAGACTTCAGTATTGCTGTCTGTATCGATAAAACTCAAAATGACCTGCAAAAACAAATTTGCATTCTATTTTCTTAGACCTATCCTAGCCACCAAATCCCCTACATGCAACATTCCAGTGAACTATTTTACAACAACAATAACTTACTACAAAGATGAAAAAGCTTCCCAAAAAGTCACACTCTGTGGGCTAGTGTCATGGTACAGCAAGTAAAGCCACAACCTGAGACACCAGCATCCCATATGGGTGCCAGTTCAAGCCCCCAGCCACTCCGCTCCCAGTAAAACTCCCTGATAATGTGGCTGGGAAAACAGGAGAGGATGGCCCACGTCCTTTGGCCCCTGCATTCACCTGAGAGACCTGGAGGAAGTTCCTGGCTCCTAGCTTTGGATTGGCCTAACTGGCTTTTGTGGTCATTTAGGCGGCAAAACAGTGGATGGGAGATCTACCCCCTCCAACTCTGCCTTTCAAATAAACAAATTAAAAAAAAAAAAAAGCCATACTCTGAGACGTGGATACTGACCAGCAGGCACTGCTCTGGAAGACAGGGCCCCTGCCCCAGAAAGCAATTAAAATAAGAAATGCTAAGTACTACCAGAGCGCCACCTATGGGAGAAGGCCAGAAGAGACCCTTACTGTAGGTGTGGCAGGACCAGACCTGAGGCAGCAGAGACACAGGTGGAGAGCAGCACACGGCCGGTCGGCAGGGAAGATGAAGAGCGCCAAGGGGCTGAGGAAGTCACAGCCTTCACAGTGGTGGAGCACAGGGCACAGGACAAAACCCTCAGACAGGCCTGTGAATTCACCATGTGCACACCTGCCATGGGCAAGGCGCTGAAAAGCCCACCTGCTCATCTCTGCATAAATGGCTAAGGGCTCTATGTGCTTGAGTCCCCTTTGCCCAAAGACTCAGAGCCACTAAGAAGTCCCCGCAAGGTCCCCCAGCTCCACTGCAGCATCCCGGGGCTTGCTTCTCGTTGAGATGTGGAAGCTCTTTGCATCTGCCTTCTGTTTGGGAAGTAAGCAAAGCCTTGAGAACACCTAGGAGAACCTCCGTCAGGGATCTGCTGCTGTTTGTTCTCCGTAGATGTTTTTGGAGGAGAGCAGCCGATTTGGACATCACAGAGCCACCTCCTGCAGCTCCGAGCCTGTGGCAAACAAGAAGCACTCACATGAGATCCACAAAGGCTCCTAGAGAGGCAGAAGCGGGGACAGGAGGAAAGCCGATAACAGGACACGAGACCCAGAACAGCACTGTGGTGACGGCGCTCACACCCGCACCGTCTCACTCTGCCACCCACCTGCACCTGTCATGTCTCTCACGTTTCAAAAGGCACCAGCTATGAGCTGGCCGCACACCAACCTGTGCTACAGGAATGCCACAGCCTCCAGGCAAAATGCCAAGATGTGTTCTGCAAAGAGATCCCCGTGGGTCCTGACCACTTTATCCTCATGCGTTTCCCTGTGATCAAAATACCCATGCTCCACACTGTGGCTCACTTCCTAACCCCCAAAACCCACGAGCCTCACCTCACAGGGCAGAAGGGACTCTGCAAGCCACAGGAGTGTGGAAAGGCACGCAAACAGATTCTGCCCTAGAGGGCCTGGGGGCCCACCCTCCTGACCCCGTGATGGCCACCCATCTGGCTTCTGAAACTTCCCAAGGACCAACTTCCACTGCTTCATGCCACCAAGTTGCAGGTGAGGTCGCACTGGCCCAGGACACTAGCACGTCTTATTTTATTTTACGTTAGCATTTGAAGCAGATCTTTCTCTTCCTTTTGCTTTGTGTATAAGGAAAATTTTCAGTTGAGACCAAGTCACCTTTGAATTGCTTTAAAATAATCTATGTCCTCAACCCTACTTCCCAATCCTGCTACACCCCCTCCTCCCACCAAAAGAATTTGGTAAGATTGGTAAGAGAATGCTGATCATCTTTAAACCAGGACATGAGGGTTCATACTATTTTCTCTATGTCTGTAGGTTTGAAATTTCCACAACCAAGGGTATTAAAATCACTTTTCAGGCCAGCATTGTTCTGTAGCTGGTAAAGCTGCCACCTGTGATGCTGACATCCCACATGGGTGCCAGTTGAGTTCCAGCTGCTGCACTTCTGATCCAGCTGCCAGCTAATGTGCCTGGGAAAGCAGAAGATGGCCCAAGTCCTTGGGGCCCTGTACCCACAAGGGAGACCTAAAAGAAGCTCCTGGCTCCTGGTTTTGGTCTGGCCCAGCCCTGACCATTGTGGCAATTTGGGGAGTGAACCAGCAGATAGAAGACCTCTCTCTGTCTCTCCATCCCTCTCTCTGTAACTCTGCCTTTCAAATAGCTAAAATAAATCTGGAGAGGGAAAAAAAGTCACTTTATTTTAAGGAAGTTGTCTCATCCTGAATAAATACAATTCAAGAAACACAAATGTTCTCCAGTTGCCCATGTCCTGTGTGCCTCTCATACACAGTGAGAGCAAGTTTAGAGACTTGTGTTCTTTATACTACATGCCCCTTAGTTCCCAACCGACAGCCTAACCTGGTGTTAAGGCAAAGAAACTCGAATTGTTCCAGTGCTAGAGGAAGCAGTGGGAGGTGTTGCAGGTTCACATACATTAGAAGCACATTTAACTAGGCACCTGCACCCTAGTAGAGTATTTATTGCTGTTTAATATAGACTCTTCCAAAACTACATCCATGTAAATCAATATCCTGGTGTGCTGGTACCACCCTGAGAAGACAACCCGGAGTGGCTCATGTATCTATCACTGATGCTCCAGCAGAGGCTCCTCTACACACAGGTACGATGCACGCATCTGGGAGGTATAAAGGGACTTGCAGGGGACATCACAAGTCATCTTAACTTCTATACTTAGAGACGACAGAACAACACACAGCTATAGACAGAAGGGGGTTTCAGCCCAGGCTACTCTGTCTGAATCCCATTCAGCCAATGTTAGCTGCAAGACCTAAGAGTTTCTCTATTTCTCTTCGTGTATATATGGGTGCACATGTGTGTCTGTGTCTCTGCATGTATGTGGTGTGTGTGTCTGTGTGCACATGTGTGGTGTCTGTATGTGTGCGTGCATATGTGCCTGTGTGGGTCTTGGGGGGAGGGTGAAGTTGGCAATATTTCCTTCCCACATCTAAGGTTGGCTATGAGAATCCAATGAGGGGCTGGCACTGTGGTAAAGCACATTAACCTACCCCTTGTGATGCTGGCATTCCACGTGGGAGGGCCAATTCCAGTCCCAGATACTCTACTTGGGATCCAGCTCCCTGCTAGTGCTCCTGGGAAGGCAGCAAATGATGACCCAAGTGCTTGGGCTCCTGCAACCATGTAAGAGACCAGGGTGGAATTCCTAGGTCCTGGCTTCAGCATGACCTGGCTGTTACGTAGTTTGGCAAGTGGACCTGTGGATAGAAGGGGCTTGTCTGTCCTCCTCTGTCATTTTTGCTTTTCAAAAAAACAGAAATGAGGATTCACCTGCAGAGGTGCCCACACTGCCTGGCCTCTGATAATGAACTTCACGTGCATCCAGGTCAGTCAGTCCAAATCTCAAAGGCACAGTCGTGAAGAAGAGAAAGAGAATGAGAAATGTGGTATTAAACATAAAAAATAGACAAACACACTTCTAAAGTCTTGAATACTGCATTCATTACCATCAACCAGAATAAGCTAAGGAAACCACTTCAGACTTTTTCTATGTACCTAGACAAAGGTGGGAGGGTGGTGGCTGCTGAAGAAAAACAAGACTAGATCCAGAAACCATCCAACAAGCTGAGCACAGATGTCTTCCTTCTGGCTGACCTGTGAGTTCTACCCTCAGTCTAACCCATGCTTACTGAGCACACTGTTGTGCCTACCGGACAGGAATCGGAAACCGAAGACACCTGAAGAAGGGCTATGAGTGCATAGACAGTGGACATCTCCATTCTCTCCCGACATGAGAAGGAACCCTGAATAGCAAGCAGGCCATTCACAAGACAACCCACTCCTCCCTGGACAAGGATGCTCTAGCTGGAAACAGGATTGGTGGTGCTCTGCCTCTCCCACCTGCTGTCCTGCTCTAAACCCTTGTCTGGGGACTTCTCCCTCCTGTGCATTAACCTGGTACATTTTCTTCATTTAAATCAGAGGTAGGGAGCAGCAGGAAGAAGGCAACAGGTAAAGGCTTTTATACCCCTAATCCTAAACATAAAACGATGTGCAGTACATACGCATCTCCCATGCTGAATCACATGAACAGCTCAAAACAAATGTCTTACTTTAAAAAAAAAAAAAAAAAAAAAAGATAAATGGCCTAAATACAGGGGTTCCTGCCACCCATAGGGGACATAGGGGAGACCTACATGGACTCCGGGTCTTGGCTTCAGTCTGGTTCAGCCCTAGGTGTGTTGAGTATTTAGGGATGAGCCAGCAGATGGAAGATCTCCATGTCTCTGTCTCTGCACCCCAACTCTGTCACTCTGCCTATTTAATAAATACAGCCTTCATTCAGCTAATCATTATCTGTTTAAAAAAAAAAAACTTAAAGCAAAATACTTATTATTCTTTTCTTGAGAACAAAAGATTCACCTTACCCCTTAAAGTTTAGAAGGAACAAAAAATATTGATAGAAACAATTCAAACTCCTGTTCCAGGTTCTAGATCCAGAAAAACTGAATAGGCACGCGCCACTTTATTCTTTCTACTGAGCACAGTTTTAAATCTGTGCAGAATGCATGCAGCAGTTATTGGAGGACTGGAAAGTAAATGGCAGCAGGTGGAATAGGGGTTGAAGGTGAGTCATCCGCTCCCGTTCTCCCCTCTGCTAAGCCCCAGTCTACACTCAGAGTAACATGGTATTTGAACATCAGTGGACGCAGAGAGAACTTAAGGGAAGCCTTGTAGTCCTGGCTTGATAAGCAGGAAGGGTTACCTAAAAACTGATCGGAGAGGGAGCTATGGCTCCAAGGGAATGGGTTAAACCCTGCTGCTTTTTCCTGTCCTCTTGCTGCTCAGCCCTGGCCCAGGGGACGGTTGGTGGCAGAGAACAAGGTAGCAGGGTAATGAAAGCCCAAGCTTTATCTGGCCAAAGAATCGACAGGGAAGCCCCAGGCACCCAGAAAACAACACCTATGGAGGTGGCAGAACTCCTAGCCCATAATACAGATGCTTAAATCAGAACCTAAATAGGATACCTAGGATTTTGAGCTGGGACAGGTCCCCAGCCAGGACCCAGCCGAGCTACCACTGGGAGAGGCACACATGAGACAGATCCAAAGAGCACTTCAGAAACAACTGAAACTGGAACCATAACCCACAACAGGCAACTTGTAACCTGAACCCAACTGGGTATCCTAAAACATACACATTATCAGCACTCTCGTAGGATGTACACAAGTCCTATAGTCTCATAGTATTCCAGGTATCTAAGAATAATTGGCATATAAAGAACTAGAAAGTCTCAATACATAGTGGAAAGATAACTAAAAATTGATTCATATGGAAAAGATAATGCAAACGCCCCAGATGCTGAGATTAAGAAGCTATTACAAAAATGCTCCATCGAGGATGAACAATCTTATAAAGAATGGCAAGACAAAAATTACCAACAACATAGACTATTTATTTAATGTAGAACCTAAACAGAACAGCTAAAATAAATTCACTAGATGGGCTCAGAAAAACTGGAGACAGAGAACATTGTCACTGCCCACAGAGATCAACAAACTATTCCAGCCTGAACAACTGCAAGAAAAAAGACTGAACAAAATAATCAGAGGCTCAATGTCCCATGAGAAAATCCCAAAAGGCTGAATATTCATGCTACTAGATCTTAGAAAGGAGAAGAAAAATATTTGTAGAGATCATATTTACAGAAATTATGATTGAAAATTTTCCAAACCTGGGGCCAGCATGTGGTACAGCAGGTTAACCTACCACTTGCAACACAGGCATCCCATATCACAGCACCAGTTTGAGTCCTGACTGCTCTGCTTTTGATCCAGCTCCCTGCTATATTGCTTCTGGGAAGGCAGCAGATGATGGCTCAAGTGCCTGGGCCCCTGCTGCTCACATGGAAGACGCAGATTTGAGTTCCTGGCTCCTAATTTAAGCCTGGCCCAGACCTAGCTGGTGAACCAGCAGATGGAAGAGGTCTCTCCTTCTCTCTTTCTCTCGGTTACTTTGCCCTTCAAGTAAGTAAGTCAATCTTTTAAAAAAAAATTTCAGCTGGCGCCATGGCTCTCTAGGCTAATCCTCTGCCTGTGGCGCCGGCACCCCAGGTTCTAGGCCCGGTTGGGGCGCCGGATTGTGTCCCGGTTGCTCCTCACCCAGTCCAGCTCTCTGCTGTAGCCCAGGAGGGCAGTGGAGGATGGCCCAGGTCCTTGGGCCCTGCGTCCGCATGGAAGACCAGGAGGAAGCACCTAGCTCCTGGCTTCGGATCGGCGCAGCACACCGGCTGCAGCGCACCGGCTGTAGCGGTCATTTGGGGGGGTGAACCAACAGAAGGAAGACCTTTCTCTCTCTCTCTCTCTAACTCTACCTGTCAAAAAAAAAAAAAAAATCTCCAATTTTGGCTAAAGTCCATGGATTCAATATGTTCAATGAACCACAAGATAATCCCAAAGATTTTATCGCCAGACACTTCATAACTGATTGCTAAAGTCAAAGACAATTTAAAAAAACAAACAAACAAACAAAACAAAACAAAACAAAACACCTTGAGAAGCTGAAGCTATGGCACAGTGGGTTAAGCCCTAACCTGCAACGCTAGCATCCTATATGGGCACCAGTTCAATTCCCAGCTGCTCCACTTCCCATCGAGCTCCCTGCTAATGCACATGGGAAAGCAGCGGAGGATGGCCCAAGTGTTTGGGCCCCTGCACCCATGTGGGAGACCTGGGTGGAGCTCCTAGCTCCATCCTTCAGCCTGGCCCAGCACCATTTGGATAGTCAATCCGTGATGGAAGCTCACACTCTCTTTCCCTCTGCTTCTTTGTCTGTAACTCTACCTTTCAAATAAATAAATGAAAAAAAAAATTTTTTTAATTTTGAAAGCAGCCAGATAAAAATGACATCACGTATAGAAAAATAGTTCCTGGCTAGAGAGTACGTTGTCCCTAAAGGGACACTGGCAGGGTCTGCAGGCACTTCTGACAGTCACAACGTGAGCAGACAGCACTGGTATCCAGTAGACAGACGCTACTAACACACTTACTGCAACCCAAGGGTGTCCTGTCCTCAGGAAACTCATTTGGTAAAAAGGAGACAACAGTCAACACAAAAGGCCAGAGCAGTGTTCAAATGCAAGTATTTAAGTTATTGCTATGGCAGGACAAGAAAGCTATCTTTAAAAAAAAAAAAAAAAAAAAAAAAGGACAAAGTCCCCAGGGATAAAGAGGGACATTGTCTTGGGTTAACAGGACCAATTCACCTAGCAGATACGGCAGCTCTAACTGTATAAAGACTGAACATCGGGGCCCGTAGATACAAGGTCCAAAATACAAGAAGCAAAGCTGAACAGAGAAATAGAAAAATCCATGAGTACAGCAAGGGATTGCAATACTGCACTCGCAGAAACGGAAGGATATGTAACCCACAGTCAGCAAACACAGAGAACCGAACCACACCAAGCAACGGGAGACAATGGACATTGATGGAACATTCCACCAATAACAGACTTCCACCCATAAAGCTAGCTTAAAACATAGATCTAAAACAAATACTAACAAATCTCACAGAGTGATAAACACAGGGCAGGCACGTGGAACAGTGGTTATGTGACCTGCGTCCCACATCAGAGAGCCTCGATCGAGTCCTGGCTCTACCCTCCGCTTGTTTCCCACGAATGTGCACCTTCGGAAGCAGATTGTGACGACTCAAGTGCTTGGCTCCTGCTACCCACACAGGAGACCCCGATTGGGTTCCCTGGCCCTGGCTTCAGCCCTGGATACTGCAGGCATTTGGAGAGCGACAGTGTGGATGACAGATCTCTTTTCTCTGCCTTTTAAATAACATAAATAATTATTTAAAAACAACCTTTAAAAAAGTCATGAATGGGGCTGGCATTGTAGTGTAATGAGTAAGCCATCATCTGCTATGCTGGCATCCCATATGGGCGCTGGTTTGAGTCCAGCTGCTCCACTCCCAATCTAGTTCCCTGCTAGTGCACCTCAGAAAGCAGTGGAACATGCCCCAACTTCCTGGGCCCCTGCACCCACATGAGAAACCCAGAAGAAGCTGCTGTCTCCTGGCTTTGTCCTGGCCCAGCCTCGGCCATTGCAGCCATTTGTGGAGCAATTCAGGGGATTAGAGACATGTCTCATTGTCTCTTCCTCTCTCTCCCTGTAATTCTGCTTTTCAAATAAATAAATCTTTAAAAATAATAAATTTTAAAACTTGCTTATTTTTTAAACAATTTAAAAATTAAACATAAAAGGTATGTTCATTAACCATAGTGGAACTAAAATAGACATCAATAACAAATAAAGAAAATTTCTAAAACTTGGAAATTTTAAAGACTGGCTCTGTGGCACAGCAGGTTAAGCTGCCACTGTCATCCCAAATGGACACCAGTTCAAGTCCCAGCCACTCCACTTTCAGTCCAACCTCCTGCTAAGGTGTCGTGGAAAGCAGCAGGAGACAGCCCAAGTGTTTGGGCTCCTGCATCCATGTGGGAGACCCAGAAAGAGATCTTGGCTTCAGAGAGGACCAGCTCTGGCCGCTGCAGCCATAGTGAGAGTGAACCAAAAGATCAAAGATCTGTCTCTCTGCCTCTCTCTGTATGTAAATGCTTTTCAAATAAATAAATCTTTAAAGGGGGTGGGGGGGACAATGAAATCAAGTGTTGGCATTATGAGACAGCAGGGAAGAATCAGTCAAATGGACAAACCTCCAGTAACACTTACAAAGGGGTGCACGGCAGGGGATTCTCAGAGTCAGGATTAAGAGAATGGCTATCAGGGCTGGCACTGTCGCATAGTGGGTAAAGTCACCACCTGCAATGCCGGCATCCCACATGGATGCCAGTTCAAGTCCTGCCTGCTCCACTTCCGATCCAGCTCTCTGCTGTGGCCTGGGAAAGCAGTAGAGGATGGCCCAAGTCCTTGGGTCCCTGCACCCACGTGGAAGACCCAGAAGAAGCTCCTGGCTCCTGGCTTCGGAGCGGCATTGCTCCGGTCTTTGTGGCCATCTAGGGAGTGAACCAGCGGATGGAAGACCTCTCTGTCTCTACCTCTCTCTGTAACTCTGTCTTTTAAATAAATAAAATAAATCTTTTAAAAAATATACAAAAAAAAAAGAGTCAGTGCAATTCTTCATAACAGCCTAGGAAAACTACATGATCAATCTAAGTAGAAAAAGCCTTTGACATCCACTCAGACTGTCAGCAAACTGGAGTAGAAGACAATTGCTGGAGTAGAAGACAATTGCTTCGACCTGATAAACAGCATCTACAGAAATTCCACAGCTAACATTTTACTCAGTGGTGAAAGACTAAACCTTTTCTCAAAAGCACTAAGATGAGACAGACACAGAGATTGGAAGAAAAGAAACAAAACTGGGGCGAGCATTTGGCTCGGTGGATAACGCACTGCTTGGGAAGCCGGCGTCTCTCATCAGAATGTCTGGGCTTGAATCCCAGCTCTGCTTCCAATTCCAGCTTCCCGCCAGTGCTCAGTCTGGGAGCTAGCGGGTGATGGCTCCAGGACCTGGCTCAGGCGGGCTCCCAACTTTGGTCTAAGCCAGCTCCAGCTGTTGTGGGCATTTGGGGAGTTAAACAGCAAATGAAAATCTATCTTCCTTTCAAATAAAAAAAATAAATTTTAAAAACTTGCTGTACCATCCAACAGTTCCATTTCTGGATATACACACAAAAGAACTGAAAAGCAAGGTCTCAGAGATATTTGTTGACCTACTGTATTAGACAACTTTTCATTACTGCAAGTAAAGAATCTAAACAAAGCTATTTATGAAGGATGGTGGTTTATGTTAGTGCATGGATTTGGAGATTCCCAGACCAAAATCGGCAGCACCAGTAGTCGTCTGCCATCTGATGAGGGTGGCAGGCGGCTGAATGAATGTGGAGGGAGGATCACATGGTGACCAGAGAGGAAAACACTGCGAACGCAGCTTGCATAACCAACCCATTCCCAAGTGGTGAGAACCACCATCAGCAGGCAGGTCCTGGTGAACCAAGGACCTCCCTGTAACCATCACCCCATCACCCAATCAAGACCACTTTGGGGATTAGACATCTGCATGAGTTGGGAGCCAAATCCATTTCAAACCAAGGCTGTCTACCCCTGCTCATGCCCTTCTCACGGGAAACAACTCCATCCCCAAAACTCAACATGAATTCAAAAGCCCACAGTCTGACCTCACACTCAACACAACTTCCTCCAGCTATGAGTCTGTCAAAATCCAGGCTGCACGTTTGGTTTTTTTTTTGTTTGTTTTTTGTTTGTTTTTTGTTTTGTTTTGTTTTGTTTTTTGACAGGCAGAGTGGATAGTGAGAGAGAGACAGAGAGAAAGGTCTTCCTTTTTTGCCATTGGTTCACCCTCCAATGGCCGCTGCGGCCAGCGCATCATGCTGATCTGAAGCCAGGAGCCAGGCGCTTCTCCTGGTCTCCCATGCGGGTGCAGGGCCCAAGCACTTGGGCCATCCTCCACTGCCTTCCTGGGCCATAGCAGAGAGCTGGCCTGGAAGAGGGGCAACTGGGATAGAATCCAGTGCCCCGACCGGGACTAGAACCCGGTGTGCCGGTGCCACAAGGCGGAGGATTAGCCTGTTAAGCCACGGCGCTGGCCAAGGCTGCACGCTTCTAAGATGCATCGTGGGATGAGCACTGGGCATCGTGGGATGAGCACTGGGCACCACATCCACAACTACACCACAGTCCATGGCCAATATGACCTGCACCTGGAACTTCCTGAGCCAGGGTGGCACAAGCCTACAGACCAGAACCCAGAGCTGGCCCGGGGCAGGCAGGCTGTCCCAGGGATCTTCCCTGACAGGATGCCTCCCTGGGAGGCCTTTGAACCCAACCTGTGCCTCCAGGCCTCCGGTGGGTCTGTGCTGGATGGGGCTGCCTCGGAGCTCAACAGTGGCGTCTGGGTCTTCCTTCCCTCATCCTGCCCATTAACATGCGGCTCCCTCCTTTACTTGCTCTCATCTCTTTAGCAAACGATTTCTCCACTTTCCTTTCCTGTCCCAGTAAGCTTTTTCCTCCTAGGCCAGGCTGCGATTTCTTGCTCTGCTCCTTATTCTCACTGTAAGACTTACTAACAGCCACCACCATCACGCATGCTGCAGCCTCAACACTTGGCTGCCTCCAAGTCTCCACCAGACCAGTGTAAGGATGGCCTTGGGTCCAGTTCTCAGCAGAACTGTCATTTCCACCTGAGACCCCCACACCACCACCATGGGGCTCCATTCCAGCAACTTAATCCAATTTCAACAGTCTCTCCAAAGTCCTAACTCTCAAAGACAACCAAGACTCCCATCCTTGATCCGCCAATCATTAGCAATAATCCACTAGCATAAATCAAGCCCTTACACGTGGGCCTCTGGGGGGAACCCAAACTAATACCTAAACCACAGCACCTATGTTCGCAACAGTTAAAAGGAGGAAGCAACCCACACATCTGTGGACAGGTGAGTGGATCAACACAACCCATTTGGGACCCTGTCACCCATGTGGGATTCCTGAAAGGAGTTCCTGGCTCCTGCAGCCATTTGGGAACTAAACCAGCAGATGGAATGTTTCTCTTTCACTCTTACTCTGCCTTTCAGCTACATAAATCTTTAAAAACTTAAATGATCAAGTTTTAATTCTCAGTACCTCTGAATTTGGGAAGAGGTAAATAGGTTAAAATCAAGTCGTGACAGTGAGCCTATGTAACTGGTGCCCATCAAATGGGGAGCCTGTGGCAACGTACCCAGCGCATAGTGAGGATGCACAGGGAGACTTGACTTCTACCACCAAAGCCCAGGGCCTCCCAAGCACAACTGGGCACAGGCCGATGAATCCTCCTCTCTCTGCTCAGAGGAGGAGCTGGACTCCAACCCACAGTCCCAGCACCTGTCTGCTTTGTTACAGCAGCCCAGGCAAACTGACATGGATGCCACTGCCATACCCAGAACAAGTGACATAATGCCTAGGATTTGCTTCAATATAATCCAGAACAGGGAGACGAGTACAGAGAAACACAGACTGCTGGGCCACGTACTGGTCATGGCTGAAACTGGTTGCTATGTTGTAAACACACTCTGTCCCCACCCAAATTCATGTGGAGACAGCAATGCCTGTGTAATAGTGTCTCAGGGTGGTGGGGCACATGACGGTTTGTGTGACTCCTACAAGAGTGGGTTGTCAGGGGGCATGGTAGGTTAAACCTCTGCCTGCAGTGCCAGCATCCCATATGGAGACCAGTTCATGTGCCGGCTGCTCCTCTTCTAATCCAGCTCTCTGCTGTGGCCTGGGAAAGCAGTAGAAGATGGCCCAAGTGCTTGGGACTCTGCACCCACGTGTGAGACCTAGAGGAAGCTCCTAGCTTCAGATTGGCTCAGCTCCAGCCATTGTGGCCATTTGGGGAGTAAACCAGCAGACTGAAGATGAAGACCTCTCTCTCTCTCTTTCTCCCTCTCCCCGCCCCTCTGTGTGTGTGTGTGTGTGTGTGTCTACCTCTTTCTGTAACCCTTTCAAATAAATAAATCTTAAAAAAAGTATCTCAAATTGCTAGCCTTTTTAAAAATGTGTTAAAATTTACAAAAGCACAGCTTATTTACATGGTCCCTCTCAAAAAAAGGGGGAAGCCAAAAATGCAGGTTGTTATGTCAAAAAAAAAGAAAGTAGATTTCTGAAGAACACATAAGCCAGTCTCTCACATGGGACTACTCTGTCATGTGTGTTCCCTATCCTGCTAGCCTTTGGCTGTCAATGAGACTTAAAAAATGCTGCTGCCATGCCCTATTTCTATCTAGAATTAATTTTTGCATCCATTCTGGACCCAAAACCACCTGACCACAACAGAAAATAGCAGCCCCTGGGTGGAATGATGGTTCTTGCATCCCAGAATGACAACCTACAGAAGAATGATGGTTCCTGCACCCCAAAATGCCAACCCCCAGCACAGTCCACGGCTCAGGCCGACTCCTCTTGCCCCAGGAGTCAGCCCATCTGCCCCAATCCTCGGCATGCAGTCCTCCAAGGCTCACAGTAGGGTCTCTCTTGTTAAGGAAGGCATCTCTTGTTTCCCCCAGACTAGAAAATGTGCCATCGCTACTTTCCAGCTTGCTTTTTACTTCTTCTCTACAAGGATCCCTTTGCTTCCTCCTCTGTCTGAGCCTAGCTTAATGACACTGTTACTGCTACTTCCCAGTAGGACAGCATGGGAGGTCTCCTGTGTCCACTCTTTCTTACCATATTCAGTGTCCACATGGAAACAACCGCCTTCACAGAGATGCTGTTACCAGCTGCAAGATGGTGTAACTTGCCTTATGTAACCTCTGACCTCTGTAACATATCCTCATTAAGTCATCTTCCAAATTTAATGTGGATGACACAGTTTCTCCCTTTCAAGTACTTGCCTCATCTCACTGAAAATGTCCATTTTCTGAGGTTTCTATGTTATCTCGTAGGATGTGTCTTTCAGTTTGGTCTGAAACACTGGCATCTTTCTACTCACCCTGCCCACCTATCCAGAGAGTGGCCACGGCTGCCCAAGCAGAGTTTACAGGGGAGGGCTGCCGCTTTTCCCAGGACGACTTACTACTGCTGGGAGAGGCAGCACCCTCAAACTACACCAAAAAAACCTCTTTTAATAATGAAGGAAGTCAAGGGCTTTACAACGTTCCCCATTCCCTACGTCAGCTTTCTCCGAACTGGTCACTAGAAGCTGGGTTCAAAGGTGAGCGAGACAAATGCTAAGTAAAATGCTCTGTAGGGCAATCCTGGGCAGTCTCGCAAGATTCCCTGCAAGTTCCAAAAACTGCTGCAAGCCCAGGAGGCAGCGCCAGAAAGACCCTGAAAGGTTAACAATGAACAGAACTTTGCTCTAAGGAAAAACACAAATAACATCTTACGTTGCAATTTGTACCCTGGTTACTACTCACTTTCCACATCAGAGGGCACTCGGAAGCCTGGCTGTGACCTGAGGATGGCTCGATTGTAGAGGACCTCCCGTGACCCCACACTCAGCCTGGGGAACGGCTTCCACCTAGGCCTTCACACCGGAACAGGCATGTGCAGGAAACAGATCTTACCCTGCAAGAACCTCTCCAGGGTTTCTTCCCAAGATCCCCATCTTCTCAGTGCCAGGTAACCCAAGAGAAACCAGACCTCCAGGTGTTGAAACAACACCAAGAGACATTCTGAGTCTCTAGCAAGATTGTGATTCTGGATGTGCATTTCCCATAAGCCCTTTCCAGACCACATATTCAATCTTTGCTTTGGAAAATACAGTCATTGCAGTCACAGGCAACATCATCTCCCTGAGTGTGTAGGGTCTTAGGCCAAGATGACTAACTGCAGCTCAAACCCTTCCCCAGGCAAGCGACTGGAAACAGCTTTCTACCTTCCACACAGAGGGCAGCATGGAAACCCAACAAGCAAGCTCTTCGCTCCCTGACCACTGCATTTACATAATTAATGGGTCACAGAGTTCACTTAAGGGAAGGTGTCCTGACATTTGGTATTAGCAATTTTTTGTTTGATTGGAGAGTTAATAAAACAGTAGGATTGGAAAAAGCTTTCTCTTTCTCAAGTCTTCCCAAAACCTTACAGGTTCATTTTTCTGAAGCAGAAAGACACTGCTCAGGGGCCAGCACTGTGGCTCAGCAGCTGAAGCAATCGCCTACAACACCATCAGCCACTATTGGAGCCCTGGTTCGAGTCCTTGCTGCTCCACTTCTGAGCCAGCTCCCTGCTAATGCTCCTGGGAAGGTAGCAGATGGCAACCCAAGTAAGTCCTTGGGTCCCTGCCACCCATGTGGGAGACACTGATAGAGCTCCTGGCTCCTGGCTTCAGCCCAGACCTGCCCCAGCCACTTCAGCCATTCAGGGAGTGAACCGGCAGATGCAAGATAATCTGACACTCTGCCTTTCAGATAAATGAATCTTAAAAAAAAAAATTTGCATGGGGTCGGTGCTGTGGCTTAGCCGGTAAAGCCACCGCCTGCAGTGTCAGCATGCCATATGGGCACCGGTTCAAGTCCCAGCTGCTCCTCTTCTGATCCAGCTCTCTGCTGTAGCCTGGGAAAGCAGTAGAAGATGGCCCAAGTTCTTGGGCCCCTGCACCCATGTGGGAGACCCAGAAGAAACTCCTGGCTCTGGATCGGCACAGCTCCGGCTGTTGCAGCCAACTGGGGAGTGAACCAGTGGATGGAAGACCAACCAACCTCTCTCTCTCTCCCTGCCTCTCCTTCTCTCCCTGTGTAATTCTGACTTTCATATAAATAAATAAATCTTTAAAAAAAAATTTTGCACAAATTTATAAAATGAGGCCCACTTGAGAAAAAAAATGAATAAGGAGGGAAAGAAAGGATCATCCGAGGTACTTAACCTGTTCTGTTAGGGCCATGTCACTCCTCCGAGGAACGGCTCTCCCTCAACCTCGCAGTGCCTGGCAGCCATCAGGACTGGGTCTGCAGAGACACCCCCACCCCGTCCCCACCGGGGTCCATTCACACCAAATCTCTTCAATGCCCTGGCAAGGAGGCGGTCCGGAAACCGCTGCCTCCTCCTGCTTCCCTCTCAGTCTGGTGGAATCACGTCTACTTCCTTCTCCAGCAGCAGGACTGCTTCCTCCCATCCCGTCCCCCACGATCCAGGGTCCAGAAGTGCGCTATCATCATCCGCAATGCAAAGGCTGGAAACCACTTAACCCCTGCTGGGCACACAGAGCACCCGCTCTGCCCGGACCTCCTCATCGGAGGTAGAGCATGGTACGAGGCTGGCCAACAATAAGCCTAAGGACCAAACTACTATGGCAGAGTCAAAGTAGCAGCTCCGTTACAGGTCTTGTAAAATGCCTCTGTGTCGTCACCTCAAAGTGTTTCTGCCACAGGAGCTCAGATTCTGTCCCCGTCCGTGACCTCACAAAAACCAGATGACAGGATGACTGGCAGAACAGACAAGATGAGTGACAGAAGGGAAAGGCGGCTGTTTTTCACTTTCTGGGGTAAGAATTTGGCTGGATATTAAGCTCTCGATTCCAAATCCACTTCTCAGCCTTGTGGTGCTGGACTGTGCCCCATCCCCGCCCCCACAAGGCACCAGAGGGGAGTTGGAGAGTGGTGGGGGAGTGAGGCAGGGGAGCCGCTCATACCTGCCCCACCACACCAGCAGGTGGCTTCGTCCCTTCCTGCTCAGAGACCCAAGCCCCAGCTACTCAGGGCTGGGCTCCCAGCATCTGAACACTACGCCCTCTTCCTTCTGACCTCCCAGCCAGCAGGGCAGTAGCAGCTCCCCGCGGTCACCACTCTCGTGTTCCCTTCTCATCCCTTCAGCCCTCCAGCACCCATGTGCTCCTCCACCTGGAAACTGCCTGCTCACCTCGGGGCTTCCCAGGGCCCCCGCTGGATGTGACTGGGACAAGCACCGGCACTGCAGCCAGAGCGTTCTGTGCAATTGCATGTCCCAAGCACAGCCTTGTGGGCGCAGCATGTGTAAACCCACCTGGTGTCCAAAACCACCAGATGGGGCGAGTACTCCCATCTTGCCCGTGCTAGAAACGAGGAGAATGGGGCTCACGCATTTTAAACATCTGTTCAGGGACTGTGAGTTCATACAACTAGAAGGTCTTGCAGCAGGCACATCTGGCCTAGTGCTTCAAGCCCTGATTGGGATGCTGACCCCTGTCAGCACTGGGTTTCTGTCCTAATTCCATTGCCTGACTCTGGCTTCCTGCTAAGGTACACACCCTGGGCGGTGGCGGGTAATGGTTCAAGTACTTGAGTCCCTGAAACCCGTAAGGGAGACTTTGATTGGGTTCCTGGCTCCCGACTCCTGGCTTCAGCCTGGCCCAACCCCAGCCATTGCAGGCATCTGGGGAATGAACAACTAGATGAGAATTCTGTGTGTGTTTCTCTTTGTCTCTCACATAAATAGACAAAAAAGTAGTTGAGCTGGTATATAATTCCAAGTCTGATCCCAAAGTATGCCATTTTTTAAATTTTTTTGGTTTTGGTTTTTTTGTTTTTTGTTTTTTTTTTTTTAATTAAGCAAGTAGAAGGCTGTTCTCAGTATTCCATGCTCCTTTTCAGGGTGACTGCCACTGTTTATGAATGAATGACCTACAGGCATGAGCTTGCTTTTCTGCTCTCTTCGTGACTACGACCGCTCCCCTTCGCTTTGTCTACGCTGCTGCCTGCTAAGTTAAGCAGCATCATCTGTCGTGGGCTACACCCCAGTCTGGACCTGGCT
The DNA here is from genome assembly GCF_033115175.1 of Lepus europaeus. Taxonomy (NCBI): domain Eukaryota; kingdom Metazoa; phylum Chordata; class Mammalia; order Lagomorpha; family Leporidae; genus Lepus; species Lepus europaeus. The sequence continues at coordinate 27,433,602 of NC_084846.1, forward strand.
GTTCCTCCACGGCATCGCCAAGTTCGTCCCTCTGTCTCTCATGTCACTGATGAACTCACAGATGGAAACGGAATCCAGCCCAGCCTCTACTGTATGGACAAGGACACTTTATCCATGGCGCTCCACGCGTCTGTCACTGCACTGTCGGTGCCTCAGATGAATCGGGAGATTCAGAGCCCAGCTCTTCCACTGTAACAAGAATCTGTAGTGCACGATTACCACTGTCTACAGTGAGGCTCTGCCACAAGAAAAGCCAGCGACACTCAGCACAGGCACAGGAAGAGACAGATAAAGTGCCTTCTCCAAGGAGAAATCATAAACCTGTGGTCATGGCATGTGTCCAAGAAAACACCCAGGGGCCGGCGCTGTGGTGTAGCAGGTAAAGCCACCGCCTGCAGGGCCAGCATCCCGTATGGGTGCCAGTTCAAGTCCCGGCTGTTCTACTTTCTATCCAGCTCTCTGCTATGGCTGGGAAAGCAGTAGAAGATGGCCCAAGTGCTTGGGATCCTGCACCCATGGAGACCTGGAAGAAGCACCTAGCTCCTGGCTTCAGATTGGCTCAGCTCAGCCAATTGGGGAGTGAACGAGTGGATGGAAGATCTCTCTCTCTCTGCCTCTCCTTCTCTGTGTAACTCTTTCAAATAATATATCTTTAAAAAATAATAGAAAACACCCAACAGCTCATCCTACTCCTCCTAGACCCTCAATAATTAAGTCTTCATCGATCAATATGTCAATTACTCAAATTTTTAAAAGGAAGGGACTGGCTAAACCTCTACCATGTGGCACTGACATCCCATATGGGCGCAGGTTCAAATCCCAGCTGCTCTACTTCCAATCCAGTTCCCTGCTAATGGCCTGGAAAAGCAGCGGAAGACGGCCTAAGTCCTTGAGCCCCTGCATCTGCTCAGTAGACCCAGAAGAGGCTCCTGGCTTCAGATTGGCTCAGCTCCAGGCGTTGTGGTCATTTGGAGAAATCAGCAGATAGAAGATCTGTCTCTCTCCCTCTGTCTGTAATTCTGCCTCTCAAAATCTTTAAAAAAAAAATTTAAGGGGGTATCAAAGGTGAAGAACAGTCTGGTTCCAAGGTTCTTGCAAATCAGTGTGTTCTTACTGCATTCTTTTAATGTTGTGTGCAAAAATATTCGCCCATTTGAACATGGAGATAGTATCACCAACATGGTGTTACCACAGAAACCATGAAGAGGGTAAATGAAATACAGTCAAGAAAAAATTGTACATGGCAAACAAAGCCATATATAATTTTTCATTAATCACATTAGATTTTACTCAGAATGAAGTAAAATGCAATCAATGAGACATGTGAGAAACCACATTTGAAGAGATAGTATGAATGACTTAAAAGGAAACTTTGAGGGTGCACATTTGGCCTAGTAGTTAAGGCACCTGCATCCCCTATCAATCAGTGTGCCTTCTTTCAAGTCCTGGCCCTGCTTCCAGTTCCAGCATCCTGCTCATTTAAATCCTAGGAGGCAATGGTGATGGCTCAATGACTGGGTTCCTGCCACTCACGTGGGACCTGGATTGCATTCTTAGCTCCCAACTTTGGCCTCAGCCCAGATGTTGAGGGCATTTGGGAAGTAAACTAGCAGACACAGGCTCCATTCTCTGTGTCCCAAATTTTTAAATATTAAAAATAAAAAATTACAGGGCCAGCACTGTGGTGTAGTAGGTAAAGCCACCGCCTGCAGTGCCAACATCCCACATGGGCAATGGTTCGAGTCCCAGCTACTCCACTTTCCATCCAGCTATCTGCTATGGCCTGGGAAAGCAGTGGAAGATGGTCCAAGTCCTTGGACCCCTGCACCTGCATGGGAGACATGGAGGAAGCTCCTGGTCCTGGCTTCAGATCGGCCCAGCTCCAGCCATTGCGGCTATTTGGAGAGTGAACCAGTAGATGGAAGATTTCTCTCTCTTGCTCTCTCTCTGCCTCTCTGTAATTCAAAAAAATAATTTTTTTCAAAAAATAAATTAAAGGGGCAGCACTCTGGCGTAGCGGGTGAAGCTGCCGTCTGCAGTGCTGACATCCCATATGGGTGTTGCTTCATAGTCCCAGCTGCTCCACTTCTGATCCAGCTCTCTGCTATGGCCTGGGAAAGCACCCACATGGGAGACCTGGAAGAAGCTCCTGGCTTCAGATCAGCACAGCTTGGGCCATTATAGCCATCTGGGGAGTGAACTAAGGGATGGAAGACCTCTCTCAGCCTCTCTGTAACTCTGTCTTTCAAATAAATAAATGAATTTTTTTTTTTGACAGGCAGACTGGACAGTAGAGGGAGATAGAGAGAAAGGTCTTCCTTTTTGCCGTTGGTTCACCCTCCAATGGCCGCCGCGGTAGGCGCGCTATGGCCGGTGCAACGCGCTGTTCCGATGGCAGGAGCCAGGTGCTTCTCCTGGTCTCCCATGGAGTGCAGGGCCCAAGAACTTGGGCCATCCTCCACTGCACTCCCTGGCCACAGCAGAGAGCTGGCCTGGAAGAGGGGCAACCGGGACAGGATCGGTGCCCCGACCGGGACTAGAACCCGGGGTGCCGGCGCCGCAAGGCGGAGGATTAGCCTGTTAAGCCACGGGCGCCGGCCTTTTTTTTTTTTTTTTTTTTTTTTACAGGCAGAGTTAGTGAGAGACAGACAGAGAGAAAGGTCTCCTTTTTCCGTTGGTTCACCTCCCCAATGGCTGCTGCGTTCAGCGCACCACACTGATTCGAAGCCTGGAGCCAGGTGCTTCTCCTGGCCTCCCATGGGGTGCAGGGCCCAAGCATTTGGGCCATCCTCCACTGCACTCCCAGGCCACAGCAGAGAGCTGGCCTGGAAAAGGGGCAACCGGGACAGAATCCGGAGCCCCGACTGGGACTAGAACCCGGTGTGCCAGCACCACAGGCAGAGGATTAGCCTACTGAGCCACAGCGCCAGCCCATGAATCTTAATAAGAAAATAAAGAAAATTCTGCCATTATCCTGTAACACATATACTAATAGTCTAATAGTTTGCTTACTTAAAATTGATTGCTACAATCTATTTTTCACTGAAAGCTGTATTATACTAGATTTTATTTTTTAATAGTGCTCATCTTAAAAAAATGGGATCAGCAGCTGGCGCTGTGGCATGGCAGGTAAAGCTGTCACCTGTTACACCAGCATTCCACAGGGGGCCGATGTGTGAACAGGCTACTCCACTTCCAATCCAGCTCCGGGCTAGCAGCCTTAGAAAAGCAACAGAAGACAGCCCAGGTGTTTGGGCCCCTGCCACACATGTGGGAGACCCAGAAAGAAGCTCCTGGCTTTGTCCTGGCCAAGCCCAGGCCGTTGTGGCCATCTGGAGAGTGAACCAGATGGAAGATCTGTCTCTCAGTAAATCTTTAATGACAATAATAATAATAAGCAGGGTAAGCCACCACTTGGGGTGCCAGCATCTCATTTTGGATCTCCCGGGATGCAGTTCCCCCTCCACTTCTGATCCAGCTTCCTGCTAGTTCACCTGGGAGGCAGCAGATGATGGCAAAAGTTCTGGCATTTCTGCCACCCACATAGGAAACCGTGATAGAATTCCTTGGTCTTGGCCTTTGCCTGGTCCAGCTCCAACTGTTTCAGAGGTCTGACGAGTATACCAGCCAAAGGAAGATGTGTCTCTGTCTCAATGTCTTGATCTCTGTTTCTCTATTTCTATCGCTGTGCCTTTCAAATAAATAATTTTATTTCAAATAAATAATATTAAGCTTAAAAAATTTGCTTAATAAAATGGGTGTGGGGGGACAGCTGGCTCTTTGTCACAAAGATGCTGCTTGTAACACCAGCATCCTTTATTGTGGTACCAGTTTGAGTCCTAGATGCTCCACCTCTGATCCAGTTCCCTGCCTCCAAGCCTGGGAAAGCAGTGAAAGGCAGTCCAAGTACTTGGGCCTCTGCCACGCATGTGTGAGACCCAGATGGAGTTCCTGACCCCTGGCTTTAGCTTGGGATAGCCTTGAACATAGCAGCTATTTGGGGAAAGAACCAGCAGGTAGATCGCTTGCTCTCTCCCTATCACTGACTTTCAAATAAATAAGTAAATCATTTAAAACTTTTTTTTAAATAAAGGGATCAGAACCAACATTGTAGCGTAGCAGGTAAAGCTGCCACTGGGACATTGGCATCCCATAGGGGCACCAGTTCACGTCCCGGCTGCTTCACCTCCAATCCAGCTCTCTGCTAATGGACTGGGAAAAGTAACAGAAAATGGCCCAAGTGCTTGGCCCCTGGCACCCATGTGGGAGACCTAGAAGAAGCTCCTGGTTCCTGGTTTTGGCCTGGCTTAGCTCTAGCTGTTGTGGCCACTTAAGGAGTGAACCAGCAGATAGAGGATCAATCTCACTGTGTCTGACTCCCTCTAACTCTGAGTTTCAAATAAATAAGTAAATCTTTAAAAAGGAGGGAGGGGGGCTGGCGCCACGGCTCACTTGGTTAATTCTCCATCTGCAGTGCCGGCATACCATATGGGCGCCAGGTTCTAGTCCCAGTTGCTCCTCTTCCAGGCCAGCTCTCTGCTGTGGCCCAGGAGGGCAGTGGAGGATGGCCCAAGTGCTTGGGCCCCTGCACCCACATGGGAGACCAGGAAGAAGCACCTGGCTCCTGGCTTCGGATTGGCACGGCACCGGCCATAGCGGCCATTTGGGGAGTGAACCAACAGAAGTCCTTTCTCTCTGTCTGTAACTCTACCTGTCAAATAAATTTAAATAAATAAAAAGGAGGGAGGAAGGGAGGGATCAGACTAGAAATCTCAGTACATGGGAACCCACTTTCCAAGCTACTGAACTCACTAAACAAATGTTCATCTAAAATAGGAAAATGTGTAAAGTTTAATCTTGCAAGTCCCCATTTCCATGTACCAAGTATATTTTTAATATATAACAAGAAAAATACCCAGTATATACCAAAAACCAATCCCTTCTTGCAAATAGTCAAATCAATAGTGTTGTCCTGAAGATAAAAGCTTCATAAAATATTCTGCAAACAATATGACCAAGCAAGGGACCTCAGGGAATCAGACCAAGGAGCCCTGTAAACCACACTCTGCGTGTTGACAAGGGTTCTGATAGAGGGCCATTTGAGAAGACTAATCTGAAAACACACAAAGCCTGTTACTCTTGATTTTTACATGAGAAACACATAACTGCTGAGAACTTTCCATAATTCTTCTGCAAGTCAGACTTGGAGAAATTTCTGGCTCCATCATCTGGAACAGTCCATTTCTTTTTCTCTCTTCCACTACTGGGGTCTCAGATTCTCACCATGACATCATTACACATTCGCACACTGTTGACCCAGGCTATTCAATCATGCTACATGTGTGCTTACACACCATCAATACAGTACCACCACCCGAGCAGAGGGAAGCAGCTCACAGTTTAAACTAAAGCAGTAGAGGCATTTGTCATTCAGAAGATCTGCCAAAGAGGGAATTTCATATTTAAATGTAGTTACCAAACTCACCAGAAAGAATTCAGATCAACATTCAGTCAGGATGGGGCTGAGTAAGCAGGACTACCCGGCTCTTTCAGCTTTTCAGTATCTCAAGAGCAGACTTTTAAAGGGATATATTGTACCCTTACCAAGAAAAACCCACAGCAGACACAGGTGGAAGAGAGAGGATTCTGTGTTGCAGCACACCCAAGAGGCAAGGGAAGGAGGAAGACCTTTGCACAAAATGACAGCAACAGGCTTAGAAACTCAGAGGTTTAACTTTAAACACAGAAATGCTTCTTACCTCCCACTGTAAGTGAGGCGGGATATTTCGTATCTGAAGTTTCCGAATCCTGCAGAAGAATTAAAATTATGGTTTAAGAAAAAAAAAAAATACAAAAGCAAATGACAGTAAAGGCAACATGGGGGTTCAGAAATTACTTGAAGTGCTAACTTCATATTCATTACAAACCATTCTATAATAGAAAAATGCAGCCAAAGAAGGAAAAATAAAGAAATGCAATCACAAGATGCACATGGAGACCATTTGGAGATCCAGCATTACTGGACTGTTACGACATATTTTAAAAGTCACTAAAACTGGCAGATAGAATGTTTGAAAACCATTTCATCTGATGACTGTATTCAAAGTTCAGACCCTTTTGCCTCGAATTAAGTGTCCCATGACATAAGCAAAGCCTTGGTCCAGATGTCCTCACTCCAAGATCACTGCCAAAGGGTCCACGGATAGAAGTCAGGGCACTCCTAATTGGGATGGGGGTGAGGAATATCACATATTTGTTTTACTATCCCCTATGTGAATTCTAACACTCTTCAATGACGGATGCTGGCAATAAACCACAGAACTGCAGCACTTGTAACTCTTACATCAACAGAAATCACATATTTTCATGGCACACTACACATGGTTGCAGATCTTTAAATATCATTTACACTCATTACTGTGAGATTCTGTTGTGAAGCTACATATTACATATTACATATAATACACATATTACTATGAGTTTGAAAATTTTTTCCAACTGTATTTCAAATGACTAGTTTCCTTTATAAGCCTCTGCATTTTCTGCATTTTAAAACGCCCTATGAAAAGGTCCAATGGGTTTCACACTGCCAGGAGTCCTCTGCATAGGAAGAATTATGGAAACGGGACAGTGTTGTGGCACAGCAGGTTTAAGCTTCCACTAGCAACGCCAGCAAACCCTAACTACAGCGTCAGTTCGAGTCCTGGCTGCTCCGCTTCTGATCAGTTTCCTGCTAATGTCCCTGCCAAGGGAGCAGGTGATGTTCCAAGTGCTTGGGCCCCTGCCACCCATGTAGGGGACCAAAATGGAGTTCCTGGTTCTTGGTTTTGGCCTGGCTGAGCCCTGGCAGTTGCAGGCATCTGGGGAGTGAACAAGCGGGCAGAAGATGTCTCTGACTCCATCTTTCCCTCTCCCTATTGTTCTGTCTTATAAATAAGTAACAAGAAAGCACGCTTAGATACTTCAGAAAGTTCATGGAAAATTTCAGAAAGTTCAATACTGGCATTCCATATAGTCGCTGGTTCAAGATCCGGCTGCTACACTTCTGATCCAATTCCCCACGAATGCACTTGGGAAAAGCATCGGAGGACGGCCCCTGCATCCATGTGGGATACCTGGACAAACCTCCTGGCTCCTGGCCCAGCCTTGGCTGTTGCAGCCCATTTGGGGAGTGAACCAGGGGACAGAAGATCAATCTCTCCAACTCTTTCAAATAAATAAATCTTAAAATAAAAGATAAAAAGTCATCTGTAGCCTTTTCATAACACACATTGCCCATGAACCTTCTGAAGACCCTAGAGATATGTGGGGGGAGAAAGATGAATACCACAACCGCACATTAATGAGGCAAGGCTGAACCATAGATGCCACAGCCCACTCACTCCCTTTAGAAGGAAAAGGAATTTATGGTCAACTGGCTAGCAGCAACAGCACAACTGGCAACTGAGCTTGACATCAAGCAAAGCAATTAAATCACTTACGCTCTATGTTACAACTACAGAACTATTTCTCTTTCCAGGTCACAGGATCTGTGAGACTGAAACCCCACACAAGACCGCTGAGAGCCAGGCTTAGAGATTACTCCTTCACCTTTTCTCTTCCCCCAGAACAAGAACAAGCAAATGCCACCCCTGCCAACTCTCCCAGGTTCACCAAACACAGGCACACCCCCTGTCTGCAGTTACAGAATGGAGGAGGGAGGGGAGAAGCATTTTTGCATTGTGTTTATGGCAACAAGATGAAGCTCCATCACCAGGGACATACACCAAAGAAATGGTGGAAAATTATCAATTTAAGGGGAAACATTTCTAAATATCAACTACTTGAAATTGGCGATGAAATACTTGTCTGGGATTTGTTTTAAAATAACTCATGTGGGTGAGTGTTGTAGTGCAGTGGGTTAAGCCAACAGGCAGGATGCCTGTATCCTTTATCAGAGTGCCAGTTCAAATCCCAGCTACTGAGCCAGCTTCCTGCTAATGTGCCTGGGAGCTAGCAGGTGATGGTTCAAGAATGTGGGTCCCTGCCAACCATGTAAGAGACTGGGATGGATTTCCAGACTCCTGGCTTCAGCCTTTCCCAGTTTTGGCTATTGCAGGCACTTTGGGATGTAATCAAAGAATGAAAGCTCTCTCCCCCTCTCTGTGTCACATTGTTTTTCTTTTTTTTTTAAAAGGAAAGATTTTATTTTTAATTTATTTAACGAACATAAATTCCCAAAGTACAGCTTATGGATTACAATAGCTTCCCCCCCATAACTTCCCTCCCACCCACAACACTCCCCTCTCCCACCCCCTCTCCTCTTCCATTCACATCAAGATTAATTTTCAATTATCTTTATATTCAGAAGATCAATTTAGCATATACTAAGATTTCAACAGTTTGCACCCACACAGAAACACAAAGTGTAAAATACTATTTGAGTACTAGTTATAGCATTAATTAAACACCTAAGAATAATTGTGTATTAATTACAGAGTTCAACCAATAGTTTTAGGTAGAACATAAAAAATACTAAAAGGGTAAAGTATTAAGTTCTTTGTTTTGTTTGTTTGTTATATAGTTATTATTTTTATTTAATAAATGTGAATTTACAAAGTTCAACTTTTGTATTGTTGTGGCTTCCCTCCCCTCCAACCTCCCTCCCTCCCGTGGCCCTCCCCTCTCCCACTCCCTCTCCCACTCCCTCTCCCATCCTGCCCTTCATCGCGTTTCGTTTTCAATTACCTTCATATACTGAAGATCAACTTAGTATATACTAAGCAAGGATTTCAACAGGCTGCACTCAACACAACCGCACAAGGTATAGGATATTGTTTGACTAGTAGTGTTGTCTTTAAGTTTCATGGTAAAACACATTAAGGACAGAGATCCTACGTGGGGAGCATGTACCCAGTGACTCCTGTTGTTGATTTAACAATTGGCACTCTTATTTATGACGTCAGCAATCACCCGAGACTCTTGCTATGAGCTGTCTAGGCTATGGAAGCCCCTTGAGTTCACCGACTCTGAACTTGTTTAGTTAAGGCCGTATCACAGTGGAGGTTCCTTCCTCCCTTCAGAGAAAGGCGCCTCTCTCCTTGATGGCCTGTTCCTTCTGCTGGGGTCTTGTTCACCAAGATCTTTCATTTAGATTGTTTTTTGCCACCATGTCATGGCTTTCCATGCCTGTGAGACTCTCATGGACCTTTTAGCCAGATCCAAATGTCCCAAGGTTTGATTCTGAGGCCGAAGTGCTGTTTTGGACGTTTGCCATTCTGAGTCTGCTGTGTGTCCTGCTTCCCCCGCAGGATCATTCTCTCCCTTTAATTCTATCCTTCATTATTTGCTTACACTGGTCTTATTTGTGAAATCTCTTCGACATGTACCCTATCTTTTTGATCGGTTGTGTATTTATACTTATCACTTTACCAAGTGCGCTGGCATTGGTATCTGCCTCCTTGGTAAGATTGAGTTGAAATCCCCTGGCACATTTCTAGTTCCACCATTGGAGGTAAGTCTGAGTGAGCATGTGCCAACCTATATATCTCCTCCCTCTCTTATTCCCACTCCTATGTTTAACAGAGATCACTTTTCCGTTAATTTTAAATGCCTAAGAATGATTGTGCATTGATTACAGAGTTCAACCAGTGGTCTTAACTGTGTCACATTGTTTTTCAAGTAGATGAAGATAGATGCTTTAAAAAGTAAAAATAACTCATGTGTGTTTAGTTGGTAAAGCTGCAGGACAGGTACTACTTCTCTGCTTTTGTATAAATTTTTTTAAGACTTATTTATTTGAGGCCGGCGCCATGGCTCAATAGGCTAATTCTCCGCCTGCAGCGCCAGCACCCCGGGTTCTAGTCCCGGTTGCCCCTCTTCCAGGCCAGCTCTCTGCTATGGCCCGGGAGTGCAGTGGAGGATGGCCCAAGTCTTTGGGCCCTGCAACCACATGAAAGACCAGGAGAAGCTCCTGGCTTCAATCAGCATGATGCGAAAAACAAAAACAAACAAACAAAAACAAAAAACAAAAAAAGACTTATTTATTTGAAAGACAGAGATAGAGAGGGGGGTAGGGAGAGGCAGGCAGAGAGCTTCCATCTTCTGGTTCACTCCCCAAATGACCACAACGACCAGGGCTGGGCCAGGCTGAAGCCAGGAGCTTCTTCTGGCTCTCCGATGTGGGCACAGGGGCCCAAGCACTTGGGCCATCTTCTGCAGCATTCCTAAGTGCGTCATCAGACAGCTGGATTGGAAATGGAGCATCTGGGACTTCAACTGGTGCCCATATGGGATGCCAGTGCCGCAGGCAGAGGCTTTACCTGCTACATCACAGTGATTATACATCACACTTGTATAATCTTATATTTTCTATAAAAGCATTGAAAATACACCCTAGCAAAAACTTTTTTTTTTTTGACAGGCAGAGTGGATAGTGAGAGAGAGAGACAGAGAAAAAGGTCTTCCTTTTTGCCGTTGGTTCACCCTCCAATGGCCGCTGTGGCCGGCACATCGCGCTGATCCGAAGCCAGAAGCCAGGCGCTTCTCCCAGTCTCCCATGCGGGTGCAGGGCCCAAGCACTTGGGCCGTCCTCCACTGCCTTCCCAGGCCACAGCAGAGAGCTTGCCTGGAAGAGGGGCAACCGGGATAGAATCTGGCGCCCCTACCGGGACTAGAACCCGGTGTGCCGGCGCCACAAGGCGGAGGATTAGCCTGTTAAGCCACGGCGCCGGCTGCAAAAACATTTCTAATACATCGGTTTCAGAACTGCTATATATTGCTTCAGCTAATATGTAGCAGAAAAGTTTACTCACACTACATAAATACTTACCCTGGGTAACCAAGGAGGTAGGAATTTTCTACTCACATGCAAGCACTCATCTGTTGTAATCAAGCATCTAACATAGTAAGGAGTAGCAGCACCCCAGCGTTAAATGCCAAGTATTCATCTCCACTGGACTCATTCAGCGCGATGGGGTCATGCTCCCCAAAGCTGCACAGGTAAATGCACATGCAGAGCTCCAGCCCAGCAGCAAGTCATTGTTCACCTCACAGACAGCCACTGCAGGAGCCGACACCGTGGCACAGCAGGTAAGGCCACCGCCTGCAGTGCCGGCATCCCATATGGGTACTGGTTCAAGTCCCAGCTGCTCCACTTCTGACCCAGCTCTCTGCCATGGCCGGGGAAGGCAGTGGAAGATTGCCCAAGTCCTTGGGACCCTATACTAGCGTAGGAGACCCAGAAGAAGCTCCTGGCTTCAGATTGGCATGGCTCTGACCATTGTGGCCAATTAGGAAGTGAACCTGCAGATGGAAGACCCCTCTCTCTCTCTGCCTCTGCCTCTCTATAGTTCTTTCAAATAAATAAATAAATCTTAAAAACCAAAAAGCCACTCCACAGGGCTCTCACAATATTCTTAAACAGGACACCATCTTTTGGAGATGGAGAGTCACCCACTACACATGTTTTCTTGTGGACTTTCCACACCCATTCACTTATCTAGAGTTATTTTTGAGTCATTATTTTCCTTAAATGGCTTTCCAGTTTCCATTATCTGATTCTCTCAAGTTTCACTTCAGACAAACATCAGAATTACTTACATCAAGTGTTCTGCCTTCTAGAACTGTTCTTTCCTATCTGCTCGGTAACTCACCTTTAGCTTTGTATGCAGTTTTACATCACCCGCTAACACCGTGCTCCACGCTTATCAGTACAAAAGCCACACCGTTCAACACGACACGGAACCAAGGCAAGAAATGTAATCACCAAGCACAGAGACGCCAATTCCAGTCTACCGACTCAGCTGGACTTATCAGTTAGGTGTACACAATTAAAACCCTATCACTCAGGAGCTGGCATCGTGGCCAACTGGGTTAAGCCGCCACCAACAATGGCAACACCCCACACTGAGGTGCCAGTTCTGCTTCCAACGCAGTTTCCTCCTAATGCCCCTGGGAAAGCAGTGAACAACGCCAAGTACTCGAGCCCCTGCCACCCATGTGGGAGACCAGGATGCAGTTCCTGGCTCCTGGCCTCAGCCTGGCCGAGCTCCAACAGCTGCAGTCATTTGGGATTTGACCCAGCAGATGGAAGCACGCATGCTCTTTCTCTGCCTTTCCAATTAAAAAAATAATTAAAATAAACACTGAGGCTGGAGTGTGGCTCAGCAAGTTAGGCTGCCACCTGCAATGCCGGCATCCCATATGAGCACCAATTCAAGTCCTAACTGCTCCACTTCCAATCCCGCTCCCTGCTAATGTGCCAGGGAAAAAAGCTAAAGTAGGGCCCAAGCACTTGGCCCCCAGCACCCACATGGGAGACCCAAATGAAGCGCCTGGCTTCAGCCTGGCCCAAGCCTGACTGTTGCAACCATTTGGGCAGTGAACCAGCAGATTAAAGACCCTCCTCCCTCATCTCTACCTTTCAAATAAGTAAAATCTTAAAAAAAAAAAAATGTTTAAAGACATTGCATGGAGGAGGACGAGGTTATAATACTAAGAAAGGAGGAAAAAAGCAAGCACCTGTGCGGGAAGCTCAGCTACTGCCTCACAATCCTACACAGCCATGTGCACAGGCACCCAGCACCTGTGCTGTCCCAACGCCAATGCATTCGACCTTCTGCCCAAACCACCTGTGCACCCTGAACTTGTTTCTCCCAAAAGGCTGCCTCAACCCCTTCCTACTAAGGGTTACACAAAGTGGGAATCACTGCTTTCCCCGCTTTAAAAGATAATGAGATTTAGATCGTAATCTGACACTGCTAATGCCAACTGCAGAGAGCAAGAGGAAACTCCTCTCTGCCTTATTTTATGCAAAAATCATGACACAAGGTCCACATTCAGACAGGTCATTTTCAAAGACAAAGTGAAGCCAGGTGCACTCAGAGCATGGCCTCTCCACCAGCCACTTGGTGGCGCTCTGTACCACCTGCAAACTGTCACTCTAGCTGTGTCAAATTAACTCTACCTTCACCCAAAGAGGAATTTGCTCAGCTTGGCTAAATTTGATATTGTTGTATTGTAATTATACTTATCTTTTCTTTATGCATACAGTTAAAAATTGGATCTTTCAAAAGCCAGCCTTCCTCAAACACACAATTCCAACAGGGTATATACCTGGGGAATTCATCCAGTCTCACATTTCAAGTCCTCATTGTCAACTTTGCTTCACCGAAGTCCTGGCAGTATCACCAAACCCTCTAACTCAAGGATTCCCTCTAGGAAAAGTTGTCACATGCTGCAAGACTTAACTGCAACTTTGTAAACAGGGAAAACCAGGAAGAACCTAGGGGGCCAGATAAAAAGGATTCAACAGATGACAGAGACCAAAAATCTCAGACACTGAAACATAAAGAATACTTAATGAGGACACACATTCAGTGCTACCGTTCATTAAAAAAAACCCTCACATTTCAAAACCAGAACATGGAATATAATTTTATTTAAATTGTGTCCTACCACAATAAGAAAACTATTCCTGGGCCGGTGCCGTGGCTCAACAGGCTAATCCTCCGCCTTGCGGCGCCGGCACACTGGGTTCTAGTCCCGGTCAGGATGCCGGATTCTGTCCCGGTTGCCCCTCTTCCAGGCCAGCTCTCTGCTATGGCCCAGGAAGGCAGGGGAGGATGGCCCAAGTCTTTGGGCCCTGCACCCGCATGGGAGACCAGGATTAGCACCTGGCTCCTGCCATCGGATCAGCGCGGTGCACTGGCTGCAGCGCGCCTACCGCGGCGGCCATTGGAAGGTGAACCAACAGCAAAAGGAAGACCTTTCTCTCTGTCTCTCTCTCTCACTGTCCACTCTGCCTGTCAAAAAAAAAAAAAAAATTTATTTATTTGTTTGAAAGAATTAGAGAGATCTTCCATCAGCTGGTTCAATCCCCAGGTGGTTGCAATGGCCAAGGCTGGGCCAGGTTAAAACCAGGAGCTTCCTCCAGCTCTCCCACATGGGTACTGGGGCCCAAGCACTTAAGCCATCTTCTGCTGCTTTTCCCAGGCCACAAACAGAGAGCTGAATCGGAACAGGAGCTGCTGGGACACAAACCAGCACCCATAGGGGATGTCAACATTGTGAGCAGCAGCTTTACCCACACCAGCCCCACGTGCTGCTCTTATTAGGAATGCCTGCATATACACATCACCATGCGGTTCTCGGAGAATACCTGATCCTTCAAAGCAGGATATGAAGTTCTCACACTTCCTTGGCATGTGTGCAAGGTGCAGAAACACTTTTTGGAAAGTAACAGTTTTGGCCGGCGCAGTGGCTCAACAGGCTAATCCCCCGCCTTGCGGCGCCGGCACACTGGATTCTAGTCCCGGTTGGGGCACCGGATTCTATCCCGGTTGCCCCTCTTCCAGGCCAGCTCTCTGCTATGGCCCGGGAGTGCAGTGGAGGATGGCCCAAGTGCTTGGGCCCTGCACCTGCATGGGAGACCAGGAGAAGCACCTGGCTCCTGGCTTCGGATCAGCGAGATGTGCCGGCCGCAGCGGCCATTGGAGGGTGAACCAACGGCAAAAAGGAAGACCTTTCTCTCTGTCTCTCTCACTATCCACTCTGCCTGTCCAAAAAAAAAAAAAAAGTAACAGTTTTGAGGGGCAGGTGCTGTGGTGCAGCGGGTTAAGCTACCATGTGCAGTGTCAGCATCCCATATGGGCGCTGGTTCAAGTCCCAGATGCTCCACTTCCCACCCAGCTTCCTGCTAATGCACAGGGGAAAGCAGCAGCAGATGGCCCAAATCCTTGGGCCCCTGCACCTATGTGGGAGACCCAGAAGAAGCTTGGGCCTGGCTCAGCCCAGATGTTGTGGCTATTTGGAGAGAAAACCAGAGAATAAGAGATTTATTTCTCCCTCTCTCTGTAACTCTTTCAAATTAAAATAATAATAATAATAAAAAAACAGTTGAATTAACAGGGCACAAACTGATTCTTGATCCCTGAACAACCACAGATTTTTGTAGTCTTCACACGGAGATTTTATCTGAAAATGTGCCTTTAAACAAAAAGTCATCACCGGTATTTCAACCACAGAAACAGCTAAACATCAGAGGGAGTTGCTACTTAAATAAAAGGCTCAGTGCCTGCATGACTCAAAACTGTAGCTGTTTCAAAAGCCTAACATTATTAATAAACACAGCCAACTACACATATCTTCCTTGGAAATTAGGACAGTAACAGGAGAATTAAGGAACTGGATACAGAACCTCTAATACGCTTGAGTCACACTGCAAATTAATCATTCCCATATTTTTCTGCAGTTAAAACCAACTTTATAAATACCATTACATTTCTTCCCAGCAAGACTCAACATCTGAAATTGCTGTAAGTATAAAACACAAATTTTTAATTCAGAGAATGCAAAATTTCTCAGTTACGCACATTAAAAGATTAATATTTTACAGCGCGGTGCGCCGGCCGCAGCGCGCCTACTGCGGCGGCCATTGGAGGGTGAACCAACAGCAAAAAGGAAGACCTTTCTCTCTGTCTCTCTCTCACTGTCCACTCTGCCTGTCAAAAATAAAAAATAAACCCGGTTGCCCCTCTTCCAGGCCAGCTCTCTGCTGTGGCCAGGGAGTGCAGTGGAGGATGGCCCAAGTGCTTGGGCCCTGCACCCCATGGGAGACCAGGATAGCACCTGGCTCCTGCCTTCGGATCAGCACGTTGCGCCGGCCGCAGCGCACCTACCACGGCGGCCATTGGAGGGTGAACCAACGGCAAAAGGAAGACCTTTCTCTCTGTCTCTGTCTACTGTCCACTCTGTCAAAAAAAAAATAAATAAATAAATAAAATAAATAAATAAAAAAGATTAATATTTTAGACATCGGGTTATATAAACTTTTTTTTTTTTTTTTTTTTTTGGGACAGGCAGAGTGGATACTGAGAGAGAGAGACAGAGAGGAAGGTCTTCCTTTGCCGTTGGTTCACCCTCTAATGGCCGCTGCGGCCGGCACATCTCGCTGATCCGAAGGCAGGAGCCAGGTGCTTCTCCTGGTCTCCCATGCAGGTGCAGGGCCCAAGCACTTGGGCCATCCTCCACTGCCTTCCCAGGCCACAGCAGAGTGCTGGCGTGGAAGAGGGGCAACCAGGATAGAATCCAGCACCCCAACCGGGATAAACTCTTAAAATTATTATTTTTACAAAGATTTATTTATTTATTTGAAAGACAGAGTTAGAGGCAGAGGTAGAGAGAAAGAGAGATGTCTTCCATCCAGAAAGAGAAAGAGGTCTTCGAACCAATGGTTCACTCCCCAGATTGCCGCAATGATTGGAGCTGTGCTGATCCATAGCCAGAAGCCAGGAGTCTCCTCCAGGTCTCTCACGTGGGCGCAGGAGCCCAAGGACTTGGAGCATCTTCTACTGCTTGCCCAGGCCATACCAGAGAGCTGGATCGGAAGTTGAACAGCTGGGACTCGAACTGGCAGGCGCCCATATGGGATGCTGGCACTGCAATGGCAGCTTTACCCACTATACCACAGCACTGGTCCCTGATTTGAGTTTTTTTTTTTTTTTTTTGAAAGGCAGTTACAGAAAGAGAGGGAGATAGAACTTTCATCCTCTGGTTCACTCCCAAAATGGCCATGATGATGGGGATTCAGCCAGACTGAAGCTGGGGTCTAGACGGTACCCAGCTTGGCCCAAGTCCTTCTACTGCTTTCTGAGGTGCATTAGCAGGGAGCTAGATCAGAAGTGGAGCAGCGGGGACTTGAACTGTCACCTATATGGGATGCTGGCCCGGCAGGTAGCAGCTTAACCCACCACACTGGCCTCTGGCTTTGGCTGTTAAGTGGGCAAGCTGCACCGCATTCTTATCGCCCTTAAAAACTGCAATAATCTTACCATAGGCTGCAGGTTTCTGAGAAAGTTACATGGTCCATATGGTTCATGTTTCTAATTTTAATGTATTGTATAATCAGGCAAATAAAATAAGCAAGTAATTGAGACTGCTTACAAGAAAATCAGTACGAAAATTATGAATTTCATGCAACTGAAGAACTCTTACACATCAAGAAAACAAGGAGGCCAGACAGGCTGGGTCCCAATGTCTCTGCCTAACGTGCTTCATGCTAAGCAACTGGAGCCCATCTTCCTAGACTTCACAGATAATGCTTCTTCCAGCAAAATGATACAAATGCAAGGCTACCTTACCAGTCTCTGACAAGAGCAGAATATTTCTGCTTAATAAGCTCTTTGTCTTCTACTGAGGTAAAACAGGTATGCTTATAATGCTACTTAGAGAAAAATAAGCTAGGGGTCAACACTGTGACATAGTAAGTTGAGCTTCTGCCTGCGGCGCCGACACCAAAAATGGGCGCTGGTTCTAATCCCGGCTGCTCCTCTTCCAATCCAGCTCTCTCCTATGGCCTGGGAAAGCAATGGAGGATGACCTGAAAGAAGCTCCTAGCTCCTGGCCAGCTCAGATCCAGTCATTGTGGCCACTTGGGGGAGTGAACCAGCGGACGGAAGACCTGTCTATAACTGCCTCTCAAGTAAGTAAATTAAAACACACACACACACACACAAACACAACATGCTCACTCATCTGTATCAGTATTTTCCCAAATATGAAGTCACTCATCAGGTCTCTAAGCCCACGATGTTCTCTGAGAACAGAGATACACATGAAAGACACCACGAGGGTGGACTCCGGGGCTTGGCTTCCCATCCGGCTCCCTGCAAGGCGCCTGGGAGAGCAGCGGAAAATGGCCTAAGTGCTTGGGCCCCTGAACCCACGTGTGAGACCCTGATGGAGTTCCCAGCCCTGGCTGTTGAGGGCATTTGTGAGTGAACCCGGAATAGAAGCGCTCGCTCACTCCCTCCCTCCCCATCACTCGGCCTTTCAAGTGAAGTCAAGATTTTTAAAAAAATAATAAATAAAAGACGCCACAAAAATACCGCCAGCAGAAACCCAGACTCTGGGAAACTCTCCAGAACAAACACCTACGTTTCTCAACAAAAAAAAAATCCTACAAAAAGACAGGGGACAGACATTTTTTAAAACTACAAAATGAAGTTTAAAATGTATCAACCAATCACAATGTAGGAAACTTTTTAAGATTTTATTTGAAAGGCAGTTAGAGACAGAGTTATCTTCCACTCCTCAAACGGCCCCAACAGCTGGAGCTGAGCCAGCCCAAAGCCAGGAGCCAGGAGCTTCTCCCAAGTCTCCCATGTGGGTACAAGGACCTAAGCACTGGGGCCATGCTCCGCTGCATTCCTAGGTGCATTAGCAGCAAACTGGATCAGAAGTGGAGCAGCCGAGACTTGAACCAGTACCCATATGGGATACCAGCGCTGCAAGCCGCGGCTTAACATGCTACAGTGAAATGCCAGCCCTAGGAACTTATTCAAACCCTAATTAAAATAAATTGCAAAAATACCAATTAATGGGGCCAGCACTTTGGCATAGAGGGTAAAGCCGCCACCTGCAGTGCCGGCATCCCATATGGGCACCAATTTGAGTTCCGGCAGCTTCATTTCCAATCCAGCTCTCTACTATGGTCTGAGAAAGCAGTGGAAGATGGCTCAAGTCCTTGGGCCCCTGCACCCATGTGGGAGACATGGAAGAAGCTCCTGGCTTCAGACTGGTGCAGCTCTGGCCATTTTGGCCATCTGGGGAGTGAACCAGCAGACAGAAGACCTCTCTGTCTGCCTCTGGGCTCTCTGTAACTGCCTTTCAAATAAAATAAATAAATGTTTTTTAAAAAATACCAATTAAACAGCCAGAAAAAAACTGGCATACTTGTTATAATGAATTAATGCTTTTGGGGGGTAGTATTTTTTAATGGTCTTTTTTGTTTCTAAGAGACTGACAGAGCTCCGTTTTGCAGGTCCACTCCCCAAATGCATGCAATGGCAGGGATGGGAGCACAAACCAGGTCTCCAAGAGTAGCAAGGACCTAACTGCTTGAGCCATCACCACTGCTTCCCAGGGTGGGCACTGGCAGGAAGGCAGACTCAGGGGTCAGAGCTGTGGAGCACAGGCAAGTCAGTGTCTAAACTCCAGGCTAAAAGCCTGTCCCAGTGCTCAAACTTGTACATGTAATAGTAATAGTCCCTGTTCCCTAGAAACCCTTATATTCTTGGAGATACATACTAAAGAATTTAGGATTCTTGACTCAAATTTGTTTTGAAATAATTGGGAGAGGTGCAGCATTAGAGCAGAGATAAACTTAACTGGCTGTCAGCTGGTGATTCTTGAAGCTGGGTGACAGGTACAGGATTTATCATCCCGCTAACTCCATTACAGTACTTTTGAAACATCCATCTTTACTTCTGCTCTCTTTACAAAACCTGTAAGCTGACAGAGGTTGTGGCTCAGCAGACTAAGCCACCATTCACAAGGCCAGCATCCCCTATCAGAGTCCTGGCTGCTCTGCCTCTCATCCAGTTCCCTACTAACGCACATGGAAAAAAGCAGCAGCAGAAGGCCCTGCACCCACGTGGGAGACCTGGGCAGAGTTCCTGGCTTCAGCCTGCCCCAGCTCCAGCCGTTGAAGCCATCTGGGAGTTAACCAGTAGATGGAAGACTGATATCCTGCACCCTACCCCCTGCCATCACTGGTCCTTCACATAAATAAATAGGTCTTTTTTTTTTTTAATTTGTAAGTCACTATCTTTACAAATGATGAATTCTGTTAGGAACAAATGCTGGACTTGCTATTACCATGAGGAAGTCTTAGAACAGTATGATGTAAGTTTCCACCACCAGTAGTAAGGGTGCCTCAAGTACCCTTCACCTGCTGATCTGCAACCCCACTAACACTTCTGGTAATGCAGGACAAGCAGACACTAAGGGTGCTGCATTAGACCGTGTTCAATCTCCTTCCCTTGCCTAAGAATGAGAGGATATTTAGATTCATTTTACTGGGGTAGGCATTTAGCCTAGTAGTTAAGATGCCAATTAAGGTGCAGGTGGGGCAGACTCTCGGGAAGAGTGGGTGAAAGCCATGGCTCGCAGCACTGGCATCCCTTATGGATGCCAGTTCGAGTCCCAGCTGCTCCACTTCTGATCCAGCTCCCTGCTAATGTGCCTAGAAAAGCAGTGGAGGATGGTCCAGGTACTTGGGCTCCTGCATCCATGTAGGAGAAACGGAAGAAGCTCCTGGCTCCTGGTTCTGGATCAGCTCAGCTCCATTGCGGCCATCTGGGGAATGAAACAGTGGACGGAAAACCTCTCCCTCTACCTCTCTCTGTAACACTGTCTTTCAAATAAATAATTTTTTTTAAAAGACCCATTCATCTACTTGAAAGAGTTACAGAGAGAGAGATGGAGACAGAGAGAAAGGTCTTCTACCCACTACTTCACTCCCCAGCTGGCCGCAACAGCTGGAGCCGTGCCAATCCGAAGCCAGGAGCCAGGAGCTTCTTCCGAGTCTCCCATGCAGGTGCAGAACCTCAAGGACTTGGACTGTCTTCTACTGCTTTCCCAGGCCACAGCAGAGAGCTGGATTGGAAGAGGAGCAGCCAGGACTCGAACTGGCACCCACGTGGGATGCCAGCACCGCAGACAGCAGCTTTACCAGCTACACCACAGCCCCGGCCCCTAAAATAAATCTTTAAAAAAAAAGAAAAAAAGATGCAGGTATTCCATGAGGCCAGCACTGTGGCAAAGAAAAGTTAAACCTCCAACTGTAGTGCCAGTATCCCATATGAGTGCCGGTTCAAGTCCTGGTTGCTTTGCTTCCAATCCAGCTCCCTGCTAATGCACCTGAGAAAGCAGCAGAAGATGGCCCAAGTGTTTGTGACTCTGCACCACCATGGGAGACCCAGGAGAAGCTCCTGGCTTCAGCCTGGCCCAGACATGGCTGTTGCAGCCATTTGGGGAGTGATCCAGTGAGTGGATGGATGATCAAGATCTCTTTCTCCCTCACCTCTTTTTATATTTCTTTTAAATAAAACATAAATCTTTTTTTTTTTTTTTTGACAGGCAGAGTGGATAGTGAGAGAGACAGAGAGAAAGGTCATCCTTTGCCGTTGGTTCAGCCTCTAATGGCCGCCGCGGGTCTCTCACAGTGGTGTACCTGGGGTCAATACCCAGTGTCTGGCTCCTGATCCCAGCTTCCTACTGCTGCAGACACTGGGAGGAAGAAGTGACAGCTCAAATATTTGGCTTCCTGCATCCCATGCAAGAGACCTGAACTGTGCTGCCCGTTCTCAGCTTCAGCCCTGGCCATTGCTAGCATTTGGGGAGTGAACCAGGAATGAATATTCATGTATTCTCTTTCTGTTCCTCAAATAAATTAGACAGAAACGAATAGATTTTGTTGCAATAACTACAGTATAACTTCATATATAGGATACCTGCCAAAATCTTGTTCTAAAACTCAAGAAATTATCTTTACTGTTCACTTAAACAGAACCCTAGGGTGGGCACTTGGCCAAATGGTTAAAACACCTACGATGCCAGTTATGTGATGCCTCCATCCTATACAGAAGTGCTTGGGTTCCAGGCCTCGCTCCATGTGGTTCACCTTCCTGCTAATGCACACCCTGGGAGGCAGCAGTCAATGGCTCAATTGGTTGGGTCCCTGGTCCCTACCTAAATTGAGTTCCAACTTGGCCTGGCCCAGTCCTGGATGTTGTGTGCATTTGGGGAGTGAACCCGTGGATGGAATTGGATGGAACTGTGTGTTCTCTTACTGACTCAAATAAATAAACATAAGGGGAAAATCCAGAATCCTCTGTTACATGAGGATAATTCTGCACAATTTGCATGTATGCCACCTCTAACACAACAAAAGATGCTGTGGATCAAAGCTGCATCCTCTATACAGCCCAAGCAGTCAGAAACATCAAGAAAGATGAACCATTTCTAGATGATTTCTGCTACCAACACAATTTAATAACAAATTTTAAAGTTTTAGGGGCTGGCACCATGGCTCACTAGGTCAATCCTCCACCTGCGGCACCAGCATTCCATATGGGTGCTGGGTTCTAGTCCTGGTTGCTCCTCTTCCAGTCCAGCTCTCTGCTGTGGCCCAGGAGGGCAGTGGAGGATGGCCCAAGTCCTTGGGCCCCTGCACCCGCACAGGAGACTAGGAAGAAGCACCTGGCTCCTGGTTTCGGATCAGCGCAGCACCAGCCATAGTGACCACTTGGGGAGTGGACCAACGGAAGGAGGACCTTTCTCTCTTGTCTCTCTCTCTCTCACTGTCTATAACTCTACCTGTCAAATAAAAATAAATAAATAAAACAAAGGTCTCAATCTCCCTTTAAAAAAAATTTAAAGTCTTACCCACACGGAGAATGAAAACGAGATTTCTTCTGTGACTTCTAATGGGTGAAACTGTGCTAGAATATGAAATACATTTCCACTGTTGCCCTTACACCAAATGAAGACAACTCCTTGACAGACTGAGAAAACACCCCCAAGGGACTGTGTTAACCAAGGTCGAAAGGCAATCAAATCAGATTCAAACTCGTTCTAACTCTTAATGTCCACATGCATGCTCTTTCTACCTTTATTTCAGACCTCTATGATTTGGCCTCTGCAAAACAGCAACAAAAACCCACTTAGACTTGCATGAAAAGTGTCCAGCTAATCTTAATAGCACAGATCCAACCTCCCGGTAGAAACGCTACAAATTATCTAACTCACAGCTGCACCTGCATTGTACAGAGAAGGCCAACATCAACACCATGTGCAAGGGTACTTCCAACAGCTCATGGAAAACAGAATTTAAAGTATGATGCTTTTTGGTGCCAAGAAAACTTTTTTCATAATGCATGGAAGATGTGTGTTATAGAAAAAATTAGTTGTAGATTTTAAGAAATCTTGCACCAAAATAAACCCGTACTTTTACTTCCATTTTTCTGTAAATTTTTTGAATTAAGCATAAATCCTCAAGGCAAACAAACATGCAGCCTCATCTACCAGCTAAGACGAAGTGTGATGAAGACAAACAACCGTGCTGACAACAAAAGACCCAGCCCGCGCGCTGCAAGGCATCCCCTGCTTCTCCTGCAGTCATTCCAAAGGCTCCACATGCTCGTAATTGATGCCATTTGGTTTTTGGTTAAATAAGTTCATATAACCTAGCTGTGGTATGTTTCTTCCCTTTAAAACCAGTAACTACGTCATACTGCTAATTAAATTATGATTTGAGAAGTGATGACAAATGTATTCATTTGAAAGGCAGAGTTACACAGAGAGATGCAGAAAGAGAGACCTTCCATCTGCGAGTTGATTTCCCAAATGGCTGCAATGGTCAGGCCAAAGCCAGGAGATTCATCGGGGTCTCTCACATGGGTGTAGAGGCTCAAGCATTTGGACCATCTTCTGTTGCTTTCCCTGGCCCATTAGCAAGAAACTCACTCAGAAGTGGAGCAGCTAAGACTTGAAGCAGAGCCCATAGGGGATGCTGGCATCGCAAGTGGTGGCTTTACCTGCTATGCCACAATGCTGGCCCCATGACAAATTTCTAACAGCAAACATGGGAAAAGCTAATTAATAAACTCAAAGAGATGCAGGAAAATTCAATGGCTCTTCTTTCCACCATCACACTTAAGAAAATGTTACACAGTATTTAGGTTCAATTTTTAAAGTGGCCTGTCCGAACCGGCCTCTGTGCAGCGGATTAAGCTGCTTCCAGTCCCAGCTGCTCTGCTTCCAATCCAGCTCCCTGCTAATGTACCTGGAAAGCAGTGGATGGTCCAAGTGCTTGCGTCCCTGCACCCATTTGAGACCCATATGGAGTTCACGGCTCCTACCCTGTCCTGGCAGTTGTGGTCATTTGGGGAGTAAAAGATCTTCCCCTCTCAGTAACTCTGCCTTTCAAATAAGTAAATCTTAAAAATAAATAAAAGTGATGGCCCAGGAAGGCAGTGGAGGATGGCCCAAGTCCTTGGGCCCTGCACCCACATGGGAGACCAGGAGAAGCACCTGGCTCCTGGCTTCAGATCAGCGAGATGCGCCGGCCGCAGCGGCCATTGGAGGGTGAACCAACGGCAAAAAGGAAGACCTTTCTCCCTCTCTCTCTCTCTCTCTCTCTCACTATCCACTCTGCCTGTCAAAATAATAATAATAATAATAATAATAATAATAATAAATAAATAAAGTGGCAGGCTAAAGCTATGCAGAAATTAATGATCTCTTTACTTAGGACAGAACTGATCTTCTGTGTATAAAGTTAATCAAAAGTGGATCTTAGTAGAGACTGGGAATGGGAGATGGAAGAGGAGGAGCGACAGGACAGTGGGGGAAGGCAGGTATGGTGGGAAGAATCACTATATTCCTAAAGTTGTACTTATGATACTTATGAAATGCAAGAAGTCTGTATCCCTTAAAATATTTCTTTGGGGGGGGATAAATAAAAAATAATAAAATAAATGAATAAATGAGGGGGGAAAAGTTATGCATAGGACACTGGAGTGACCTGGATGCTAATGAGCCAGGAAAGCAGTGGAAGATGACCAAGGTACCTGGGCCCCTGGTCTCCCAGCTGCATGGGTGACCTGGAAGAAGCTCCTGGCTTTGGTCTGGCTCAGGCCTTGCCCTTGCAGCCATTTGGGAGTGAACCAGCAATGGAAGATCTTTCTCTAACTGGCAAATAAATAAAAAATAATCTTTAAAAAAAAAAAAAGACCACCACCCAAGTGCTTGTTAACTGCCACAAGGAGCCCCCCAGCAACATGAAAGCCTGTGCTGGGCGCCGAGAAGCAAATGAAGACGGAGGCCCCAGGAGCAGCAGGTGCAGGAAGAAGCCCGAGCCACAGCCAAAACACTGCTGCTGGGGACTCATCAGAGCAAGGAGGGGCCTCTCCCACCACCAGACCCATACTCCGTGCCGTGGGATTAGTAAAGCCCCATGGTTTTATTAAAAAAAAAAAAAAAAAAAAAAAGCCATGCCTGCTATCGTGATAACCCACACTGTGATGTCACCCTCATAACTGATGTGGTTCTGCTTTTACCACAGCCCCAATCCCAGGCAGAACATGAGCATCAGACTCCTGGTCTCCTTCACCCTCTTCACAAATTGGCCAAAACATTTCACATCAGCCAAGAAATGGGGGAGAGGAGCACTGAGCACCCAAGGTGCCCAGGACCTCTGCACAGTACTCGCCCTCCACCGTCCCCAGGCACATGCACCTGCCCTTGGCCCCTGCCTGCAACATAGCACCAGAGATTCCACAAAGTCCTTTCCTCCCCACCAACAGTTCCAACCTCCAGAAAGCTTTGCAATTAGAAAAAAGCATCCTAAACTAAATCTGTCATTAACGATCTGGACAGGGCATTAAACTTTAGTGCCCTGGGCTTCAGACTTTAACACCTTGTAAAAATGTTGAAATAAGTGTTTTGGAAATGCATACGCTGTAGGAACTTATTAAAGGGCCAGGCACTTTAACACATTCCCTGAAGAATGGCGAGTGTTATCAGGACAGACTGCACAGGGGCAGCACACCAGGACTCCGACACACCCCGACTACCAGCCATCTGTCCACCATATCAAGTCATTTTTATTTTTACACAGGATTTACCAGGCTGCAGAAGAAGCTACAAAGTTTTAAGTTTTTTCCTGAGACATCCTGCACTGTATATACTCCTACATTTACATTCAGCTACTTCATTGATGATTAAAACCTGAAGCATCTCAAAGTGTACAGCATCAGAAGTATTTGGAATTCTAAATCCCTTCCCTGTAGATTTACCTGCTGGACATCATTTCAACAGTCATCTACCTCTAGGTTTAGAACTTCAGTATTCTAAGAAGAGGAAAGGCTTCAAATACAAAAAATGGTGAATAAATCAGCTGTAGAATTCAACAAGCAGAAAAAGCAATAGGAAAAATACTCTATGTGCTTCCTGGTTTAGCATGTAAATTCAAAGCCATGACAGGACTGGACCAGGAGCATCGAAGCAATCAACCAGATCAATTCACTGCTAGGAAGCCACGCATCTTAAAATTCTGTAGATTTTGAAACCAGAGACTTCCGTTACCTAATCAGTCTGGGAAACTCAGTCTGGCTATGCATTTTAAAGGCAAATTAGGACAATAGTCAGAAATATGTTAATGCTCCATATTCACAAAAATTTGCTTTTTAAATCAAAGTTACTGTAAAATGTTGATTTTTTTTTTTCTCCTTCAAAATTATCAGCTAATAGTCTTCTCTCTAGCACCTGGGCATACTGATCACGGTCGGCAAGACTCAACAGGTAAGGCAAAAAACAACAAGACTGCAGACATCAGCAACGTTGAAACGTAATCTCCGCCTGCAGATTTATAATCAGCTGCTATGGGTTCATGTCCTAAATTTAAGTTCAGGAATACAGAATATTCTACTTTTGTGTTGTCTTCAACTCAGAACAAGAAATATATGTAAATAAATTCAGATACTGCTGAGACCAATCTCTGGATTTTAATGAGTATAATACTTAGAAGTCAATTTTATTAAAAAAGCTATCCAGAGATTTAGGGTATAACAGGTAAACCAAAATTAAAATTTGTCATAAAATCAGGTAACTAGAATTTTTTTTTGTTTATTCAAACAATTTGGAAGTTTAAAATATATTTTAATTTAAATAATTATACTATCATAACTTTTTAAAATGTTTCTATTAAGTAAAATATTAATGTACAAATCTCACAAAGGAAAATCAGACCTACACTTTTAAACAGTGTAGTGTTTTTAAAATAAGATCAAAGATGTACAACTAATGTTAGATAATCTATATTGAATTTTTACTAGCTATAATTCCATTTTGAGATTTAGTTACACTTAAATAGTTTTGAGCTATCAGTTTATAACGAGTCTATAAATTCAGAATCAGTTGGACCAATATGCATTAAGCATTTTAGAATTCCACCTAGAAAAAAAGCAGAATATTTCATTAGTCAAATTCATTGTTGGGGCTAGCTTTGTGGCACAGAAGTTTTAGCATCCCTAGTGGGCACCCGTTCCTGTCCTGGCTGCTACACTTCTGAATTAGTTCCCTGCTACCACGCCTGGCAAAGCAGCAGATGACAACCCAAGTGCTTGGGCCCTGCCACCCACGTGGGAGACCTGGATAGAATTCCACACTCCCAGCTTTAGCCCTGCCCAGCCTTGCAGAGTCAGCCATTTGGGGAGTGAACCGACAGATGGAAGATCACCCTCTCCGTCTGCCTCTGTAACTCTGCCTTTTAAATAAATAAATAAATCTTTAAAAAAAAAAAAAAAGATGGAAGGATGAAAGGAAAGAAAAAATTACTGCTAATACTCCACTTTGAAAATATTCTGGGCCAGTGTTGTGGTGTAGCAGGTTTAGCCACCTCCTGCAATGCCAGCAGCCCATATGGGTGCCAGTTCGAGTCTTAGGTGCTCCACTTCTGATCCAGCTCCCTACTAACAGCCTGGAAAGCAGTGGAAGACAGCCCACATCTCTGGGTCCCTGCACCCACATGGGAGACCCAGATGAAGATCCTGGTTCCCGCCTGGCTTAGCCCTGTTCTTTGTGGCCATCTGGGGAGTGAACCAGCAGATGAAAAAATCTCTCTTCCTCTAACTCTGCCTTTCAAATAAACAAATCTTTAAAAAGAAAAAAAGTAATCTTGCCAGCACTAATCAACATTAAAAAAACAAAGAGAAGGGGCCAGTGCTGCTGCGCAGTGGGCTAAAACCCCGGCCTCCAGCACTGGCATTCCATATGGACACCGGTTCGAGTCCCGGCTGCTCCTCTTCCAATCCAGCTCTCTGCTGTGACCTGGGAAAGTAACCGAAGATGGCCCAAGTCCTTGGGCCCCTGCACCAGTGTAGGAGACCCAGAAGAAGCTCCTGGCTCCTCGCTTCAGATCAGCTCAACTCTGACCATTGCAGCCATTTGGGGAGTGAGCCAGAGCATGGAAGACCTCACTCTCTCCTCCTCTCTCTGTATAACTTTCAAATAAAGAAATCTTTAAAAAAAAAAAAAAAAACTACTCTGAAGTTTTCAGAGGTTTCAGGAGGACTTTTTTTTTAATGTTTTTGGTTAAATATTGCACATTTATTTATTTTCTCCATAATTGGTTGAGGGTAAACCATTTGCTGATATTTTACGAAAAATCAGAATCATCTGTAACAACTATTGACAATGAGACCTATGATATTAATATCCTATTAATTATAGGCTCTTTATATAGGTGATAATCCATTATCAGCCTACATATGGGGAAATTAACTACTTTTTTCTTTTTAAGATTTATTTATTTATTTATTTGAAGGGAGAGTTAGAGAGAAGAGGAGTCAGAGAGAGAGAGATCTTTCATCCACTGGCTCACTCCTCAGATGGCCACAACAGGCAGGACTAAGCCAGGCCAAAGCCAAGCCAGGCATTTCTTCCAGGTAGCCCACTGTGGATGCAGGGGCTCAAGCACTTGGGCCGTCTTCTACTGCTTTCCCAGGTCACAGCAGAGAGCTGGATCAGAAGAGAAGTAACCAGGACTCGAACTGGCGCCCATATGGGATGCTGGGACTGCAGGCAGAGGTTTAACCCACTAAGCCACAGCGCCGGCAGCCACCTCCCACAGGCTGATTTTTAAGGTGGTCATTTTCTGTGTCAGAAATACCCAAATGGCCCTTAGCAGAAAAAAAGTTCCCCAGCCCTGCAACAGCAGAATGCCCCAAAGCCTGCAAAGGCTCAGGCTCTGCTTCCTCTCTATCTATCCGTTCTTTCAGACACTCAAGGTTTCAGCACCCCCACTCGCCACAGCATCAGAGCAGCACAGCAGGCTCCCCTCAGCTCCCCCAGCCCCTGCCCTCTGCTTCTCCATCTGCCGTCTGTTCACTGTGCTGCCTCCTTGCGTCTGAACTCACTGTCAATCACTTCAGCCCCACCCACCCACAACCCTGCTGAACACCATTAGCGGGAGGCTCACCCGCGGCCGAGGTGTCCTCGGCTGCTCCCCCACTCACTACAGCCCGCCTTGCTACTGGTTCTATGGAGGATTCTTATACCATCTCACCCGGACAATGACAACCGTCTGCTCACTCGTCTCCCTGATGCCACCTCACACACCATGGTCTGTGCTCAATGGAGTAGCCAGAGTACGCGCTTTGAAAGATATGTCTGCTCAGACCTTCTTCTGAAAACCCATCCGTGCATCTCGTCACCGTCACAGGAAGTCAGCTGGCCTCTTTAACCTCAGCTCCCACGGCATCCTCTACCCCAGCCCCAGGACCCTCTGGGTGACTGTAAAGGCAGCAGGCACACCCTGACCTCACCTCCCCAGGGCCTGCTGTCTCCCCAATGCCTGGATCACTCTTGCCCTAGACACCTGATCACGTCACTCCCACACTTGCTTCACTTCTCTGTTCACGCAGCGCCTGGATGAGCGGGCTTCTCTGACATCCCACAAGAAACAACAGCCAAACCCCACCCTCTGCCAACTATCCCCACCCCCTTTTATCCAAGCTTTCCATATCTCTGCAACCATTAACGGATCTCCCCGTCATTTTTGTCATCCACCTCTTCTCTCAAGTCAGTGTTACTCATTTGGACTAAGACACAGGGGCCAGCACTGTTGTACAGTGGGTTCACGTTTGCATTGGCCACATCCTGTATCACAGCAGAATGCACTTACAATCCAGCTCTCTGCTAATGCATCTGGGAACACAGCGGAGCACGGTCCAAGTACCTGTGCCCTGCCACCCAAATGGAAGACTTGGAAGAAGCTCCTGGCTCCCGGCTTCAGCCTGGCCCAGCTCTGGAAGTTGCAGCCAATTGGAGTGAACCAGTGGATGGAATCTCTCTCTATATTTATCTCTCCCTCTCTGCAATTCTGCCTTTCAAATAAATAAAAAAAAAAATTTTTTTTTTTGACAGGCAGAGTGGATAGTGAGAGAGAGAGAGAGAGAAAGGTCTTCCTTTTTGCTGTTGGTTCACCCTCCAATGGCCGCTGCGGCCGGCACATCTCGCTGATCCGAAGCCAGGAGCCAGGTGCTTCTCTTGGTATCCCATGCGGGTGCAGGGCCCAAGGACTTGGGCCATCCTCCACTGCCTTCCCGGGCCATAGCAGAGAGCTGGCCTGGAAGAGGGGCAACCGGGATAGAATCCGGTGCCCGAACCAGGACTAGAACCCGGTGTGCCAGCGCCGCAAGGCGGAGGATTAGCCTGTTAAGCCATGGCGCCGGCCTCAAATAAATAAATCTTTAAAAACTTATTTTTGCTGAGATATTGTATACTGCTTTTTAATTCAATCTTTAAAGCAGGTGTGTATTCGTGCTCACACCTCATCTCCAGTGAACCAGCAGCATGGCAACTACACAACAGGAATGTGCATACAGTGGCTCCCATTTCTCCCACAGTTGTCTTTCTGAAGGGCAGTTACAGAGAGAGGGAGAGAAAGAGAGCTATCTCCCATCTACTGCTTCATTCCCCAAATGGCTGCATCAGCTAGAGCTGGGCCAGGCTGAGGCCAGGGGCTTCTTCCAGGTCTCCCACATGGGTGCAGGAGCCCAAGCACTTGGGCCGTCTTCCACTGCTTTTCCAGGCACATCAGCAGGGAGCTGGAACGGAAGCAGAGCAGCCAGGAC
Source organism: Lepus europaeus (assembly GCF_033115175.1). Lineage (NCBI taxonomy): Eukaryota > Metazoa > Chordata > Mammalia > Lagomorpha > Leporidae > Lepus > Lepus europaeus. The sequence continues at coordinate 27,464,063 of NC_084846.1, forward strand.
TCAAACCACCACCCAATATGGTACGCCTGGGTCGCAAGCGGCAGCTTAACACACCACATCACAGCGCCAGCACTGTCACAAGTGTCCTTTTCTGATCCCAAGCTGTGTGGGGGGAGGGTTCCTGTCTCACTGTTGTCTCCCCTGCACCTAAAGCAGCACCTGGCGTGCAGCAGGCACTCAACAATTTGTCCAATCATTTAAAATCTGCCCCAAGATCTAAGTTCAGCAAAACCACTCTTTGAAAAAGAAAAAACAGCAAGCTACTAAGTTTTCTCACACCAGAAAAAAAGCATACAGAATGGGAAAAACCTGGTGAAATAACATGAAAAGGCATTGGTAGATTATAATTCCTAAAGAAAAAAAATCATTGTCTATGAACAGAATGAAACTAGCAACACTTCTCAGTCCACTACCAAAAGGTTTTGCTGACTGAAGCTGGAGCTGCATTTCTGGGCGCTAACCCCAAGGACATCGCCACAGCTGAGCCAGAAGTCTGATGCCAACGCTGGGCAAATCCCTGTGGACAGACCTGTCTGTGTTTACACAGTGAGTTGTTGGCTTTGGTTCCTAACCACGCTCTGCACTGTCCTCCATGCAAACCCTTAGCAACACCTGTGCAAAATCAAAGCCAATCATGAATCCTGCAGGCTTAAGGATCTCAATCTCAAACTTCGTTAGCAGTAACGGCAGCGGACTGAAAGAGCAAACGAGAAAATCTGTCCAGCCAACAGCCAGATCCCTGCGTCTAAGCCCAGTCCTACTGCACACCAGTGGCCAGGGGTCAAGGATCCAGGATCCAGAGTACTGTGTAAACTCATCAACAAGGTGTATGCACTGCCGTTTTCAACCAACTAGGGGAATAAAGCTATTTTGTAAATGTAAAGCAGTCAAAAAAAAAAAAAAAAAAACACCACCCCTAGTTACCGTCTGAACTTATACTAACAGTGACCTGGGGCAGGAAAAGCTGGCTGCAATGTTGGAGGCCCTGAGATTCTAATCAGGCTCAACATTTTAGGAAAAATGTTTAGGTCCGAGGGATGGGCTTTGTGGGGCGGCAGTCAAGCCACGCGGGATGCCCACATCCCACATCTGCCCACATCCCGTGTGTCAGGGCGCCTGGGATCAAGTACCATCTCTGCTTCAGACCCAGCTTCCTGCTTCAGCACTCCCTGGCAGACAGCAGATGACGGCTCAGCTACTTGAGTTCCTGCCACCCACACAGGAGACGGGGATGGAGTCCCAGCTATTGCAGGCATTTGGGGACATGAACCAGCAGATGAAGACATCTCAAATACCTATCTGTGTCCCACATTTTTGTTTAAAAGATACTGAATGTATCCCAAGGCATGGCCTGAGGTCAACCTTAGGGTTGACCCTGGTTTGACAGGGAGAGTTCACTGTCCACACGCAGTTCATTTTGCTTATGCAAAATCCTTAGCTCTTCATTCTAAATATTTTATCTTTTGTACACCGAGATTTTTTCTCTTTATGTTTAGAGTTTCTTACCATTTTGCTTTTCCTCTTCCCACACCTGTTTTTTCCACAAACTGATCTGTGTAAAATTCCCTATAAGGCTAACATGCCAGGGAGTTGCAAACAACTTGCTCTTGCCATCTGTCATATTACGACATAAATACATACTCAAAGAGCATCTGACCCAAATAATTTCCAACCACGCATTAGCACAGAGCAGCAATTCTCCAAAGCCAGCATGGAGCCTGCTGGGAGTTCCCAAGACACTTCCAGTTGCATACCACCTCTATAGTGGCATGGATGTGAGCTGCCTTTTTCACGGTGTTCACACTCACACTGATGGTGCAAATGCTGGGTAAACTGCTGGCCCTCAGCAAGGACCAAGAAGCTCCAAAGTGTACTAGCGGTCGCTTAATTCTTCATCGCCACTTGCATTTCAAAAACAAGCACATTTTGTTTTATAATATCCTTGAAGGAGAGTGTTTGGCCTAGTAGTTAAGCCACCCACTGGGACACCTGCATTCCCTATGGGAGCCCCTGGGTTCAGGTCCCAGCTCTGCTCCCAATTCCAGCTTCCTCCTAACGCAGATCCCAGGAAGCAGCAGTGATAGCTCAAGCAATGGAGTTCCGGCCATTTATGTGGAAGACTCAGAGTTCCCAGCTCCTAACTTCTGCCTGGCCCAGCCACAGATTTATTCATTTATTTGAGAGGCAGACAGGAACAGAGGGAGATCGCTCTTCCATCCACTGGTTCATCCCCCAAAGGCTGGCAACAACAAAGGCTGGGTCAGGCTGAAGCCAAGAATACCATCTGGGTCTCCTATCGTTACTGCTCTCCCAGGTACACTAGGCAAGACAAAGGATCAAAAGCACAGTAGTCAGGACTGAACTCAGCGCTCTGATGTGGAATGTGGGTATCCCAAGCAACAGCTTAACCCACCATGTTACAACACCTGCTCCTGGTACATTTCTTTTTCCATGAAGGTTTATTTCTAATTTTTGAAACATTAAATACTAAAAAAAAAAGTCTTTCGCAAGTAACATTGTAGAATACTGCAAATAAAATTGCTAACACAAAGACACTAACTGAAAGTTACAAACTGCTGAACATAAAGTGTTTTCACCTACAGCCCACAAGCAAGCAAAAGCCTACTACCTACGGGGGCCAGCACTGCAGCAGGCTAAAGCTGCCACCTGCAGTGCCAACATCCCGTAAGGAACACTGGTTCCATTCCAGGCTGCTCCACATCCAATCCAGCTCCCTGCTAATGGCACAGGAAAGCAAAGTTGACCTTGGACCCCTGCTACTCACATGGGAGAGCCAGGAGAAGTCCCTAGCTTAAGCCTGGCCCAGCCCCAGTAGTTGTGGTCATTTGGGGAGTGAACCAGTGGTTGGAAGTCTTCTCTTTCTCTCCCTCTCTGTAACTCTGCCCTTCAAATAAATAAATAAATCTTGGAGGGAAAAATAGTCTACCACCCACAACAGCTCAAAAGCAAGCAACTGCAGAATGTTCCAGACAATCACGTCAAAGCCAGGAAGCCTCGGTGCTTGGAGCGACGACAACGAGGCCTGTCCCGGAGTTCCTGTTTAATGTCTGCTGAAATGCAATGAAAAATAGACCCTAAGAACCCTGAGTTAACCCTGGTTAGGGGGCTAAACAGAGACCCTCCACCACGTCCCGTCTGGTGACTTGAAGCTCTTTGACAATCCCGCTGATGAAAGCTATGCTTGCAGACCACACAAAACCACTGGGTTGTCTTCCCTGAGACAGGGTGGAAGGGTGCTCACATTTGAAGTTCCAGCAGACACTGAGACTTGGCTCACCAGCTGTGTGACCGCCGTCCCTCCCCGTCCCTCCACACACCTGCCAACACCATAGAGCACCATCTCTCTCTTCCCCCACTGTCCTTGGTGTTTCCCTGTAACAAGCGAGACGTAGCTAAGACTGCCTAACTCTTTCTACATAGATTGGCCTTTCAGGTATCTTGTCCTGGTCCGTCCCTTTTTATCTTCTATTTCTGCACTGTGTCCACCTCTCTGAAATCAGCAGTTCTTTAACTCTTAGTCTATTATTCTCTTGACATTATCTCACAACTAAACCCATTTTAAGGATTCTTGAGACCCATGCATGGAGCCGGTGCTGTGGCATAGCAGATTAAGCTGCCAGCTGTAATGTTGACATCCCATGTGGGCACTAGTTCAAGTCTCAACTGTTTCACTTCCAATCCAGCTCCTTGGATGAACCAGCAGATGGAAGACCTCTTTCTGTCTCTGCCTTTCTCTGTGGAATTCTGCCTTCCAATAAATAAATCTAAAAAAAAAAAAGAAAAAAGACCCATGCATATAGAATGTAGATATAGAATACAAATTTGCTCACAGCAGATAACCTATATTGAACAGAGAAACATGAAACATGTCTATCTGTGCAAGAGGAGGCATACCCATTCCTTCTTTCCCACTGCCACACAGTAAATGCACAAACTTACTACTCGAGGAAATAATGTTCAGGTGTCAGACAACCAAGAAGTCCTTTACAAACATTACCCCCAAACTCCCAAAAGCCCTGTGCGCTAAGTTTTATCACCTCTGTGGCCAGTGTTGTGGCATAGCTAGTAAAAACCATCGCCTGTGAAGCCAGCACCCAATTTGGCCACTGGTTTGTGTCCCGGCTGTTCAGCTTCCAATTCAGCTCCCTGCTAATGCACCTGGGAAAAGCAGTGGAAGATGGTCCAAGTGCTTGGGCCACTGCACCCACACGGGAGACCTTAAAGAAGCTCCAGGCTTCATCCTGGCCCAGCCCTGACTGTTAACAGCCATCTGGGGAGTGAACCAGCAGAGTGAAGATCTGTCACTCTGGATTTCAAACAAATAAATAAATCTTTAAAAGGGGGGGAGGGGGCCGGCACTGCGGCGCAGTGGGTTAACACCCTGGCCTGAAGCACGGGCGCCGGTTCTAGTCTCCACTGCTCCTCTTCCCATCCAGCTCTCTGCTATGGCCTGGGATAGCAGTAGAGGATGGCCCAAGTCCTTGGGCTCCTGCACCCACACAGGAGACCTGGAAGAAGCTCCTGACTTCGGATCAGCACAGCTCTTGCAGTTTCGGCCAACTGGAGAGTGAACCATCAGATGGAAGACCTCTCTCTCAGCCTCTCCTCTCTCTGTGTAACTCTTTCAAATAAATAAATCTTAAAAAAAAACAAAAAAAAACAAAAAAAAGGCCAGCACCGTGGCTCACTTGGTTAATCCTCTGCCTGAGGCACCAGCATCCCATATGGGCGCCGGGTTTTAGTCCCGTTGCCCCTCTTCCAGTCCAGCTCTCTGCTGTGGTCCGGGAGGGCAGTGAAGGATGGCCCAAGTGCTTGGGCCCCTGCACCCGCATGGGAGACCGGGGGAAGCACCTGGCTCCTGGCTTTGGATCGGCACAGCGCTGGCCATAGCAGTCATTTGGGGGGTGAACCAACGGAGGGAAGACCTTTCTCTCTGTCTCTGTCTATAACTTTACCTGTCAAATAAAAAATAAAAATAAATAAAAAAAGAGAGATGCTTAAAAAGAGTTTAACCAGTTTGCCCAAGATCACAGAACTAAATACAGATCCCAAGTGAGAAGACTCCACTGGCCTTCCTGCCACATGACCCCTTCCCCGTCCTGAGCTGATGTTTGAAACTGAGTTAATAGCATTTGCGTGTTTATGTATCTACATCATTTTCTCCAAAGCTTCATTATATCATTTGAGATGCCTTTAGTAACAATTACTACCAGGAGCTTTAATCATCACTATTGATGATGGTATTCCCATGGGTAATCTTAAATTAACACAGGCTCAAACTTAGTACTGGACACTTAGTCCTGTGTACCTAATTACCCTAGCAGAGTGTGCCCTCAGAACAGCTCTGTACTCCATGGAAGGTTCTGGGCAACTGCCATTCCCATGAAGCACCAGAGACAAAGCAGTAAGCAGATTGCAAAAAGAATAGGCACCAAGTCTTCCACAGTCACCCCAAATGAATCTGAATGGCATTAACTAACCTGAAGCAGCGCCTGGCAGTAAACACATGAGAAACGACAGTCACCCCACCGGGCGGCCAGGTTGCTCCAGACACCCCTCTAGGCTCAGCCTCAGCACTGTCCTGCCTCACACTTGAGCCTTTTCAATTCCAAACAGTTTGCAGTTCCTCCATGCACCAGGGTGTTTCACACTTGCACGCCTTGCTCCTGCCATGCCTTCTGCCTCCTCCACCCTCACCGTGCCCAGATACCCTCGGCCTGTCATCTTCATACCCCTAACTACCCCTTGCCATCTCGGGGTTAGGCTAAGCCAATGCCCCTCCTGTGTTTCTGGAGCATCCCACAGATGGCTCGTGATGTATTTAAACTTCTCTTGACTTGCAGAAGCTATAACCCCCCATGAGGATCACTGCCTCACCTAAGGTCAGACAGAGTGAGATGAAAGTCACTGCCCTCCTTGCACTTTTCTTCAGGCCCAGGGCTACATTCTGCTCACTACACTTGAACCCAGCCAGCATGGAACCAGCTATGAACACAGGTGCCCGATCCATGCCTGCAAAAACAAAAACTTATATAAACCCATAAGGAAGAATTTATTTCTGAAATTCAAGGCAGAAATAGGTAAATCATAGTGCGTATGTGCGCGCACACACACACACACACAGAAATACAAGCTAAAAATCTCACCCACATTTAACTTCCAAAAAAAAAAAAAAATAAAGAGCTGCTTCATTGTCACAACATGAGCTTTTTGAAAAACAGACATTTGAGGATCGCTGGGGGAGAACTCAATGAATGCAATCACTTTACCAGCTCTAACAACAATGTAGGTTGTCCTAAACCCAAGCACTCTCATTCACTGCCCAGTGAGGATGGCAAGCTGAATGAGCTGCACCTTCTTTTTTTAAAGATATATTTATTTATTTGAAAGGCAAAGTTACAGAGAGAGAAGGGGAGACAGAGAAAAAGATCTTCCATCCACTGCTTCATTCCTGAAATGGCCAAAGCCAGAAGCCAGGAACTCCACCTGGGGCTCCCACTTCAGTGTTGGGGACCTAAGCACTTGGGCCATCTTCCACTGCTTTCCCAGGTACAACAGCAGGAAGTTGGATCACAAGTTGCAGCCCAGGCTGGAATCAGCACTCACATGGGATGTTGGAGTCACAGGTGGTGGCTTAACACTCTGTGCCACAACACCAGTCCCTGGAAGCTTATTTCTTAAACTTCTCAGGATATGATTTAGTATAGTTCCCACTACAAGACACTACAGTTAGTTTCTAAGGAAAGACCCAAAAAGACAAAGTACTAAGCATGGGAGCACTCAAGCTGCAAGTTATCGAATTTATTCTGTACAGATTTTTTACTTTTTCTATACAAGGAACACAAATGAAATGGGACACACTCGTCAGACTCAGCACACAACGGTTACAGTGTAGGAGTAAAGTTGTTCCTAGAATCACACAGTCCTCCATTCTTAAAATCAGTTTGGAATTTTTTTTTTTTTTTTTTTTTTTTTTTTTTTTTTTTGGACAGGCAGAGTGGACAGTGAGAGAGAGAGACAGAGAGAAAGGTCTTCCTTTTGCCGTTGGTTCACCACCCAATGGCTGCTGCAGCCAGCGCACCGCGCTGATCCGAAGCCAGGAGCCAGGTGCTTCTCCTGGTCTCCCATGCGGTGCAGGGCCCAAGCACTTGGGACATCCTCCACCGCACTCCCGGGCCATAGCAGAGAGCTGGCCTGGAAGAGGGGCAACCGGGACAGAATCTGGCGCCCTGCCCCGACCCGACCGGGACTAGAACCCAGGGTGCCGGCGCCACAGGCAGAGGATTAGCCTATTGAGCCTCGGCGGCTGGAATTGAACTATCTTAGTACACACTGCACTGAAAACAGCTCCTGGAGAGTGGGTGTTTAGCGTAATAGTGAAGATGACTGCAGCCCACACTGGAGAGCCTGAGTTTGACTCCTGCCTCCAGCTGCTGGCTCCAGCTTCCTGCTAATGCAGATCCTGGGAGGCAGCAGTGATGGCTCAAGTGACTGGGTTCTACCCTGCGTGAGACCCGGATTGAGATCCCTGCTCCCAATTTCAGCCTCAGCCCAGCCACAGCCATGAAGAGGAATGAACCAGCCAATGAGAGCTTTCTCTTTTGTCTCTCTTTCCCTGTATGCCTCTCAAAAACTTTTTCTTTAAAACCAAAAAAGAGAAAGCTCTTTGTTGCCAAGTTATGGTTATGTCAACTATGTCAACATAAGAAATGTGGTGGGGTGTTTTTGGCAGGGCACTTTAAAAATTTAAAGTGTTCTCTATTTTTGACATAGCAATTCCTTAAGGTTAGAACTTAAAAAAATATAAATTGCCGGCGCCGCGGCTCACTAGGCTAATCCTCCGCCTAGCAGCACCAGCACACCGGGTTCTAGTTCCGGTCGGGACGCCAGATTCTGTCCCGGCTGCCCCTCTTCCAGGCCAGCTCTCTGCTGTGGCCAGGGAGTACAGTGGAGGATGGCCCAAGTGCTTGGGCCCTGAACCCACATGGGAGACCAGGAGAAGCACCTGGCTCCTGCCATAGGATCAGCGCGGTGTGCTGGCCGCAGAGCGCCAGCCACGGCGGCCATTGGAGGGTGAACCAACGGCAAAAGGAAGACCTTCCTCTCTGTCTCTCTCTCACTGTCCACTCTGCCGGTCAAAAAAAAAATGTATATATATATATGTATATATATATATATATATAAAACTTAACATAAAGATTCAAGAGTTCAATGACATACGTGTATGTCTGATAGAAGTTATTGTAAGCAGGCCAGCGCCATGGCTTAACAGGCTAATCCTCCACCTTGCGGCGCCGGCACACCAGGTTCAAGTCCCGGTTTGGGCGCCGGATTCTATCCCGGTGGCCCCTCTTCCAGGCCAGCTCTCTGCTATGGACCAGGAAGGCAGTGGAGGATGGCCCAAGTGCTTGGGCCCTGCACCCACATGGGAGACCAGGAGAAGCACCTGGCTCCTGGCTTCGGATCAGCGAGATGCGCCGGCTGCAGCGGCCATTGGAGGGTGAACCAATGGCAAAAAGGAAGACCTTTATCTGTCTCTCTCACTATCCACTCTGTCAAAAAAATAAAAAATAAAAAATAAGTTACTGTAAGAGTCACTGTACATCCATGCTTAACACAGGTGTTGGTTACAACAAGGGTGGGGTATAGCTTAGCAGTCCCATATCAGAATGCCAGAGTTCAAGTTCCAGCCCCAGCTCCTGATTCTAACCACCTGCAAATGCAGACTCTGAGAGACAGCAGGTGATAGCTCAAGTGACTGCATCTCTGCCATCCCTGAGGGAGACCTAAAATGAGCTCCTGGCTCCTGGCTTTTGTCTGTCCCAGGCCCAGCCATTATAGGCTTTTGGGAGGTCCTCTGACTCTCAAACAAAAATAAGTATGAAAACACTACACCTACTTGTGAATACATGCATGGAAGAATTTCTGAAAAATAATCTATCAAGTAACAAGTGGTTAGTCTTGTGAAGTTTATGGATATATGAGAACTGAATAACAAATATCTGGGGCCAGCACTGTGGCACAGTAAGTTAAGCCTCCACCTGCTACACCAGCATTCCACAAGGATGCCAGTTCGAGTCCCAGCTGCTCCACTTTTTTTTAAAAAGGATTTATTTATGTATTTAAAAGTCAGTTACACAGAGAAAGGAGAGGCAGACAGAAAGAAAGAAAGTCTTCCATCTGTCGGTTCACTCCCCAATTGGCCACAATGGCCAGAGGTGCACTGATCCAAAGCCAGGAGCCAGGAGTTTCTTCCAGGTCTCCCACGTGGGTTCAGGGGCCCAAGGACTTGGGCCATCCTCTACTGCTTTCCCAGGCCATAGCAGAGAGTTTGATTGGATGTGGAACAGCCAAGTCTCGAACTGGCACCCATATGGGATGCCAGCACTGCAGGCAGCGGCTTTACCTGCTACGCCAAAGCACCAGCCCCCGCTCCACTTTCAATCCAGCTCCCTGTTAATGCACCTAGGAAAAAAGTAGAAGATGGCCCAAGCACTTGGGCCCCTGCACCTGCGAGGGAGACCCAGAAGAAGCTCCTGGCTTCAGATCAGCTCGGCACTGGCCATTGTGGCCATTTGGGGAGTGAACCAGTGGATGGAGGACCTCTCTGTCTCTCCCTCTCTCTATAACTCTGCCTCTCAAATAAATAAATCTTCTTTAAAAAAGTGGTGCAGCAGGGTAAGTCACTACTTGGGATGCCCACATCCCACATCAGAATGTGGATTCCAGTCCTAGCTCTTCTGTTTCTCATCTAGCTTCCTACTGACATGCCTGGGAAGACAATGGATTATGGCCCAAGTACTCTGGTTCTTGGCACCCATGTGGGAGACTCAGATTGAGTCCTTGGCTTCCAGCTTCACGTGGCCCAGCCCAGCTGTCGTGGGCATTTAGAGAGTGAACCAGCAGATGGTCGATCTCCATCACTCTGCCTTTCAAATAAACAAATAAAAAAGCATAAAAATTTTAAATTTGAATGTATGCATGAAAATGCAATCTGCTGAGTCCAGTGCTGTCGTGTAGCAAGTAAAGCTGCCATTTGCAGTACCGACGTCCGTATGGGCACCGGCTCAAGTCCTGGCTGCCCCACTTCCTATCCAGCTCCCTGCTAATGTTCCTGGGAAAGCAGCAAAGGTGGTCCAAGTCCTTGGGCCGCTGAACCCACATGGGAGGCCAAGAACAAGCTCCTGGCTTCAGATCGGCCCAGCTCCAGCTGTTGCGGCCATCTAGGGAGTGAACCAACAGACGAAAGATCTCTTTTTCTCCCTATCTCTGCCTCTCTGTAACTCGACCTTTCAAATAAATAATAAAATCTAACAAAAGAAATGCAATTTAATATTTATACTTTTTAAATATTTATTTCAAAGAGAGTTACAGAGAGAAGGAGAGGCAGAGAGAGAAAGAGGTCTTCCATCCACTGGTTCATTCCCCAAATGGCTGCAACAGCCAGAGCTGCGCCGATCCAAAGCCAGGAGCCAGGAGCTTCCTCCGGGTCTCCCACGCAGGTGCAGGGGCCCAAGGACTTGAGCCATCTTCTACTGCTTTCCCAGGCCATTGCAGAGCTGGATCAGAAGTGGAGCCGCCAGGACTTGAACTGGTGCCCATATGGGATGCCAGCATCGCAGGTGGCAGCTTTACTCTCTATGCCACAAAGCCAGCTCCTAATATTTATACTTTTTATAGCATCTAGACTATATTATGCAAGGGTACTTCAAAATGGTCATTGAAAATGAGATTAGCCGGCATGGCGGCTCAATAGGCTAATCCCCTGCCTGCGGCGCTGGCACCCCGGGTTCTAGTCCTGGTCAGGGCGCCGGATTCTGTCCCGATTGCCCCTCTTCCAGTCAAGCTCTCTACTGTGGTCCGGGAGTGCAGTGGAGGATGGCCCAAGTGCTTGGTCCCTGCACCGGCATGGGAGACCAGGAGAAGCACCTGGCTCCTGGCTCCTGGCTTCGGATCAGCGAGATGCACCAGCCGCAGCAGCCATTGGAGGGTGAACCAACGGCAAAAAGGAAGACCTTTCTCTCTGTCTCTCTCTCTCTCTCTCATTATCCACTCTGCCTGTCAAAAAAAAAAAAAAAATTAATCTCATTTTTTTTTAATTTTTATTTTTTGACAGGCAGAGTTAGAGACAGAAAGGTCTTCCTTTTCCATTGGTTCATCCCCCAGTGGCTGCTGCGGCCAGCATGCTATGGCCTGCGCACCACGCTGATACGAAGCCAGGAGCCAGGTGCTTCCTCCTGGTCTCCCATGCCGGTGCAGGGACCAAGCACTTGGGCCATCCTCCACTGCACTCCCGGGCCACAGCAGAGAGCTGGCCTGGAAGAGGGGCAACCGGGACAGAATCTGGCACCCGACCAGGACTAGAACCTGGGGTGCCAGCGCCGCAGGTGGAGGATTAGCCTAGTGAGCCGCGGCACCAGCCGGGATTAATCTTATTTAAGTTTTCCTTGACAGATTTATCCGTGAACTTTATGAAAACTCTAGAAACCTTAAGAAAAAAGTACTGCACAATCCAAAAACACAACCAAGGTCTGTATTTCTATCACCACTACCAAATTCAGCTACATCTACCCAGTGCCTACCTCTGAATCTCAAAAATAAAACAGCTGCCACTGGAGCAACCACTGTGTAACACCATACTTATGCCTCACACCTGTCCTGCAGGATCCCATGGGAACACCGTGCTCATGCCTCATACCTGTCCTCCAGGATCCCATGGGAACACCGTGCTCATGCCTCACACCTGTCCCACAGGATTCCCATGGGAACACCGTGCTCATGCCTCACACCTGTCCTCCAGGACCCCATGGGAACACCGTGCTCATGCCTCACACCTGTCCCACAGGATCCCATGGGAACACCGTGCTCATGCCTCACACCTGTCCCACAGGATTCCCATGGGAACACCATGCTCAAGCCTCACACCTGTCCCACAGGATTCCCATGGGAACACCGTGCTCATGCCTCACACCTGTCCTCCAGGATCCCATGGGAACACCGTGCTCATGCCTCACACCTGTCCCACAGGATTCCCATGGGAACACCATGCTCAAGCCTCACACCTGTCCTCCAGGACCCCATGGGAACACCGTGCTCATGCCTCACACCTGTCCCACAGGATCCCATGGGAACACCGTGCTCATGCCTCACACCTGTCCCACAGGATTCCCATGGGAACACCATGCTCAAGCCTCACACCTGTCCCACAGGATTCCCATGGGAACACCGTGCTCATGCCTCACACCTGTCCCGCAGGATCCCATGGGAACACCGTGCTCATGCCTCACACCTGTCCCGCAGGATCCCATGGGAACACCGTGCTCATGCCTCACACCTGTCCCACAGGATTCCCATAGGAACACCATGCTCATGCCTCACACCTGTCCCACAGGATTCCCATGGGAACACCATGCTCAAGCCTCACACCTGTCCCACAGGATTCCCATGGGAACACCGTGCTCATGCCTCACACCTGTCCCACAGGATCCCATGGGAACACCGTGCTCATGCCTCACACCTGTCCCACAGGATTCCCATGAGAACACCGTGCTCATGCCTCACACCTGTCCCACAGGATTCCCATGGGAACACCGTGCTCATGCCTCACACCTGTCCTCCAGGATCCCATGGGAACACCGTGCTCATGCCTCACACCTGTCCCACAGGATCCCATGGGAACACCGTGCTCATGCCTCACACCTGTCAAACAGGATCTCATGGGAACACCGTGCTCATGCCTCACACCTGTCCCACAGGATTCCCATGGGAACACCGTGCTCATGCCTCACACCTGTCCCACAGGATTCCCATGGGAACACCGTGCTCATGCCTCACACCTGTCCTCCAGGATCCCATGGGAACACCGTGCTCATGCCTCACACCTGTCCCACAGGATTCCCATGGGAACACCATGCTCAAGCCTCACACCTGTCCCACAGGATCCCATGGGAACACCGTGCTCATGCCTCACACCTGTCCCACAGGATTCCCATGGGAACACCGTGCTCAGGCCTCACACCTGTCCCACAGGATCCCATGGGAACACCGTGCTCATGCCTCACACCTGTCCTCCAGGACCCCATGGGAACACCGTGCTCATGCCTCACACCTGTCCTCCAGGACCCCATGGGAACATCATGCTCAAGCCTCACACCTGTCCCACAGGATCCCATGGGAACACCGTGCTCATGCCTCACACCTGTCCTCCAGGACCCCATGGGAACACCGTGCTCATGCCTCACACCTGTCCCACAGGATCTCATGGGAACACCGTGCTCATGCCTCACACCTGTCCCATAGGATTCCCATGGGAACACCGTGCTCATGCCTCACACCTGTCCCACAGGATCCCATGGGAACACCGTGCTCATGCTTCACACCTGTCCTCCAGGATCCCATGGGAACACCATGCTCATGCCTCACACCTGTCCTCCAGGACCCCATGGGAACACCGTGCTCATGCCTCACACCTGTCCTCCAGGACCCCATGGGAACACCGTGCTCATGCCTCACACCTGTCCCACAGGATTCCCATGGGAACACCGTGCTCATGCCTCACACCTGTCCTCCAGGATCCTATGGGAACACCATGCTCATGCCTCACAGCTGTCCTGCAGGACCCCATGGGAACACCGTGCTCATGCCTCACACCTGTCCCACAGGATTCCCATGGGAACACCGTGCTCATGCCTCACACCTGTCCTCCAGGACCCCATGGGAACACCGTGCTCATGCCTCACACCTGTCCCACAGGATTCCCATGGGAACACCGTGCTCATGCCTCACACCTGTCCCACAGGATTCCCATGGGAACACCATGCTCAAGCCTCACACCTGTCCCACAGGATTCCCATGGGAACACCGTGCTCATGCCTCACACCTGTCCCACAGGATTCCCATGGGAACACCGTGCTCATGCCTCACACCTGTCCCACAGGATTCCCATGGGAACACCGTGCTCATGCCTCACACCTGTCCTCCAGGACCCCATGGGAACACCGTGCTCATGCCTCACACCTGTCCTGCAGGACCCCATGGGAACACCGTGCTCATGCCTCACACCTGTCCTCCAGGATCCCATGGGAACACCGTGCTCATGCCTCACACCTGTCCCACAGGATTCCCATGGGACACCGTGCTCATGCCTCACACCTATCCCACAGGATTCCCATGGGAACACCGTGCTCATGCCTCACTCCTGTCCCACAGGATCTCATGGGAACACCGTGCTCATGCCTCACACCTGTCCCACAGGATTCCCATGGGAACACCGTGCTCATGCCTCACACCTGTCCCACAGGATTCCCATGGGAACACCGTGCTCATGCCTCACACCTGTCCTCCAGGATCCCATGGGAACACCGTGCTCATGCCTCACACCTGTCCCACAGGATTCCCATGGGAACACCGTGCTCATGCCTCACACCTGTCCCACAGGATCCCATGGGAACACCGTGCTCATGCCTCACACCTGTCCCACAGGATCCCATGGGAACACCGTGCTCATGCCTCACACCTGTCCTCCAGGACCCCATGGGAACACCGTGCTCATGCCTCACACCTGTCCCACAGGATCTCATGGGAACACCGTGCTCATGCCTCACACCTGTCCTCCAGGACCCCATGGGAACACCGTGCTCATGCCTCACACCTGTCCCACAGGATTCCCATGGGAACACCATGCTCATGCTTCACACCTGTCCTCCAGGATCCCATGGGAACACCATGCTCATGCCTCACACCTGTCCTCCAGGACCCCATGGGAACACCGTGCTCATGCCTCACACCTGTCCTCCAGGACCCCATGGGAACACCGTGCTCATGCCTCACACCTGTCCCACAGGATTCCCATGGGAACACCGTGCTCATGCCTCACACCTGTCCTGCAGGACCCCATGGGAACACCGTGCTCATGCCTCACACCTGTCCTCCAGGATCCTATGGGAACACCATGCTCATGCCTCACACCTGTCCTCCAGGACCCCATGGGAACACCGTGCTCATGCCTCACACCTGTCCCACAGGATTCCCATGGGAACACCGTGCTCATGCCTCACACCTGTCCTCCAGGACCCCATGGGAACACCGTGCTCATGCCTCACACCTGTCCCACAGGATCCCATGGGAACACCGTGCTCATGCCTCACACCTGTCCTCCAGGACCCCATGGGAACACCGTGCTCATGCCTCACACCTGTCCCACAGGATTCCCATGGGAACACCGTGCTCATGCCTCACACCTGTCCTCCAGGACCCCATGGGAACACCGTGCTCATGCCTCACACCTGTCCCACAGGATTCCCATGGGAACACCGTGCTCATGCCTCACTCCTGTCCCACAGGATTCCCATGGGAACACCGTGCTCATGCCTCACACCTGTCCCACAGGATTCCCATGGGAACACCGTGCTCATGCCTCACACCTGTCCCGCAGGACCCCATGGGAACACCGTGCTCATGCCTCACACCTGTCCCACAGGATTCCCATGGGAACACCGTGCTCATGCCTCACACCTGTCCTCCAGGATCCCATGGGAACACCATGCTCAAGCCTCACACCTGTCCTGCAGGATCCTATGAAGCACTACTCCATTCTAACCACCCCCACATCTGCATCTCCTCATCCTTAAACAATATCATGCATCTAGTTAAGTGGAGCATGGATGCAAACCCAGATCCAAGATCTCTTTTCTCACATCCTTGCAGCTATACCTCTAGGATCAACAAGTACACAAAAACAAATAGGGTTCCTAATCAAGAGGTTCCAGCACAATTTCCCCCTCCTATTCCTGATCCTCAACAATATTATCCAAAGTTACACAGACTTCCTTGTGCAAGCCAGGGCCCTACCAAACTTGATAATGAGCTGGGATAAAGAGGCCCCATGGACTCCGCTCCACACACCGCTACCTCTTTTACAGTCTAAGAACACGTTCCCATGAATTAGTCACCCTCCCCAGACAAAGCCCTTGCCTAGCTATCCATGCCCTCTGTCCTACCTCTTATCTCCCTAGGTCCCTTCTCACCTCCACAATTCCTGCACAGGAAGATAAAGCTGCTAAAAACACACATTAAAGCAGAAAAAAAAAGTCTCATTTTATGTCTTAAAACCCAGGCCAGCAGTATGGTGCAGTGGGTTAAGACACCACCTGCAAGGCTAGTATCTCATATCATAGCACGGGTTCAAGTTCTGGCTACTCTGTTTCTGATCCAGCTTCCTAGTAAAGCACCTGGGAAGGCAGATGATGGCCAAAGTGCTTGGACGCCTGGCACCCAAGGGAAGACCAGATGGAGTTCCAGGATCCTGGTTTTAGCCTGGCCCAGCACTGCTCATCACAGCTATTTGGGGAGTGAACCATCAGACTTGGAAGCTCTCTGTGTCTTTCCATCTCTCTGTAACTCTTCCTTTCAAATACAGACATCTTTGAAAATCAGGGTGCCTGAAATTTTTTTCATAAGCCCTAATTCTAGATTATCTCTACCTGTCTTTTTGCTAAGGGAAGATGATAAACCAACCCTTCAAACAAGAGTTCTGTCTTACAGAGCAACAGGCCATCCCTGTTGTGACTTGCTGCAGTCAACATGACCGGGCTACTGCAGAAGCCACCCTTGAGCGTCTGGACAAGGTAAAAGGGGCAGATGAAAGTGGGTGGGGCAGAGTGCCCCCTCCCGGAGAATCCTTTAGTAAAGCAGCCCCTACCACCCAACAGTCTAGTGCGGTCTCATTTTCACTAGTTCTCCTTTCTCAAAAACAGTAAATATTCAACACATTCTGAAAATAACACTCTCCTCATCAAAGAACTCGCATAGACACAGAAAAAAAGGCTGAGCAGAGTTATTCAGACCAAGACACATAGGCTGACCACCACCCCAACTCGCTTACTCATCTCTCTAAACCGCAGACTAACCATGGGATTCCACATGGCCGATGACGCCCTCCTTCTCACAGACTTTCCTCACTCATCTCCCCAACCAACCACTGCCTTTTCTCCTCTACCAAACCATCCTCGCTCACTCATGCTGGTCTCTCCTGCCTTCCTGAGCCCCAGGCTCAGTCCCGATGTGATTGGATCCAGTGTCATGGTTTCAAATCCCACAAGTTAACGAAGCCTCTGGTTGTTAACCACACTCCCACTTTGCCCTAGTCCCAGATTTCTATGTCCAAATGCTTACTCCATCATTTAAATCTAAGTATTGGAAACAAAATGCCAGGGGTGGGCATTGTGGCACAGCGGGTAAAGCCACCACCTGCAAAGGCAGCATCCCTTGTCGGCACCAGTTTGAGTCCCTGCTGCTCCACTCCCAATCCAGCTCTCTGCTAATGGCCTGAGAAAAGCAACAGAAGACGGCCCTAGTGCTTGGGCCCCTGCACCCACATGGGAGACCCAGATCAAGCCCCTGCTCCTGGCTTCAGCCTGGCCCAGCCCTCGCCATTGCAGCCGACTGGGGAATGAACCAGCGGATGAAGATCTCTTCCTTTCTCTTTCTCTGTAACTCTGTAGAAACAAAATGCCAAAATTCTCTTCCACCCGAGAATCTGCTCCTCCCCCAATAGTCTCCATTTAGGTAAATGGCATCATCTTCCAACCAGTTGCTGTGGCTAAAAAAATCTTGTTGTCATTCAGCTCATCTGATAGCCTTCATCTCAGCCATCGGCAAATCCTCTTGGCATTTTATGTTCTAAGCATTCTGAAGCCACTACTCCTATCCTTCTCCAATTTCTAGAAAGTCTACAAAGATGACCACCATCAATTCCTCCCTTGATGTACGTGCATGCCATCCTATTTACCCTACCAATCATGTCTACCAGCAGATAGGGTCTATTTCTATACACCCCCCCCCCCAACCTTGAATCTGCACTGGCCTACTGACTTGTACTAAGCATTAGTTAAAGAGAGTAACAGGGGGCAGCGTTGTGGCACAGCAGGTTAAATCCTTGGCCTGCAGGGCTGCCATCCCACATGGGAGCCAATTCAAGTCCTGGCTGCTCCACTTCTAAACCAACTCCTTACTAATGAGCCTGGGAAAGCAGCAGAGGATGGCCCAAGTCCTTGGGACCCTGTACCCACATGGGAGACCCGGAGGAAGCTCCTAATTTCTGGCTCCTAGCTTCGAATTGGCACAGCTCCTACCATTGTGGCCATCTGGAGAGTGAACCAGCAGAGGGAAGACCTTTCTCTCTGTAACTCTGCCTTTCAAATAAATACTTTTTAAAAATTCATTTATTTGAGAGGCAGAGACAGAGTTCTTATTGAGTGGTTCACTCCCGAAATGCCTACAAGGGCCTGGACCAGGTTGGAAGCCAAAGTTAGGAACCAAGAACTTAACAGGTCCCACATGCATGGTAAGAACCCAACTACTTGGGCCATCACCACTGCCTCCCTGGGTCTGCATTAACAGAAGTTGGAGTTGGGAACAGAACTGGGTCTTAAATCCAGGCAGTCTGATGTGGGGCACAGGTGTCTGAACTACCATCCCAAATACCAGAGGTGGGGTCCAGCCTTTAAGAGAACTAGCAGAGGCCGGAGTTATGACACAGCTGGATTAGGTCACCGCCTGTGAGGGCAGCACCCCGTAGGAGTGCATGCTGGAGTCTGGCTGTTCTGCTTTCAATCCAGCCCCCTGCTAATGTGCTTGGGAAAGCAGCAGACAATGGCCCAAGCCCTTAGGCCCTACACACTCACATGGGAGGCCCAGATAAAGTTCTTGGCTCCTGGCTTGGCTTTGCCCAGCCCTGGTAATGACAGCTATCTGAGAAGTGAACCAAAAGATGAAAGATCTGTCTCTTCTTCTTAAACAAATAAATATTTGCAAGAAATAGGGATTAGCAGCTTCTACTGTCACTTGGGGTAGTCAGTCACTGTGCTAGAAAAAAGCCCAGAGGCTGCCCTTGTGGTGTGGATTAAGCCTCCACCCACAGCACTGGCATCCATATGAGCACCAGTTCCAGTCGCAGCTGCTCCACTTCCAATCCAGCTCTCTGCTATGGCCTGGGAAAGCAGCAGAAGATGACCTAAGTGTTTGGACCTCTGTACCCACATAGAATATCCAGAAGCTCCATCCCAAATCAGCCCAGCTCCAGCCATTGTGGTCATTTGGGGAGCAAACCAGAGGAAGAAAGACTCTCTCTGTGTTTCTCCTTCTGTCTGTAACTCTGCCTCTCAAATCTTTTTTTTTTTTTTTTTTAAAAAAAGGAAAGAAAAGAAAAAGCTCAGGGATGAGAAACACCATGGAGAAAGGTCACAAGGACAGGCACCACGGGTCCAGTTACACAAGCGAAGCCTTCTTTGTTTTTTTTTTTTTTTTTTTTAAGGATTTTTTCTAAAATTTATTTGACAGGCAGAGTTATAGACAGTGAGAGACAGAGAGACAGAAAGTTCTTCCTTCCGTTGGTTCACCCCTCAAATGGCTGCTACAGCCGGCGCTGCACCGATCCAAAGCCAGGAGCCAGGTGCTTCCTCCTGGTCTCCTATGCAGGTGCAGGGCCCAAGCACTTGGGCTATCCTCCACTGCTCTCCCGGACCACAGCAGAGAGCTGGCCTGGAAGAGGAGAAACTGGGACTAGAACCCGGTGCCCATATGGATGCTGGCACCGCAAGCGGAGGATTAACCAAGGGAGCCACAGCGCCGGCCCCGAGTGAAGCCTTCTTGACCACCTTAGCCCATTTTAGCAACTGACCCAAGAGAACACATGCAACAGAACCAACCACATAACCCATAGAATCCTGAGAAAGAGTCAGTTGCTGTTCTGGGCTGGTTTGGTGAGCGTCGGTCGCTAACTGAAACATCACCTTCACAACAGCGCACACTCACTCAACGACTCCTGTCGGGTTTTCTGTGCATTCAGGCCTCCGTGCACTTGCAGCTTTCAAGAGCCCTCCAAGAACACTTCTGCAATAACTTCAACCATTTCCTCATCAAGTTAAATGGTCTCAGGATAATTCCCTAAAATATGTACAGTTTATGTTCTGAGTATTACTCTTCAGGGCAATAAAATTCACATGCTGTATTAATATTTATAACTGTGTTTATTTACCAATAGTGAACTCTGCCAAATAGCAAATTCAGACCTTGATAAATTACACCCTCAATTTTAATGGGGCACTCAAAACTATGCTTGCCACCTGCCTGCAAGCAAAATCCTGGCAGCCCAAGCCAATTTGTAAACAGCAGATTTATGGGGCAGAGATCCTAACTAAGGATGCCAATCCTAGTCCTTGGTCACCGCTCCCACACTGCCACCTCCTGCCTGAAGGCTCCGAGAGCTTGAATCAGAGGCAAATGGTCAACAGAGTAAGCCTGGCTAGGAATAGCACAGCGCGAACCAAACCCACCGCTGGAGCTACGGAACGGGTAATTCATACCTCTTGAAAATTATTCTAGAAAAGCTGCCGCTTGGATGCCGCTGAGGACAATTACAATGGTGTCACTTGAAATAGATGAAGGTGGTTCAACCATGTCACTTTAATATGAAAACCAATCCTCTATCAACACATTTACCACAACAGTGTGGCTCAGAAAAGGGTTTCAAAGCACAGAAAGATCACTTCCCTCTTGCTGACTGCCCAAAAGAGACACAGAGGCAAAAGCAACCGAGACACATAAAAATGCATACAAACTCAAGTCAGGCTCTTTGACAGGGAAAACCCCAGATCTCTGTCGTTTCAAAAGGTGTTTTGAAGCCTTAGCTGATGAATCGTTCCAAGCAGAGCAAAAACCATGAGAACAAAATCCGCCCCTCTTGGCCTATCGGAATGGCCTTTGGCCTCACCACAGAATGTCAGTGATCACACAAGTTGAGAGCCAGAAACAGAAGCTGAGCCTCCCAATTCCCACTGGCTTCAGGCACATGCCACACTTCCCTGGGTCCTGGTGCAGTGTAGCATTCACTTAATTTGCAAAAATTCTACTAGGGACAGGGTGGGGCACTGGCTTAGTGGTTAAGCTGCCTGTGCCCTACATCAGAGCTCCTGGCTCCACCCTCCACCCCCCCACCCCCCATCCCCCGTTCCAGCTTCCCACTAATGGGAACCCTGGGAGGCAGCAGTAATGGCTCAAGTAGTTGGGTTCCCGTCACCCACAAGTGACCTGGAGTTTCCAGCTCCTAGCTCTGGGCCCCTAGCAGTTGCAGGTATCTGCGGAGTGCACAGGTGAATGGGAAACTCATTCACATGCTCCTGCCCCCTCTCACTCTCTGCCTCTCAAATTTTTAAAAATTTCTTCATTCTATTAGGTCTAAAACATGAAATATTTCAAATCCTTTCAAAAATGTATTGAGAATTTAAGAAATAATTTAAAAAACTCTCCAGCTGCAACCACTCTGAGGCACTGCTGATAAATCCAGCTTACAGTTCTCCTCCCATTCAGAACCTCAACTCTCTGCAGGTGTGAGAATGTCACCAGGCTCACCTGGAGGGCACAGACAAGGAAGGAGCAGCACAGCTATTGACACCTGTGTGGCGGTGGTCAGCATGTACAACAGTGCTTGTGCTAAGACTGTGAAGCCAGCCCTACAAGCCAGCAGTGCCATGCCCTTGCTCATCAGTACTCTACACGTAACAGCTATTAAGAGGCAACACTAGCTGATTCCTTTAACCTCCCCCCCAGACTTGCACAATGCTCTATCCAATTTATGTTAAATATAAGATTCTCATATGAAAAAGTAAGTTGTTTACTTTATTTCCTTTTTTTTTTAAAGAAACAAAAAACAAGGATTTTTGAGCTTAGGCACCAATATTGGTTTTAAAAGATCTTCCTGCTAAAACAATATTTTATTTTTCTCTCTTTTATTCAAATTTATGTTCAGCTACTTACAGTCCTTATCAGCGCTAACAACAAAATCACAGGGAGGTTCCATCACAAATGGCTAGGCTGAAAACGGGAAAAATTATTTTCATAATTTAAAAAAGCCATGGAAATTGAACTAAAACCACCATCCTCTCAGTTCCCCAGAGTCAGCAACTTTTTTCCCCTTCCCTCTCTCATGCCCAACAGCCCACAACACAACAACATCACATCAGTGCTATTTATAAAATCACCCAGGAGCAAATGCCCACAAATCACCAGCGGCCGTTCCCACCAAACTCAGCTACAACCTTTCAAAGTCACAACTACTTCCACACTCACCCAGACCTCCAAGGAAGAAAGAAAAAAGAGGCAAGCTTATACCTTAGGGGTGAAGTCTTCATCTGCGCAGGACACAAAGCGCACCACCATCGCGCCACCATCACTCACGTGTGGAATCCTTCCTCCACTGTGGACACGGGCTCTCAAGCCCTCTGAGACTGATACAATCTTCCCAAACTGAGGGGCATCTGAATGCTGAAAAGCCACATTCCTTCCACATTCCCTTGAGACTTCGGTCAGGAGAGACGTAATCTCGGGAGCTAAGCTGGGTCTCAACAATGCCCTCCCCCACCACCACCACCCACACCACCAGCTTGGCTCAAAATCAGAGCTAGACCAGCCTCCCAAGCCTGCCTCCCGGGCCTGCGCCCTGCTCGGGTGCTGCAAGCCCATTCATCCATCTCAGAGACCAGCCATAAGCATGCCCCAGCACCAGGCTCCCAAGATGCCTTGCACAGCAGGTAGAAAGGTCACGGCTGTACATGTGGGCATGCTGGCCTCATGTGCCCACAATGACAGGCGGGAATGAAGGGCTGCCAAGCATAAAGAAGCCCGGCCAGCTTGCTTGGCACACAGCAGTCTGTGACACTCAAGCCACTCTCACTGCTTCACCACTGTGTGCCACTGCTCAGCTTTGCCCCGGGACTGGGCGTGTGCTTGTCAGGGAAGCCTTCTCTGCTCCCTCCCGGGAGCCTGTGCAGGCGGTGGAACAGCCCAGAAATGGAGGACTGCACTATAGCTCCAAGGGTCATTGAAACCAAATCATACTATAGATTTCCAGTAAATTTCCTGGCTTCTCCTATTTAAGACATTTCAATACAAGCAAAGCATTTACAGTCCTTGATTGTTCTCTCAAATTAGTGCATAAAAAAGTTTCCACTGTCTTCACCCCTTCACTCTGCTAGCGACACAGTATAATGCTAGTGAAAATCCAGCTTCAAAATTTCCTCCACCTTGTTTACAACCTTGACAAACTTCCACCTAGACACTAGCTGCCTCTGGAAACGTTGTATCTAATGTGCTTTCTAAGAGGAACTACCACCCATTACAAAGTAACAAGCATGTTTCAGTTGGGCAAAAAAACCTTTAAAACAAGCAGTTGTTACAAGATGTTTCTCAATCAAATCTCTACAAGTGAGAAGAAATTCACAACAGTTGGAAACAAAAAGAGGGTGAAGTCACCATATATTTGCATGTACGTTAATCCTATCTACCTGAAAACAAGACACTAAATATTTATATTTAAAACTCTCCACTGTTAAAATGCCAGTCCCTAAAGCATTACCATTTGCTTACTTTTCATTCAACATTTGATGAAAACTAAGACAGTGCTTAAACTTTGAAATCAATTAGAATTTGTAGGTGTAGAGGTGTGTGTGTGTGTGTGTGTGTTTAGGTCCACAATTCACCTGCTAGACGTATAAATTTCTTTTTAGGGGGATAAGACTTCTCCTTTCCTCTATTCCCGTTCAATTAACAACAACTGAGACTTTTCAGTACAAATTCTATTATTTTACAGGTTTTTAAAAATAATTTCATGTAATAAAACATAATTCCCAACTGCAACTAAATCTAATCGGCTACTCCCTTTCCTAAGTATCCTAACGAAAATTCAGCGCCTAAAACCAGAGACCTCCACGTAAAACCAAGCCGACTCATTCCTAGAAACGAGACTCGGTTTGCAGACGCTTTACCCGGAAGGCAGCTGGTTGTAGAAGCAGGGGCGGCCGGACGCCGGCGCGCGTCCCCACAGCAAACCGTGAGGCCCCCAGCTCGCTCTCCCCGACGCCCGGCCGCAGGCACACAGGCCCGGGGCGCGGCAGCCTGGAGCTCCTCGTCGGGGCGCGGCAGCCTGGAGCTCCTCGTCAGGCCCTGGCTAGGAGTGGGGAGGTGGGAGGCAAGAGCCCCAGGCCCACCCTGCAAGAACCCAGCGCCACACACAGGGTCACAGAGCCCGGATCCGGCCTGGTCTGGAAAACACTTGAGAGACTCAAGGAGTCTGCACAACGCTGCCCCCAAAAAGGCACGCTACGCACGTTCTCGGAGAAAACCCCTGCAAAGCTGGCACCCACCTCCCCGTCCCACCACCCTGGGGCTTAGCTGAAAGCAAAGAAAGACCCAGGAAGAAGGGGGCAGGGGGCGCGGGGCGCAGAGGGAGACAAAGGCACGGTCGGCAAAGACCTGTGTGAGTCTGGAGGGGCCGAGAGAGGCTCTGCTGGGCCGGGACCCAAGCGCGGCCGGCGCGCCAGCAGGGTAGGGACGAGCTCCGGCCTCGCGCCCCGGCTCCCGAGCAGGCCCGCCGCACCTGGGCCGGCCGCAGCCGCCCGCGCCCTGCGGCACCACCTAGACCTGCTCTGCCCAGAGCGTCCTCCGAGAGACCCCCTTCTTCGCCAGCACAATGGCCAAGAGCCCGGGGCGGGGTGCGGGGAAAGGGTTTGCGCTCGGTGGAGTCCGGGTTCCCAACAATGGGGCGAGAAAAGAATAAAGACGCTCACCTCTGCCGTTTTGGGACCGAGTGCTCAACTTCGATGGGCTTCCCGTGCAGTTCTGTTTTACCTGCGGACACACGAGACGTGAGACGGGCGGGTCGCCGGAGCCCCGCGCCCCACACACCCAGGGCGGCGCCACCGGCCGCCCCGAGGCCGCGGCGCCGCCGCTACGCTGGTGGGCAGCGGGCCCCTCGGGAAGTGGGGGCCCCTCGGCTGGCAGCCGGGCACCGGGCCTCTCCGGCCTCCCCAGGAGACCCTCCCCACAAGGCCGACTCAGGGGAGAGGGCGCCCAGTCCTGTTCTCGGGTCCCAGCCCAGGCCCTCCGGGAACCGTTGGCGCCGGAGCCGGGGCCGGCCGGACGTGCGGCCGAGCACAGGGCGAGCCGAGCGCCCGCAGCCAGGCTGAGTCGGTAGGAGGAGAAGCCCTAAGACTCAGGGCTCTCGGAGGGAACCAGCGCGACCTTGCCGCCCCAGGCCTCGTCGCCCCGCGCGCCCCGGACCAGCGCGCGCGCCCCGCCAGCCCCGGAGGCCGCCGCCGCCCGAGCCCACCTGCCCCTGGCGCGCGTCGGACGGGGCGAGGTGGAGCCGGGGCGGCGCGGGACCGCCCGTGCGAGGCACCAGCCCCGCGGCCTCCCTAGGCAGCTCGTGTCCGGGCTACCGTGCGCTCCCGTAGGCCGAGAGGCAGCCGGGTCCAGGCCACGAGTTAGCGAGCAGAGGTTAGCCCGCAGGGAGCAGCGGGGCGAGCAGGCGCCCGCGCCCGGCCCGGGCCCGGCGTGCCAGGGCCTAGAGCGCGCGCCCGCCGCGGCCCCGCGCCCCTCCGTGCCCGCGCGGGGCTTTCTTGACAGCGCGTCCGGCCCGGGCCCTTGGACCCCCGCGCCGCGCGCTGCGTGCCCGGCCTGGGGTCCTGTGGCGCCTCCGGGCGCGGCGGCCAGGCCGGGGCCCACCTGAGAGCGCCTCGATGGCCTTGAGGGCCCAGCCGTCGTCCGGGCAGTCCACGAAGGCGTAGCCCGCCTTCACCAGGAAGGGCCCCGACACCGGGATCTGGGCGTCCTTGAAGATACTTTCGAGGTCCGCGGGCGCCGCGTCCTCGCCCAGGTTCCCGATGTACAGTTTGTTCATCGCGAAAGGGGGCGGCTCGGAAACAGGAACACAGCGCGGGGTGGGGTGGGGGGACGAAAAAATGAAAAACACGGCAGCGGCGAGGGCCGGGTCCCGCAGGTCCGCGCGCGCCGAGCCCGGGTCCGGGGGGCGCGGGGTGCCCCTTCCCGGGCGCTGCAACCGAGAGCGAGGAGAGAGAAAGCCCAGCCCCAGCCCGGGCGCATCCACGAGTCTTCCCAACTCCGAGGAGGAGGAGGAGGAGGAGGAGGAGGAGGCAGAGGCGGAGGCGGGACCAGCCCGCGCGGGGGGAGGGGCGGGGGAGGAAACTACTTGGCGCCCCCCCCACCCCCGGCCCAGCCCGGCCCGGCCCGGCCCCGCCGCGCGGCGAAAATAGCGCCCGGCGCGGGGCCGCCCCACCAGGCCCCCGCAGCGCGGCGGGCACGCGGGAGGGGCGCGGGCGGGCGCAGGAATCCACGGCGAGGGCCCGGCTTTTTGAATGAGCCACGTGTTCAAGCTACAAATCAACGTCTCACGTGAGGAATCCCAGCGCCTCAATTAGAGTGGGTTTCGGAGGAGGGGAGGCAGAGAGCGAGAGGCGGTGGGGGTGGGGTGGGGGCGGGGCGGCGTGGGGGAGGGGCGCGGATGGGGGGCGCCGCCGAGTTTGCCCGGGGGCTGGCGGGGTGGGGGGAGGCCAGGGCTTTGGTTTTATTTTCCAAGGGGCAGGGGCTAGGGTTGCTTGCTGGGTAGTTCCCCGGCTCTCGGAACCGCAGTTTTAATTATTCGATTTTTCTTTTTTTTTTTTTTTTGCAAATAGGTGATGAACGACCAAGGCCGAGAGTCACCGTCCCCAACTCGCCTGGCTGCCTGGAAGACGCCGGAGGTGCGGGCCGGGGCCCGTCCCCCACCCCGCCCCGCCCCCGGGCGGCGGGGACCGGACGCGGCGAGGGGCGGGGGGCCGAATCCCGCGCCCCCGGAGCCGGCGGGGGAGGGGCGCGGCGTCCGGGGCGGGCGTCTGCGCGACACCTCCTCCGCCTGCGCTCGCGGTGGCTCTCGGCTTCGCGATTGCCATTGGCTGCGCGGCTCGGAAAAGGCTCCGGGATAAATGAGGCCGGGGGCGGGCCCGGCCGCCGGTGGGGGAGGGGCGGCCTGCGGGAGACCACCCCCCCACCCCACCCCCCCGCTCCCTGCGGTCTCGGGGTGGTGGGGCGGGCTGGCACTTTTATGGAGATGATTTCAGTTGGAGAACTTGGGAGCCGTGCGGGGGAAGACCGCCCCGCGCCAGTCCTGGGTGGTAGCCTCACTTGCAAAATGGCCCGAGCCGCTCCCTGCCGCCCCGGTGCGCGCCTTCGGCGGGGCGAGCCCTGCGCCTCTCGCCGGCCTGGGGCGAGCACAATGGTGGGCGTGGGGGAGGGCCTCGGGCGAGGAGTCTTCGAGGGTCTTTCGGGTGCACCGGAGCCCTGGGATGGGTAGCAGGCAGTCCAGGGGAGAGATGGAAAACGCTCGTCTTTAAAGTGAATGGAATCCTACGCAGCGCGGGAACAGGCACTGGGATCTTTAATGACTCGGTGTTCGTGTTGTGAATAGAGAAGGTATCGCAGTGTAGCTGCAAACATCCTGGGTAACGCGGCCCGTGCCGTTGGCGACTCTTCGACCACATTATATACTGTGTGGCATTAAAGTGTTTCCCAATAAAGCGTGACCGGGACCTGATTTTCTTTTTTTTTTTTTTTAAGCATTGGAATTCTTGCATTGTGTTTACGTTTCGTCTCTTAAAAGGAACTTACTTTATGATTTTATGTTAAGTAACCGGAAGGTGTCAGATCATCCATTTTAAAAGCAGCTGTGTCTTCTAACAGGTTTTCCTCTCCTGCCAAGCAAATCCAACTTTGTAAACACGCTTTCACAATAATTTCATTCAGGTTTAATTCAGTAAAACGTTTTTACTTTATGCTGTGGGAGAGGAAAACGCCCTTGTGGAGCTGTTATGAGCTTTATCTGGGAAGAACATTTTAATGGTGAAATTCCTCTGAATTTACAATTAGCTTTTACGTTTTCAAAGCGCTTGTTCTTTTCACCCTTTTTTTAAAAAAAAGTTCTGAAAAATATCTTGATGACTTTTGGTATGCAAAATGTAAAGAATTATTCCTTAAGTACTTGTTGCATGTGATCAAAACCTGAAATGCGTTTCATTTACTCAGTATTTGCTTTTATAAATACCAATAAATGTTGTAGCCTGTTGGCCATTTAACTTGTAATTTTTTCTAAGAACAAACTCTACTTCTATATTCAGCTTGCCTCCAAATCGGCTGAAAGGTAGCTGCATTTGCTCTTATTAAAGCCGAGACCTAAGGAAATACCCACGTCCACAGCATGGGATATTGTTTATTTTCCATGAATACTAGCCTGTGCTTGTGTGTCTTTACCAAGCAAATCTAACAGCTGGAATTGAAAACCCATGTGTGCTGTTTGTGATGAGCTGCCTTCCTGAGGCGCTTGTGAATTTCATCTGGGTATTACTGTAACAAACCGAATACCCGACCTCAGACGCACAAACTCAGATCTGCCGTCCAGGCATCGAGGGGTACGTGCACGCGCGGCCGTGTAGCAGGAATAGCGTGGGCACTTGCTTTTTTTTTTTTTTTCCTGGCACTTCGAGCGCAGGAACCATCTCTGGCGAATTTTCGAGAACGAACGGAGGGTCCATCTGCCTCCCAGCCTCTGCAGGAGCCGCACACAAATCAACCGCACGTGGGCTCCTCCGGGTTCCCTCAGGGCGGGCGGTCAGCCCACGAAGACCCCACCCCACGAGCGCTCTGCGCCGCCTCCAGCCGCTAACCTGCCGCCGCGAAGCGAGTTTCTCCACGCCGAGGGGGGACTCGGCGCAGGCCCGGGGGCCGTGGCTGCTTCCTCGAGCCGCGCGTCCCGACGGCGCTCCGGGGCTCCGGTCCGCTCAGACCGCGGGCGGGACGCGCGCCGCCCCGGCTCGGCCTCTCTCCGGAGTCTTTCATTATTTTCACGAGTTGAAATTTTTCAAAAAAAAAAAAAAAAAAAATGGTGCCCCAAGAGATGGAAGAGGAGGTTCCTCCCTCTCCGCTCCGGCCGCGAGGAGGAAGGCGGGACCCCCGCGCTGGGCAGGGTCTCGCCGCCGAGGGCCCGGGCCCCGAGGCCCCCGGCTCCGCCTCGGGCTCCTCCTCACCTCACCGCTCCACGACGGCGGGCGCGCGGGGATGCTCGGCACCCACGGACAGCGGACGAGCGGCACCCGCGAGGCCCTGCGGGGCCGCCGGGGCGGGGTCGGGCCGCGGGGCCGTCGCGCGAAGGCGGCCGCGGGGCGGGGCGGGCGCCCCACGGGCCCCGGCGCGGCCACCGAGTGGAGCAACTGGCGCCGGGAGAGACACCGCCCCGGCCGGGGGCGCTGCCCTCGCCCGATTGGCGCAGCGAGGCAGCCAATGGGCGCGCGCCGCCGCCGCCGGAGCCGTTTGCTGGTGCCCGCTGATTGGCCCGCGCACCGCTCGTGCATTTCCATCTTTGTGGCGCGAAAATAACCCTTTGCGCCCTCGTCGGTTTTGTTGTGGTGGAAGGAGCGGGACGGGGTTCCTCTTCTCCTGGCCTTCGTTCCCCCTGCCCTTTG
This sequence comes from Lepus europaeus, assembly GCF_033115175.1. Taxonomy (NCBI): domain Eukaryota; kingdom Metazoa; phylum Chordata; class Mammalia; order Lagomorpha; family Leporidae; genus Lepus; species Lepus europaeus. The sequence continues at coordinate 27,493,426 of NC_084846.1, forward strand.
ACTGCTCGACCCCTGAGGAGGGCACAAGGCTCAGTGAGGGCCGCCAGCGCGGCGCCCCGCGGCCCTGGGCCCGCGCCCTGCTCCGCAGCCGGGCTCCTATCTTCCCTTGCCCGCACCCACCTCGGAGAGACTCGGTGCGTTTCCCGCTGCCAGAACCTCCGTGGGCTTCGAGAGAAATCGACTCGTTCCGCCCGCTCCCTCTCTCTGTGGTCCGCAGCGTTGGTTGAAGTAGAACCCACAGCCCCTCAAAAAAAAAAAAAAAACCTAACGAAACATTCCGGGTCGGAGCAGAGACCACGTTTCTGTGGAGGCTGCCCTAAGCCCCGAAGGACGAGCGGTTTCTGTAGCCGAAACCTGCCCATCGGTGCAGGCGGCGCGGGAAAGATGAACGGGAGTGTGTGGGGACAGCGCGGACGGAGCGAAATCATCGCGTTTAATTTGGGTAACGCAGCCCCGGGCGCCGGCGTCCCTGCTGGGTTGGTGGTGCTGTGAGCCGTCCGCTGCCGGTCTCCTCAGAAGTCAACTGAAGATCAAGCCCCTGGCCGAGAAGAAGGAAGTGCGCGTTTGTCTCTGTGTCTTAATTCCGTACCAGCCCCTACCACGCCGTGGTCCTGTGGAGACGAGCGAGTGCACTAGCGAGGAGTTCGACTTGCGGAATTGGTTCACAGATGATTTCATGAACGTGCACGATTTGGCTAAGAAACGACGAGTCCTCAGGAAATAGTAAAAACTAGCAGAAAACTGGCTTAAGTCAGGGCATTCAAAGGTTTTCTCCGTGTTTGTTAACTCTCAGATGAAGTGGTTACATCATCCTCTTTAAGTTCTTTTGGAAAAACGATCTTTAGCTCTGGGGTGTCTCGTTCTAGCCTCTAGAAAACTGATTAGAGAAGCATAAATTGTCGTATACTGTAATCCCAAAACAGAATTGTTTTTGAAGCTATTGAAAATAAAAAGTTGAAAAATAAAAAGTAGATTGGTAAGAAAGATGATTGTAAACTAGATGTAATTACTACAACATATTTTGCTTATATTTTGTATAATTCAATCATACCTTAAACTAATATGATTAATAGATAGTATTTCGGAGGTTTTATGTAAAATTATTCTTCATAAATACCAGAGTAACTTGGAAATAGTTTGAATTGAACAAAGTAAGCCTTAGAAATTATAGTATAATGCTCAAGATTATAAAAATAATAATCCTTTAACATGTAAGAAATGTGGAGAAGACATTATTTATGAAAGGAATCTAGATTGAGATTTATATATCTGTAATTTTCATATTTTGAAAATGATATAGTAAGAAAATATTCACTGATTTTTTTTAGAGTACAGAACATTGCAATTTTAAAAACAATTCCCTAACTTAATCTACACAAGCCAAAACTAGGATCTAGTTTCAAACATGTTCTCAAAATCAAAATGTAATAGTATTTTTGTTTTTAAAAACTTTGTTCTGGCTGAAAGAAATTCATTTCTTAATTTTCAGCTACTAAGTCAGGAGTGAGAATTTCTATCTATCTGATAAACTTTATACGCAATAGTTGCTTTAATTGCCATTTTCTCCAAGATTATGCTGCTTCCCTTGGTTGAAAACTGTGAAATACTCTGGTGGGGTTGGAGGGGACGAGCCCTGCAATGAAAAGACTCTGGTAATTGCTGTGTGCTTGGTGTGTTTAGAGACCAGCCACAGAGCACAAAGAAAGTAGGCATTTGTCTGGGGGAGGGGTATGAGGAGGTTGGGAAGAGTTGGATATTTAAACTGATTTCTTGCTTGCAACTCATTTATCCTGCAGGTTTTCTTGCTCAGGGGAGAAGGAAGAGGGTAGAGAGAGAATGTATTGACTAATGGAGTAAAATGGGACAGGAATCCAAGCATGAAATCCCACCGGAAAGAACAATAAGAAGCTACTCTCCCCATCACAGGAATCTGAGGGCAGAGCACATGGGGAGGGCAGAGCTGGTTTCCCAGCGTCTTCAGCACGTGCAAAGAAAAGACACATCCTCAGCCACTCTTTTCATATCTGGACCCTTTGTTTTCCTCTCCCTTTCTCCTCCAGAATCTCATCCCAAGAGTTAGGAATTAAAGTTCCCTTGATGCAACAGCAGATTTTGTGACATACAGATGTATATCCACAGACAAATTCGATCCTTCTCTCTAGATTACAACCTAGGTAAACTGATGGCTTCCCCATACTTTTTGTAAATCTAGTTAACTTTTTGATTTAATAACAGAACTTTTTAATTCCTTAAAAGAGTGGTGATCATTACTGTTTCCACTTAAACTCATTTAAATTCAGCCCTTTTTGAGTTTAGTTTACATTGCAGTCCTGAGCTTCTCCCTAGCTGGGAATCACAGCTCCAAGAGTGGAAGGAGCAGGCTACATGAAAGGTATTTGTTTTTTTTTTTGTTTGTTTGTTTTATTTTAAACTATGTCAACTGAGGTTCATAAAGAATCAGTGACTATAAGATACAGCACAAAAAAACCAAACTCTGATCTGAAATCTATCACAGTTGACCCTATAAAAAACTTGCCCTAAACTCTTGTTTTACATATTTCTCTAAACATGTATTTTTATAGTAGACAGCTTAAAAATATGAAAGTTGCTAGTATTTCTTATAGTTTTTTCACAACTGTCAAACTTAATGATCAGTTCTTAAATTAACAATACTACTGCCTTCTTAAAAGCAAAATTTTATTTGAACTTAGGTTTCAGTTGATACCATTGATTGAAATTTCGATGTATTCTAATTTATATTTAATTTTTGAGTGATCCTGTGTCAATAATAAAGCAATTTGTCTATGTGGGTTTTTTTTTTTGTTTTTTTGTTTTGTTTGTTTGTTTGTTTTGTAGGGTAAACTATTCATTTCTTATTTGGAATCTGATTTTTCCCTGGCACTTTCCAAGACTTGGGAGATAATTTAAAGATAACTAAATCTTATCCTGAAAATGTGAGTAGAGACTTTTTTAGAATGTATATAATTTGATATAAAATAAGTATAAGATATATATATATATTACTATTGAATATCCTCTGTTAAACTAAAATAAGAGGTCTAATTCTAATTCAGCTATCAAAGCTAATAAGAAGAATATATATAATTATAATAAGAATAAAAAAGTAACAGGTCGTTAAAGTGAGGGAAAATATCCATTTTGTTACATCAGAAATAGGTGTGGTTTCTGCCACTTTGTCAACATTTTATTATGGAATACTTAGCTACCAGTGATGTCATCGTCTTTTGTTTTTGTTTGTTGAAAATTACCTAGAATTTTGTTCCTGAACTCTATCCGTATCTTTTTTCTTCTTACACATTTGAGAGGTAGAGTGACACAGAGAGAGAGAGAGAGAGAAAATTTTCTGTCTGCTGGCTCACTCCCCCACATGCCTGCAACAGCCAGAAATGGGTGGGCCTAGAGGAAGCCAGGAGCCAAGAGCTCCACCCTGGTCTCCCACATGGGTGGCAGGGGCCCAACTACTTGGGCCATCAGCTGCCTCAGCACATTAGCAGGGAGCTGGATCAGAAGCAGGAAGCGTGAAGTAGCCAGGACTTGAACCAGGCACTCTGATGGGATCCAGGCATCCTAAGCCGTGCCTTAGCTTGTGCACCACAATGCCCAACCCACCATATCTCTTATGATAATTGCTTTTCTATTTCTTTGCTACCAAGATTCAAATGATATCTTTTGTTTTTGTTTTAAAGAATGACCATCCATAAAAACCTAACAGAAAATCAACTAAAAAATTAAAATTTCAGTGTAGTGTACAGCATGTGCTTATCTTCTACAACCACAGAGACACAGTCAAGTTTTAGCAGAATCCAGAACCAATATTGTGCCTTTCAAAAACAAGTTAAACTGAATTTTGTTTTAAATATTAATAAAACGAAATTGAATGCAAGTTTTAATACAGTGAAATAGACAAGAAGTTTAAAGGCAACATTCTATTCTCTCAACAACAGCAAATATTTCAGGTGAGGACAATTTTAGGGGGTGTGGAATCGGGGTCCAAGTTGGACACCTCAGTGTATCCAAGTGTTCCTACTGGGAAGCCCTTTGTGGAGTTTGTAAAGGAACAGAGCAGGATAGAGAACTGTACAAATTCTGAACTTGCAAGTTCAGACAAGCAAAGTCAACTGTTTTTAAAAGTTTTTCCTAACCACCAGAAGAGTTTAATATGATGTTTTTAAAGGGCCACTGGAAATAAGATAAGACTAACAATACAGACTGGACTAGAACCAGGAGGCTATTAGCACAACAACATGAGAATTTAAATAATATGAGTATGTTTTCAATTTTGTGTCTTTCTATGCCTTGTTTTCTCTTTTTAGAAGACCTTATTCTATTTAGTTAGTATTATATAAAATTTCCAAAAACATCATTGTAACACACTCAGCTTAAAAACTTGTAGAAGTAATACTGGTCACATATTTTGAAAAATTTACATAATATTTTTGTTAAATTTTCTTAAATTTACATATTTTGTTAAATTTACAAAATAAGAGCTTACTAAAAATTTTGTTCTACTACTATTTGAGCACATAATCCATACATGGATACTTTAAGCAAAATAAACAATATGACTTGAGAAAATGCACCTATAGGAGAGCGAGCCAGAGACAGACACACTGGTCTGCTGTGGTGAATCAGCAACGTTTTTAAAAGTTAAATATGAAGAGGAAACTCAGATTTTAAGTGAAAGCTGAGTCCTGCTATTCACAGACTTTTCTTTAATGGGGGTTAGGGAATCTGGGATTAAACTGTGATGTGGCTACAGGGCAGACCACCAATAAAGTGTTCAGTGGCTCCAAATGAAGTATGATGTTTCAATCACATGATAGCCCCTTTCCTGTCACTGCTCTTGTAAGATTCTCTTTCTTTGATGATTAAATATCCCTCAATTATTTCATTACAACGTGTAGGGAAAAAGCATTTTCCGTTAGGATAACCAAGCATTTAAACACTTTAAGCCTTTCAACAGACAAGGAATGACTACTGCTTTTAAAACAAACAAAATCGTTTGTTTTTGTTACAGTAAAGTGAGGCATTTGTTTTCTTTGTTTGTGTGGAAATGTTCTGCTAACATAGTTATAAACTGAAATAATCTTTGGGTGTGGCAACTAACAAAATCACAGCCAAACAGAGAAGATGTAGTAGCAAGGGAGAAAAAAAATCAAAATAATCAGACTTATGGAACTTTTGGTTTAGGTAAAAATTAAAGTATCTTTTCACAACCAGATCCAGAGATAAAACTTACAGCCTTTGTTATTTAAAATTGAAACATATTATAAAACTGTAAAGTTGCTGGTATGCAGCTATTCCTAATTATCATGGGATGCAGAATCTATTTAGTAATTAGTTATTTCATATAACTTTATAATGACAAATAAAAATATTTTATTTTTAAAAAGGTTTTTCCAAGTTTCTTTGCAGTTAATTCAATACATGCAAGTTAAGCTGAAACAGTTACCTCATAAAATATTATCTATGAATTAAAAGATGATCTTTTTCCTTCTAACTTTGCCATGAAATCTTGGACTATTATGTACTAAAGCTGACAGATTTAGTGAAACTTATAGACTCATAAAACAGTTTTGTGGATTTTTAAAACAGTAACCTTACAGGCAATTTTGGGACATTGGAGGATTTGATTTCATGTACATGTAGCTGATTAGAGACTGGGTATTGAAACAAATTCATTTTGTAAAAAGTGAAAGATTTATTCAATCTGAAGAGAAACCAGAGTATGAAACAAAATCATTTGAAAATAATACATTTTAGGCAAACCATCAAAATTGGCATTATCAAGGTAACTCTGCAATGCAATATCCAGTTATAGGCTCTGGGTTTTGAGTCCTCTTACAGATATACAAATATATTTATTCTTGTTTTATATAATTAATTGTTGTTTTCAAAAACTCAGGTCAAAGTGTATGTAAAGTAAAAAACAAAGCCAAAGGGGGGAAAAAAAAAAAAACAGTGTTTAACGTAAAGGGAAGTTAACACATGTAAAGCATGAAGAGAAACAGGAAAAGGACCATGAACCGGAAAATGTCCAGATTCATTGTAGTAAATAGTTACTGCTTCTCTAAAATGCAGTTTATCTGTGGCAGTATGTGCTGTTATGACTTCTTATTTAATGAGAAGGAAAAGGAATGGAGGCAATGCATGTAAAGCCCTAAAAGACTGCCCCCTAAGAAAAATGCACCTTTTCATGTGTGTTCCAAATTCTTAGATGCATTGTCTAAAGAAGCTGTTTGTTTTTGTTTAATAACTAAGGACATTTTACAGAGTATCTTCTCTTCACTAAACGTGTTTCATGACAAGGTGATCCTATAGGTTTGAGGGCTAGAAGGGTTATTAGGAGCCTGCTCCATACACTGTCTGTGGTTGAGGACGTTGAGGCCAGTGCAGGCAGACACATTAGTTGATTGGCAAGGCAGACTTGCTTGTCACTGATGACATCAGTGGGAGGTGTTAATAGTATTCCCTCCCCTCCTACCTGTTTTTGATGATAAGGAAACAGACCCAGGGCAGGAGTTGTGGCACAGGTTAAGCAGCCACTTGGGCTGCCCACATCCTGTATCAGAGTGTGTAAAGGGATGGAGCTCTGCTTCAGTTTTTGATCCACCTTCCTGCTAATACATCTGTGAGGCAGCAGGTACTGGGTCCCTGCCACCTACAGGGGAAACTTGGATGAGGTTCCTGGCTCCTCGCTTCAGCCTAGCCCAGCCTTGGCTGTTGTGGGCATTTGAGGAGTGAACCAGCTGATGGAAGATCTCTCTCTTTCTCTGTCACTCTGCCTTTCAAATACAATTTTAAATGAATAGCTAAGCATTTTTTAAAAGATGATGTTGGAAGGAAAGAAGGAAACAGACCCACCCTGTGGTGAGGTTTGCCTATTACTTTTATAAAAACTGCCTTCCTTTATCCTGAGTAGGGTTTCTGGGTGTCAGTGGCAGCTAAGGTTGAAGTCTGAAGGTGGAGACCTTGAAACATGGCTTGTTTGCCCTCCATGACTTCAGCCAGGATCTCATTTAACCTGTTCCAAACAGGTAAATCGGTTCAGGGTCAAAGCTGGATCCTGCAGGAGTCCCTGTGACCACCCTCCTGTCCTTTGAAAGCTTGGTTCAGGCTGACATCTGCTTTAACACCCACCTCACCACTTGGAGCAAGCTGCAAAGTTCCTGCTCCTACCAAACTTAGAAAACTGCATGTTCAGATTTCCACCAGATGAACCATCAGTGGGGTTGAATTAAACTTCATTTTTGCTTTAGTGAAAAGTCAGGGGAGGGTGGGGGAGGGAGGACTGGGTGTTACTATTTGCATATATGTACAGGACAGCACTTCAGAAGGTTTACGGAAAATGGATTTAAAATGAGTCTATTGGGGCCAGAGCTGTAGCATAGCGGGTAAAGCTGGTGCCTGCCCTGCCTGCACCCCATGTTGGTTCTGGTTCATGTGTCGGCTACTCCACTTCCAATGCAGCTCTGTTATGGCCTGGGAAAGCAGCAGAAGATGGCCCAAGTCCTTGGGCCCCTGTACCCACATGGGAGACTCGGATGAAGTTCCTGGCTCCTGGCTTCAGATGGGTGCAGCTCCAACTGTTGCAGCCATTTGGGGAGTGAACCAGCAGACAGAAGACCTCTCTCTCTCTCTCTCTCTCTCTCTCTCTCTGCTTCTGCCTCTCTGTAACTCTGCTTTTCAAATAAATAAATAAATAAATATTTAACAAATAAAAAATAAAATGAGTCTATCTTGGTGCCAAAACAAATTGAAATCCATGTGTTTGAGAGATCAAAAAATTGGTAAGAATATGTATTATAAAAAAGTTGTGTCCAAATTTCCAAGTGTTTTCTTACATCTGAGTGAACTTAATCATTTAAGTCCCTTTGTCATTAAGCTTTGTGTAATGCCTTGGTAGCTCTTCAGTCCCTGGCATAGTTCAGACTCTTCCTCCACTGGGTGGCTGCAGAGCTGGGAGCAGCTGAGAGAGCTTACTTAGTCTACCCTGTCCCTAGCTGTTAGTCTTTAGCTCCAGTGTGGGGCGTGGGACAGCAGCCCAGGGCCACAGCACTTGTAGACCTAAGCCAGTATGTGGACTGCAAAGGGAAAAGAGCTTCCAAGAGCTCAGAGTGCTTTGCTGGGCCTTGGAATGAGAAGCTGCAGCTTTGTTTGCCTGTGAACCAGGCGGTCTTCCCACCCCGGGCGCCTGCAGCTGACCCCGCTGTGACCTGGGTCGGTTTCTGCTCTTCCTGGGTCTTTGTTGCCACAGCTGTAAAAAGAGTTAAGCCCTGGATCCCACCCTCTACCTTTCTTACAAGGGAGGGTCCTGTGGAGCCCTCAGCAAGCACGTATGGAATTTGGTTTCTAGGAGGGGGAAAAAAAAACAAAAAGGACTAAGACTAGAACCATCAATGAAATGATTAAACCATTTCTTTGTAGAGAAAGCTCTCGCTGTATAGACTCTGTAAGTTTTAGTCTCAGTCAGTATCTGAAATATCACAGGTAAAACCAGCAGCAAAATCTCTTTCCATACATCCCAGTGGACTGCAGTTTCTGTTTTGCATTATTTTGAAGATGTGAAAAAGAAGAAATGTCTCCATCATCCAGCTCGCCCCTCCAAGCTTCTTCTCAATGAGGACCTTTTACAGAAAATTCTGCAAAATGCAGCTGAGGAATGAATGAATGGGAAATAACACAGGGAGGGTTAGAGAGGAGGGAAAAGCTTATTCAAATGCCAATGCTAAGTAAAAGTGTGTGGGGAAAGCAGGGTAACAAACAGAAGCTGTCCCCTGCAAGGAGTCCCTGACTGGTGCCAGCCACAGGCACAAGCCAACCTCATGACCAAAACTGCTAAGGAGTTTGTCTCTTCTCTCTGAGCGAAAGCATTCATTTTCGTGAGAGGTTTCCCTCCATTAGAATCAGAGCCCAGGCTTCCCAGGTTCCCAGATAAGGAATTCTTACCCTATTACAGAATTTAGAATAAAAGAAAACGAAAAGAACACCAAACTTGACAAAATTTCAAGGCTAGTGAGTCAAATGCTGGTTTTGTATGACCAGTGTGGATGGAGGTCTAGCAGTACTTTCAAGTGGTCTTTAAGATCAGTTGTCCAGCTACTTCCCTGAATAATGATTACATTATAGATTAATAATTAGATGCCTGCAGAATGTATCAGTTGGGATGTTTTCATTTTATAGAAACAAATTCTAGATAGCTAGAAGAAAACCGGAAGCTTCTCAAGACCAGAGGGAAGAAACTCCCAAAGTGAAGGTAAATAAAATATGGTCAGATTTAGATCAAATAGTATTTTGGATTTAAAGAATCTCAAGTGCTCAGTTCAGCTAAATTTTCTTCCATTCTGGTGGTTTCCTGAAATACTCTGTGGGGACTGCTTAGGGAGAAAGGCAGTCAAAAAAATCTTTATCCATGATGCCCTGACTGTCCCTGGCTCAGGCATTTTTTTTCTTCAGTGTTGAAACATTAATTTAAACATTTTAAAAAGAGAAATTTTTTTCCATGGAATTAAAGAAATTCACCATAGCGTTCCTTCTTGCAAAATAGCTTTAGCAGTGATGTGCTTGAAAAACTAACAAAAATAATGAGAATAGCAGTGCTCTTAGAGGACGAAAAAAGAAGATCTGGCAGATACATCTCGATGTGTAAGTATGTTAAGTAAGCACAGGGAGGGACTGAGACTTCATTGCCCTGTGGTTATGAGTATTCCTGTGCAGTTTATCTGCACAATTTATTCTCATGATACAGAGAGGGACTCGATGAAGCAAACAGAGTAACTTAGGAGCCATTTTTTCCTCGCTTTTTAAAAATAATGTAGCATAAAAAATGCAGTTAGTTGAAGTTTATTGAAAGAGATTTAGCTGCTGGTTTCACCTATGAGAGTTCACATTTTTACAGGGACTAAAATTTTCAGCATCCAGGCAAAGTGAAAGGAAATTTCGTTAACACAAATTTTACTATGTGAAAGTCAATGAAAACCCTCACTGATAACTTAGCAGGAAAGCTTGTTTAGCTTATTTGGTTTATAGCCCCAAAAGCTTATAAAAATAAAAGCCCTTTAGGCTGCCCTGCTACTTTGGAATTATGAATAATGCAAATACAGGAAACAGGGTTTTTATTTCATAAGACTTTTATTTCACCTCCAAAATTGTAAATCTATTTTTAACAAGAAAAGTCCTTATGGTCTAAAATCAGAACTAATAATCATTTGAAAATGAGGAATACAACTAAACAGATTTCTTTGTCCTTTTCATTCCTGAGCTGTTGTGTTTTTGCTGATGAAAATCTTTCCTCTCCATGACACATTCGAAGGCAGGTACATCATACACTTCAAATTTTAAACTCACCTCCTTTTTCGTTGTGCTTTTAAATTTTGTAATATAGTGAACTTAACTAAAAATAATTGTGTATAAGCATCCTACAGTTTAGACTCTAGTTGTAGGCTGGTCTCAGTTGAGTCATTATTTTTCATGAAGGTTTCCCTGATCCTTGCCAACTAGAAATAATCTCTCCCTCTAATTTCAGAATTTCAAAGTGTGAATTTGACACAGCTCTTTATTTTTATATGGCAAAACATTTATCCCTTGAAAAAATGTTTCCACTCTTATCTCCTCTATTAGAGTCTAAATTGATTGGCAAAAGTATTATTTGTCTTGGTAGAGAAGTAAACTGCAGAATAGGATTTTAAAAAATTTTTGTTTTTGTGTTCACTGCTAATTTTCTAATGCCTGAAATTAGGCTTAGCACATAGTATACACTCAATAAATATTTGTTGAGTGAATGCTTGATACTAACATCCAGTCCTTTATGCAGCATGTGCTTGCTAAAGCTGTTGAACATACAAATGCTGCTGTGCAAATGCAAACTCCACCCCACCCCATAAAAGGCACATAGTGACCAGTTTTAAAGAAAAAGACAGCTACTTTGGGATTGAGCTATACACCAATTTTTCTGAACTAAAATATATTGAAGTTTTGTGGTTTCAATTTTCTAAAAGTGATAAAAAATCTCGGGTCATAATTCACTATCAGTCCAGTCATGTCAATAGAGCATCATAAACTTTTATCACATCATATGTAGACTACCTTCTAAAAAATAGCACGGAACAGAACTGAGCTTAAAGGAAACCTCTGAGGCTTACTGCGGAGGGTTTTTGTCACATTTGATAAAGTACAGTGAGTAAATATAGCATTTTTATCATGTGGTCCTATTTGAAGAGAAGAAATGGCAACATTGGCCAGAAAAAGAACCAGTCTGTGATCGAAACCCCTTCAACAGCAATTCTCAGGTTAAAAAGTAGAGTCACTGAGAATTTTATGTGATTATTATATGGAATTCTAGGAAGTTACGGTAAATTTATTTCACTTTCTACTTTAAAACAACTACGACTCTCAGATGGTGAAATGCGTGCTTTGATTTTTATGGGAGCCTTAGTTTTGATAGTTCTTATTTCATAACGGGCAATATCAATGCTACCCAGAACACACAGCATTATAGTTTCATTGTGCGGTTAACTAACAACAAAAAAAGTCTTTTATCATCCTCAGGTTCTGAAAATGATGAATAGAACAGACACTTGTTCAGACTTATGTGTCGGGAGTAATTTGAACTGTGTTCATTGTAAGCCTACCATTTTGTCTCTCGTAAGTTGGTAAAGCCATATTACTTATTTATTCAACAGGTATTTGTGCCATTCAGAGCCCTGTGGATATTAGGGATGGATGCAGGTGTGCTTCCCTTTCATGCTAGCCTTAAAAATGTTGGGGACATACCCAAGGTCTCCTTAGCTTGCTTTCCCTTCCTCCCTCCCTCCCTCCCTCCCTCCCTCCCTCCCTCCCTCCCTTCTTTCCTTCCTTCCTTCCTTCCTTCCTTCCTTCCTTCCTTCCTTCCTTCCTTCCTCCCTTCCTTCCTTCCTTCCTTCCTTCCAATTTTATTTATTTGCTTGAGAGGTAGGGTTACAGATGGTGAGAGGCAGAGGCACAGAGAGAGGTCTTCCATCTGCTGGTTCACTCCCCAAATGGCTGCAAAGCTGGAACTGGGCCAATCCAAATCCAGGAGCCAAGAGCTGGGAGCTTCCTCCAGGTCTCCCAAACTGGTGCAGGGGCCACAAGCACTTGGGGCATCTTCTACTGCTTTCCCAGGCCATAGCAGAGAGCTGGATTGGAGGAGGAGCAGCCAGGACTCAAACTGGTGCCCACATGAGGATGCAGGTGCTGCAGCGGAGGGTTAACTTACTGCCCCCCAGCACTGGCCCCTCCTTAGCTATCTTTAGTGGCACATTTATAACTTTTGTTTAGGGGTTCATCTAAACCATCCTTAAACAGTATCTAAATGAGGTCATTGACAATATAAAAAATGCTTCCAAAAAACAACTCTTCTATCACATAAAAGACTTTCAAGCTTTTATGTCAGCCAGGAGTTTCTTGCTCCCTGGTGTTCTAGAATCAGTGGTGAGGAGCCAAGAAGCTCCCTATCTGCCATCTGAACATGTGCAGATGCAGAGCGTGCATGCTAAGGCTGAATACCAGGATTTGGTGAGCAAGTTCCTACTCATCCCACCAGCTCCGTGCAGCGTTTTTCCACTTTTAATAACATAGCCTCTCCTCTCCACTCTCTCATTTGTGCTGTCCGGGCTCCTGGGCCAGTCTCCTAAGGTACCCGTTTTGCGTGCCTTTGATCATTTCTTGCCTATTCCCAGATTTTTGCATTCCCCAGGTTGTTTCTGGAGCAACATTCAACACCCAGGCTTGGATTCAGCATGACTTTGTGAATGGTAAAAGTTCTGTTTCCTGTGTTGTTTTGCTGATTTTTGAGCGCCCCAGAAGTGGTTAGGTTCCAGGCTTCCTGGAGCCACATTTCAGGGTGTTGCTTAAATGCATCTATTTCCAGGGGAGGGCGGATCTGCTCAGAGCAGAGCCCTGCGTCTTTTCCTCTATATCCTTACCTAGGTTGAAGCTTATTTTGCACTGCTTATGTTCTTGGGCAAAAAAAAATAAGTAGATGTATTAAAATAGATAAAGAGGGGCCAGTGCTGTGGCGCAGTAGGTTAATCCTCTGCCTGCAGTGCTGGCATCCCATATGGATGGCTGTTCTAGTCCCGGCTGCTCCACTTCCAATCCAGCTCTCTTCTATGGCTTGGGAAAGCAGTAGCAGACGGCATAAGCACTTGGGCCCCAGAACCCGTGTGGGAGACCCAGAAGAAGCTCCTGGCTCCTGGCTTCAGATTGGCTCAGTTCCAGTCATTTTCAGCCATTTGGGGAGTGAACCAGCGGCTGGAAGGCCTCTCTCTCTGTCTCTCCCTCTCCCTGTCTGTAACTCTACCTGTCAAATAAATAAATAAATAAAATCTTAAAAAATAAAGTAAAATAAAGAACATTAAAGTGATAAGTAGAAATGATCGGATCATCCCACTGTCATATTGCCAGTTAGGATTCTCTTATCCGTATATCATCAGACGTATGGGGCTTATCTCAGGAAAACCGTGTGCAAGGTCAGCTTTGCACACTTCTACCTGGTCTTTCTGGGTGAAGCCATCGGGACAGGCCTGAGTTACAGTCAAAGTTGACTGGGTTTCCTGAAACTGGGAGCAATTACCCAAGGACAGCTTTCTTACAGCTGTAGGTCTCTGCCATTGAGTCTTGAAATATTTTCTGGAGGAACTTAGATCACAGCCAACATAGAAATCCAGGCCATCATTTGGCTGGGAAGAAATGCAGACTATGTTAAAGGATAATTAAAGTTCCACGTGCACAGTTATAATTGCTTAAAAAAAAGCAGGAAGACCTTACATCTAAATAAGGTGAAAGGTGCGTGGTTGCCAGGCTCCAGTCTTTTAAAAGTCTGATGTTACTTTTTTTTTTTCTTTAATTTATTTATTTGAAAGTCAGAGTTACACAGGGAGAGGAGGGGCAGAGAGAGAGAGAGAGAGAGAGAGAGAGAGAGAGGTCTTCCATCCACTAGCTCACTCTCCAATTGGCCTCAATGGCCGGAGTTGCGCCGATCCAAAGCCAGGAGCCAGGAGATTCTTCTGGGTCTCCCACGCAGGTGCAGGGGCCCAAAGACTTGGGCCATCTTCTACTGCTATCCCAGGCCATAGCAGAGAGCTGGATCGGAAGTGGAGCAACTGGGTCTCGAACCGGCGTCCATATGGGATGCTGTCGCTTCAGGCCAGGATGTTAACCCACTGCGCCACAGTGCAGATGCCTGGTGTTACTTTTTAAAAACACTCACCATTTTGACAATACTAAGGTGTACAAGTCAGCGGCAGCCAGTACATTCATAGTGTTGTCTGACCATTGCCACTCCATGGGTTCAGAATACTTTATCAACCTGAGTTTACCGCACGCAGCAACACTTAGCGAATATAACCCATGTGATTTCTAAACTACATATTCGTCTTCCCCTTTGCCTGTAGGAAGTCCGAAAGTGTTACAAGTCGAGAAATCAAGACCAATGAAGCCCCACTGGGGAGAATGCGTAGGAAAACTCTAAAGGCAGAGCTCCATCTACAGACACAAATGCAGCCTGTTGTGTTAGCTTTCTGTACTGCACAACGTTTTCTTGCAAGGTGAGACCATAATTTATTCTCCAAAGGATGGATCTGCTAGAAAAAATTCTGAACTTGCTAGCATTATATCAGGCAGGGTGAAGCTCCATGTGCTAACAAGCCCGAGGAGTGGTTCCCAACACAAGTACTGTAGAAATATGGAGGAGGAGGGTGTCAAAAAGTGCTTGAGAAATGTATCAGGAATTTCATTTTTTTTTTTTTTTGGAAAAGATTTCCATTTTTCTGCACCAAGATAAACTTTTAGTTCCATTTTCCTGCATATTTTTCAAGTACCCTTGTCTGTGTTCTCTGATCTATTGAGCCACTCATCTCCCTTTCATCGTTACTTTTTTTTTTTTTTAATTTTTTTTTTGACAGGCAGAGTGGACAGTGAGAGAGAGAGACAGAGAGAAAGGTCTTCCTTTTTGCTGTTGGTTCACCCTCCAATGGCCGCCACGGCTGGCTCATCGCGCTGATCTGAAGGCAGGAGCCAGGTGCTTCTCCTGGTCTCCCATGCAGGTGCAGGGCCCAAGGACTTGGGCCATCCTCCACTGCCTTCCTGGGCCATAGCAGAGAGCTGGCCTGGAAGAGGGGCAACCGGGATAGAATCCGGTGCCCCGACTGGGACTAGAACCTGGTGTGCCGGCGCCGCTAGGCGGAGGATTAGCCTATTGAGCCGCAGCGCCGGCCTCATCATTACTTTTAAAGGTAAGATTTGGGGCTGGCGCTGCGGCATGATGGGTAAAGCTGCTGCCTGCAGTGGTGGAATCCCATATGGGCATCTGTTCCAGTCCTGGATGCTCCACTTCCGATCCAGCTCCCTGCTAGTGTGCCTGGGAAGGCAGTAGAAGATGGCCTGAGTCCTTGGACTCCTGTGCCCACATGGGAGACTGGAAGCAGCTCCTATCCCCTGGCTTCAGATCAGCTCAGCTCTGGCCACTGTAACCATTTGGGGAGTAAACCAGCAAATAGAAGATACCTCTCTCTCTCTTGGCCTCTGCCTTTCAAGCAAATAAATAAATATTTTTTAAAAAGGAAAGAAGATAATTGATATTAATTATTTTTAAAAAAGGTAAGATTTTTTTTCCCCTCAGTTTTTTTTTTCTTTTTATTTATTTATTTATTTATTTTTTAATTTTTTTGACAGGCAGAGTGGACAGTGAGAGAGAGACAGAGAGAAAGGTCTTCCTTTTGCCGTTGGTTCACCCTCCAATGGCCGCCGCGGTAGTGCGCTGCAGCCGGCGCACCGCACTGTTCCGATGGCAGGAGCCAGGCGCTTATCCTGGTCTCCCCTGGGGTGCAGAGCCCAAACACTTGGGCCATCCTCCACTGCACTCCCTGGCCACAGCAGAGAGCTGGCCTGGAAGAGGGGCAACCGGGACCGGATCGGTGCCCCGACCGGGACTAGAACCCGGTGTGCCGGCGCCGCAAGGCGGAGGATTAGCCTGTTGAGCCACGGCGCCAGCCTCAGTTTTTTATCATCAATCATTATGCTTTAGCCACAGTGGTCTCCCTTTAGCAAATTATGGTTGGGATATTTTAATTTTTATTTAAAAAATTTATGCTTACTAAAAATTTGAAGTAATAGTACAATGAACAGCCTATACCTTTTTGTTTCATTTTTGTATATGCATTCATTTATTTCGTTTGAATTCTCACAAGGAGGTTGTTGTCATGATGACACTTCTCCCCTAAATACTTTAGCTTGCCTGTCTAACAGTGGAGGCCCTCAGGGCTGGCACTGCGGCACAGCAGGCTCCCACATGAGCACTGATTCCATTCGTATCCTGGCTCCACTTCCAATCCAACTCTCTGCTGACATGCCTGGGAGGGCACTGGAAGATGGTCCAAGTGCCTGGGTCCCTGCTACCCATGTGGGAGACGGGATGGAGCTCCTGGCTCCTGCTTTTGGATTGGCCCAGCCCTGGATGCTGCAGCCATTTGAAGAGTGAATCAATGGATGGGAGAGTCTCTCTCTCTGATTTTGCCTTTCAAATATATATATGTATATATATATAATAATAAAGAATAGTAGCTTTCTCCCATATAATCATGTCATTTTCACTTTTTTTTTTTACTTTTTATTTATTCATTTATTTATTTAAAAGTCAGAGTTACATAGAGAGAGGAGAGGCTGTTTCACCCCCCAATTGGCCGCAACAGCTGGAGCTGTGCCGATCCGAAGCCAGGAGCTAGGAGATTCCTCTGGGTCTCCCATGCAGGTGCAGGGGCCCAAGGACCTGGGCCGTCTTTTCCTGCTTTCCCAGGCCATAGCAGAGAACTGGATTGGAAGTGGAGCAGCCAGGACTTGAACCGGCGCTTGTGTGGGATGCTGGCATCGTAGGCAGAGGCTTTACCTGCTATGCCACAGAGCCGGCCCTGTCATTTTTGCTCTTAAGAAAACTAACACTCATTCAATCATATCATCTAAAATATATAGCCCAATCTAAATTCCTCCAATTATCCAATTACGGATGTTTTATTTTATTGGATCCAGGATGCAGCCATGGTTTAAGCATAGCTGATGGAAATCATTATCTTTTTAGGAAGGATCTTATTTTTAATTATTTTAAAAGATGTATTTATTTGAAAGGCAGAGTTAGAGAGATGGATCTTCCATCTGCTGGTTTACTCTATAATGGCTGCAGCAGCCAGGGCTGGGCCAGGCTGATACCAGGAGCCAGAAACTCCATCCAGATCTCCCATGCGGGTGGCAGGGGCCCAAGTGCTTCCTCTGCTTTTCCAGGTGCATTAGCTGGTACCTGGATGGGAAACAGAGCAGCTGGGACTTGGACTGGTGCTGTGTTGCTGGCTATGACTTAACCTGCTGCCCTGACACTGGTCCCTTTTTCCATGACTTTTAACCTAGCTCACTGCACTCCCTCCCCACCCTGTGCTTCCAGACTGTCTCACCTGCTGAATTTATTAGATTATTTTCTCCAAGTCAGACTCAGTTGCTCTTGGTGGCAGTGCTCACGAGCAAAGCTGTAAACCTTGTGTCAGGAGGCACGCGGGGGTTATCCTGCCATGGGTGATGTGGGACTGCCAGCTCTGCACTGTACAGGAATCTCCCTTTACAGTCAGTCAGTCATAGGGGCATGCTGCTTACAATCCATGCAAATAGCACTGCTCCAAAGACCATTCACCGGGTGGTTTTACAATTCATGTGTTATCTTTGAATCTGTTATGTTGATTTCCCAATTCTGTCATTTGTTCATTTGTTTGGTACTCACCAGTAAAGAACTTTTCCTTTCTCTTTTTCATTTCCTCTTCTCTGTGCATTTTTTTTTTTTTAAGATTTATTTATTTGAAAGGCAGAATTACAAAGAGGCAGAGGCAGAGAGAGAGAGAGAGAGAGAGAAAGAGAAAGTCTGCCATCTGCTTGTTGACTCCCCAGATGGCTGCAAAGGCTGGAGCTGCACTGAAGCCAGGAGCCAGGAGCTTCTTCCAGGTCTCCCATGAAGGTGCAGAGGCCCAATGACATGGGCCATCTTCTACTGCTTTCCTAGGTCATAGCAGAGAGCTGGGTCGGAAGATGAGCAGCCAGGACATGAACTGGTGACCACATGGGATGCTGATGCTGCAGGCGGAAGCTTAGCACACTATGCCACAGCGCTGGACCCTAGGCTCTTGGTTTTAGCCTGACTCAGCCCTGGTTGTTGTGAGCATTTGGGGGAGTGAACCAGCATATGGGAAATAAACTTTCAAATAAACTTTAAAAAAGAGGGAACTAGAGAAGTGGTTAATGAATAATAAATGGTATGACTCCCTGTGAAAATAATGAGACTATTTAAAAAAAATTTTTTTTTAAATTTTTATTTATTTATTTATTGACAGGCAGAGTTAGAAACAGAAAGGTCGGCCTGCGCCGTGGCTCAACAGGCTAATCCTCCGCCTTGCGGCACCGGCACACCGGGTTCTAGTCCCGGTTGGGGCGCCGGATTCTATCCCGGTTGCCCCTCTTCCAGGCCAGCTCTCTGCTATGGCCCAGGAAGGCAGTGGAGGATGGCCCAAGTGCTTGGGCCCTGCACCTGCATGGGAGACCAGGAGAAGCACCTGGCTCCTGGCTTTGGATCAGTGAGATGCGCTGTCCGCAGCGGCCATTGGAGGGTGAACCAACGGCAAAAAGGAAGACCTTTCTCTCTGTCTCTCTCTCTCTCACTATCCACTCTGCCTGTCCAAAGAAAAGAAAAAGAAAAAGAAAAAAAAAAAAAAACCAGAAAGGTCTTCCTTCCATTGGTTCACCCCCCAAATGGCCACCACGGCTGACACGCTGCATCGATCCAAAGCCAGGAGCCAGGTGCCTCCTCCTGGTCTCCCATGTGGGTGAAGGGCCCAAGGACCTGGGCCATCCTCCACTACACTCCTGGGCGACAGCAGAGCTGGACTGGAAGAGGAGCAACCGGGACAGGATCCGGCGCCCCGACTGGGACTAGAACCCGGGGTGCCGGCGCCGCAGGCAGAGGGTTAGCCTAGTGAGCCGCGGCACTGGCCCAGCTTTTTCTATTTAGTAACTTAATCCACCTGTAATTTATATTGTTCCGTATTGTATGAGTTCAATTTTATTTTCTTCCAAATAGTTCATTGTACCAACACATTTTTCAAAACTTTTATTTAAGAGGAAGGTGACAGGAGACAGACAGCACTTCCATCTGTTGGTTCACTCTCCCAGTTGGCTGCAACCTCCAGGGCTGGTCCAGGTTGAAGCCAGGAAGCTGGAACCCCATCCAGGTCTCCTACATGGGTAGCAGGGACCCGAGTACTTGGACCATCTTCTGCTGTCTTCCCAGGCGCATTAGTATGGAGCTGGGTCAGAAGTGGAACTGGGACTCAAACCAGTGCTCCACGCTTGGCATTTTGGTGGCATTCACTTGTGCCTCAATGCCAGGCCCCATCACCTTTTATTGGTTTGCCCTTTCACCCTTTCCTGGGTGCTTGGATCTATTCTGGCCTCTTTTTTTTAGTATTTATTTTATTTATTTGAAAGACAGTTACAAAGAGCGGTAGAGCCAGAAAGAGGAGCAGAGAGGTCTTCCACCCACTGGTTCACTCAGCAAATGACTGCAATGGCCAGAGCTGAGTTGATCCAAAGCCAGGAGCCAGGAGCTTCCTCTGGGTCTCCCACGTGGGAACAGTGGGCCATCTTCTGCTTTCCAAGGCCAGAACAGAGTTGAACTGGAAGAGTAGCAGACAGGATTCAAACCAGCGCTCATATGGGATTCCGGTGCTGTAGGCTGGGACTTTAACCCACTGTGCCACAGCACCAGCCCCCACTGGTTATTATTCCTACACACATCCTACAGTTTCATCCTGCTTCTCTCCTCGTCTCCCTGTCTTGTAGAGACTGGGCCAACAGAAATGTCTGATGGGAGACAGCACGAGCTGAAGTTTCTGAGTGCCTGTGGGGCTGGGGCACAGAACTCCCGGCCAGGTGTCTGCCAAATTGCATGGATCTCACACCTTCCTGAGGTTGTACTGCTATTTAGACTGCCACAGGACTCATGTGGAGAGCCTGGCAATAACCTGGCCTATACTTTTCTTTCCTTAAAAAAAAATTCTACTTATTTGAAAGGCAGTGAGAGGGAGAGACAGAAAGGGAGAGATCTTCCATCTGCTGTTCACTTTCCAAATGGCCACAACAGCTATGGCTGGGCCAAGCTGAGTCTCTCACATAGGTGACAGGAACCCAACCACTTGGGCCATCTTCTGCTGCCTTTCCAGGCTCATTAGCATAGCAGAGAGCTAGAACAAAAGTTGAGTAGCCTAGACTTGATCAGTACTCATTCGGGACACTGGAACTGCCCACAGTGGCTCAACTGGCTGCACCACTCTGCTGGACCTGCCTAGATTCTTTAGTAATACAATTTTCTTTTAAAAAAATTTTGTTGCACATAAAGAGAGCGTTCCCATCTATTAGTTTACTTTTCAAATGCCCACTAAGGCCAGTTAAGAACTGGAAACTCAATCCACATCTCCCATTTGGGTGACAAGAACCCAATTTTACTTGAACCACTACTGCTGCCTTACAGGGTCTGCATCAGTAGGAAGCAGGAGATGGGAATCAAACCAGTGTGGGATGTGGGCATCAGAATCATTGGGTGTGGTGTTCAACTTTTTTTTAAAGACTTATTTGTAAGGCAGTTACAGAGGCAGAGGGAGGGGTCTTCCATCCGCTGGTTCACTCCCCAAGCAGCCACAATGCCAGCCCAGCTCACTCCTTTTCTAAGTCTGAATGCTTACTTTTAATTTTTTTAAATTTTTATTTATTTTTTACTTTTTGACAGGCAGAGTGGCTAGTGAGAGAGGAAGAGAGAAAGGTCTTCCTTTTGCCATTGGTTCACCCTCTAATGGCCGCCGCGCTGCGGCCGGCGCACCATGCTGATCCGAAGGTAGGAGCCAGGTGCTTATCCTGGTCTCCCATGGGGTGCAGGGCCCAAGGACTTGGGCCATCCTCCACTGTACTCCCTGGCCACAGCAGAGAGCTGGCCTGGAAGAGTGGCAACCGGGACAGAATCCGGTGCCCCAACTGGGACTAGAACTCGGTGTGCTGGCGCCACTAGGCAGAGAATTAGCCTGTTGAGTCACGGCGCCGGCCTATTTTTTATTTTTGACAGGCAGAATGGACAGTGAGAGAGAGAGAGAGAGAGAGAAAGGTCTTCCTTTGCTGTTGGTTCACCCTCCAATGGCCACCGCGGACGGTGCATCTCGCTGATCTGAAGCCAGGAGCCAGGTGTTTCTCCTGGTCTCCCATGCAGGTGCAGGGCCCAAGCACTTGGGCCATCCTCCACTGCACTCCCGGGGCCATAGCAGAGAGCTGGCCTGGAAGAGGGGCAACCGGGATAGAATCTGGCGCCCCAACCGGGACTAGAATCCAGTGTGCCGGCACCGCAAGGCGGAGGATTAGGCTGTTGAGCCATGGCGCCGGCCTTACTTTAACTTTCGACACTCTCACCTTCACAGTATTCCCACTGGGACTCCATTTCATGTATATATAAATTTGGGGTGACCACTGGTATGTTTAGTACTAGAATTCCCTTTCAGTAATATAAATGGGCTCAAGGTCTGTGTATAAAGGTGACAGGTATGTTCTGAGTTTTCCACTTATTCAATTCGATATCAAAACTGTGGAAACCCTAAATAAGAACTAGAACATACAAAAGTACTTGAAATTTTAATTTAGTTTCAAATGTCTTTTCAAAGATGGGTGGATCTTTACCTGCATTCATTATCAAAGGAAATGCTGGGGCAGGCAAATGGCAGAGGACTGGATTGGAAGTGGAGCAGATGGGACTTGGAGCCCATTTGGGATGGTGGCACTGCAGGTGCCAGTCCCTCTGCCTTTAAAATAAATAATCCTTAAAAAACTAAAAAACAAAACCAACCTAAGTTAATACAAAAATCACCTAGGGACCAACAGAAATTATCAAATTTTTCTTTGGCCATCTTTTAATGGAAAATGCTTTTAGAACAGGCCTTCTGTAAAGAATTTTTTAATGTCTGAGGCATTTCAATGTCACATATTTAGAATAATTTTATTTTTATTTATTTTATTTCTACTGCCTTGAAAAAATAAAGGAGTTAAGCTGGCACCGTGGCTCAATAGGCTAATCCTCCGCATTGTGGCACTGGCACACTGGGTTCTAGTCCCGGTCGGGGCGCTGGATTCTGTCCCAGCTGCCCCTCTTCCAGGCCAGCTCTCTGCTATGGCCCGGGAGGGCAGTGGAGGATGGGCCAAGTGCTTGGGCCCTGCACCTGCATGGGAGACCAGGAGAAGCACCTGGCTCCTGGCTTCGGATCAGCGAGATGCGCCGGCCATGGTGGCCATTGGAGGGTGAACAATGGCAAAGGAAGATCTTTCTCTCTGTCTCTCTCTCTCACTGTCCACTCTGCCTGTTAAAAAAAAAAAAAGGAGCTTGTTCCTAACATCTTTCTAAAATGGTTAACAGAAATAACCTCCCCTTATATTATGTCCTTAAAACTGTTTCCTGCTAGATTGTGGGCCTCTTGACGATGAGCGCTGTCCATTTCTTTCCGTCAGTGTGCTGCTATACTGAATAAATCCCAGCATTTATAACTTGGTCTGCCAAAAAAAGAGGAGGACAACCAAGGGATTTTTAAAGACTAAACAGAAGGATTGAGTTGAAGAAAAAAATATTATGAGAAATGAGAATATTAGATTAATTCAGGGTGGGCAAAACTTTATATAAAGTTTATATAAACATGTGTTAGGGGAATGAATGTACGGAAGTAACTGGCTCCCTTATCAACTCAGTTGTTTTCCCATTGTACCACAATAATGAGACAACCCCATTTTCAAAGATATTAACTTTTATTTGGAAGGAGACTACTTTCCCCCACAGGTATCTTCTAAGAATTTCTATACTACACAATAGCCTGCTTAACCATTATCCAATACCAAAATTTCTAACAGCAAATTATACAATTGCTCTATATAATAAATAAGGGTTGTCCTTCACAGATTAAGGGAATACTTAAGCTTCAATAATTTTAACACAAAAATCACACTTTTAAGTTTCTAAGACTGAACAGATGTATTTGAAATAATTTTGTAGGCATCCACAAGTTTTTCATCTCTAAAAAATGACTTAGTTTATAATAGTTCAAAAGTTCCCTCTTCAAAAGAAATGTCCAAGTATTTTCTTCTATAGCTTCAAACCTTCTACATTCAACCTATTTGTTCCATGCCACCCCAAACCCGACATGACTGAACTATTTTGTGTTACTATGTTCCCAAAAATAAAGTTTAAAAAAAAAAGTTTGATGAAAATGCCAAGTCTCTAACACAATGTCTAATACAATATCTAACACAAAAGGAGGTCTTTAAAAAGATCATTCTTCTCATTTGATTAGCCAGGAGTTAATCCTCTGTAAAAGCAAAGAAAAATCATCTACAAAGCATAACATGGGGGTTTCCTTTTTTTACTCAAGATGTTTAACTACTCAAAATGACAATCACATCTTTAAGAGTATAATAAAAAGGGTGGAAAACAGCAACACAATTGACAAAGTGTAGATGCTAAAAAACCAAAGATTTTTTAAGGACTAGGAAGGATTAGAGACTTGGGGAAATCCAAAATTAAAGAAAAACAAAAACCAAAAAGATAGAAAGAGAAAATAATGAGGGGGGGGGGGGGGGGGAGTCCTTAACTGCAACCATTCCATTATCAATAGCGCCCTGAAAGAGAAAGAACAAAAAAAATTGTTAATTATGATTTGACTTGCTTAATGATTTTCTGTTTTGCCACTATATACACTAACATTCTAAGATAAGTCATTAATTATTAAATACTACAAAAACAGAGTTCACATACTTGGGCTGTAGGAACGAGATCTTGACCGCGATCTGTATCGACTGTAGTAAGGAGAAGGTGATCGTCTTCTGTAAGAAATAAAAAATCACTCAGCACACCACGTAATCACTCCACTGAAGCAGATGAAAATGAAACTTTCTTATTACTCAAAATAATAATGTCCCCAAGATCATACCGGTCTCTGTGTGCTAATTCTACTAGAAAAAATAGGTATATTGTATCACAAAATATTAGCAAATAAAGTTAACTTCTATTTTCAAATCATGACATACAATCTATTTCAAGCGTCAAGTTTTTATTTATACTTATCAAATATAAGTGTCCAGTAACACTGCTACCACCTTATTTGGAACGGAAATCTCAGTGGGAGACATTACCTGTACCGGTAATCGTAGTCTTCGTATCTGTCATAGCCACGATCGTAACCTCTATCATAGTAAGAGTCCCGACGTCTGCCGCCACCTCCACCTCCTCCGCCACCTCCACCGCCACCGCCACCACCACTGCTACAGAAAACGTACAGATCACACGTCAGTGTGAAGGTTTCTCTTTCAGAATCATTTACTACAAGTTAGGAGCTTCATAAAAAATGGAGAGGGTGAGAGGTAAGGTAGAATTGCTTCCATGTCTTTTTGCAAACTTCCATGGTATTGTGCTTTGGCTTTTTTAAATGATAAAGAGCTTTATTTCACTCTACTTCATACTTCTGAGATTATTTCAGTGCTCTAGCTCCTTACCCTTACACTCATAACCAATAATCTTTTCACAAAACACTCCAAGCTAACAGAATATTCTCTTATTAATACTCTGCCAAAATCATCAAGAACTTTTTTCCTTTGAAGACTTATTTATTTGAAAGGTGGAGTTATAGAGAAGTGTCTTCCACC
Organism: Lepus europaeus; assembly: GCF_033115175.1. NCBI lineage: Eukaryota > Metazoa > Chordata > Mammalia > Lagomorpha > Leporidae > Lepus > Lepus europaeus. The sequence goes on from NC_084846.1 coordinate 27,518,212, forward strand.
TTCTGGTTCACTCCCCAAGTAGCCTCAACGACCAGGAGCTTCTTCTTGATCTCCCATGTGGGTACAGGGGCCCAAGCACTTGGGCCATCTGCTGCTGCTTTCCCAGGTGCATTAGTAGGCAGCTGGATTTGAAGTGGAGCAGCTGGTACTTGAGCCAGCACCCATATGGGATGCTGGCGTGGAAAGCAGCAGCTTTACCCACACTACACCACAGCTCTGGCATATGAGTATGTAAGGATTCAAAGACTGAATAAAAATTAAGTAACTTCAACTCTAATTAAAGGGGAAAATCACTTTATCTTCTAGTTAGTCAAAAATTTGCACATATTTGTAGTTCTTAAGAATTTAGCTTAGGAAATATGGACTCTTACTGAGTTGGTCTGCCCATGTAGATGCCTGGTGTAGGTGTGTGCGCTCTCTTGGTGATGGAATAGTCCACACGAATTCTTCTCCCATCCAACTCCATTCCATTTGCTCTTTCCATAGCCTGTAACAGAAATCACATACAAGTCATACATAATTCACTAGCCTTGAAGTAGTAATTAATTAACAAGCACAAAGTATTTGTAATCCAAATAAACTCTCCTAATTTTGAAAATGACACAGGAACACTGCTTACATAGGGAATTGCAGACTGTTCTACTTCTGACTCAACTTCCAGCTAATAAGCCTGGAAAAGCAGAAGTTGGCTGAAGTACATGGGCTCCAGCCACCCACATGGGAGACTCAGACAAAGCTCCCGGCTCCTGGTTTCAGCCTGGCCCAGCCCTAGCAGTCATAGCCATTTGGGAGGCGAACCAGTGTAAAGAAATTCTCTAACTTTGCCTTTCAGATAATTAAAACCTTAAAAACAAAAACAAAAAAACTTCTCCCAAAGTAATCATCATAAGTGTGTTCAGAACTATAAGAAATTTTATACTCTTTTCAGTTGACATGCCAAAAAAAAAAAAAATCAAAATTCTTAAGCACTTCTTTCACAAAATGGTGTGAAGTTCACATATCAATTTTCAGTATCTATCTGTCAAAAAGCATAGGGACAGTTTAGTGAAACTCTTACAGAAGGCTTTTGCAAAAAGACAAAGAATCACACAACTCAGTCTGTGTTAACTCCTGAGGCTGTAAGTAACTAGTTTCAGTTTGGGCAACTCAAAATAAAAACTGCAATCAGCTAACAAGACTAAACAAGCTGTTCCTCAGGGAACATGTCGCCACCTAGTGAGCTGCAAATATAAAGGAACTTGTAAACCTGCCAAGTGCTTGCTTCTAATGATAGAAGACCTATCCGAGGGGCCAGTGTTGTGGCCACCACCTGTGACACTGTGCTGGTTCATGTCTTGGTTGCTCCACTTTTGATTCAGCTCCTTGCTGATGGCTTGGGAAAACCAAGGGAAGTTGGTTCAAATATCTGAGGCCCTGCCACCCTTGTGGGAGAGATGGATAAAGTTCCTAACTGCAGGCTTTGGCCTGCCCGTCATTGTAGTCATCTAGGGGAGTGAACTAGCAGATCAAAGACTGTCCTCTTTCTGTCACTCCCCCTTTCTCTCTCTATACTTCTTTCAAATAATTAATAAATCTTTTAAAGATTTGCCAATTTAATTTTGACCAAATGTTGCAATAAGTATCAATTCTTTCATGTATATTTACTTACAGGATGGAATAACTATTAAAAACAATGCTTTATTTCTATACACATTGAATTTCAGACATAACATTAAACCTATCAAATCTAACCAGGTTCTTAACCAATAGGCCAATCATTAGCCCCATAAAACTAATTTTTGAACTCAGGCAGGCATCCCACTTTGGACTGCCTGAGTTGGAGTCCTGGCCATTTCTAATCCAGCTCCCTGCTAATGAACATCCTTGGAGGCTGCAGACGATGGCTAAAATGCTTGGGTCCCTGCCACCCATGTGGGAGACCTGGACTGAATTTGTGGCTCCTGGCTTTGGCTTGGCTCAGTCTCAGTTGTTGTAGGCATTTAGGGAGTTAACAAGCGTATATTAAGATTTCTGTCTCGTCTCTGCTCTTCAAATAAATAAAAACACAAATTAAAAGTCAATTCAGTCACCTATTAGAACACCAATATGGCATATATATTTAAATAAATATATAAACCTACACACTTTAACCCAAATATATAGATAGCTTACTTTACAGTCCAGAATTCAATCAGGATATACCTATACTAGAAAGTAAAAACTAAAAAGCTAAACAGCAGACATTCCAATGTTTTTTCTAATTTTAACATTGAGAGCGGAATTTGATTCATATAACGATTAGAAGCTATGTTTACAAAAATGGGAATCTATTAAGTTTACTTTTAGTAGTAACTCAATACGGATTGATTATATAAAAATTTTTCAAAGTGAAAATTATGAAAACAAATTTACCTCCTTTGAGTCATCTATCCTCTCAAAATAAACAAAAGCAAATCCTCGAGATCTCCCAGTTCGCTGATCATAAACTACATTGACACCGCTCAGTGGTCCGTATCGAGAAAACACTTCACGAAGATCTCTCTCTGTTGTGTACAAACTGAGGCCAAAAACTCCAAGACAAGTGTTGGGATCTGGATTTGCCTGTTGAATAAAGATGTTTTTATTAAAACATTAAGTTTTGATTAAATCTACAAGTAAAGAAATCAAAGTTTAAAGTGTTTTGCTCAGAGTACCTCCTATAATATTTAAAGAACCTATTGTTTCAAGTCCTCTGGAATTAAGATTTTAAGAGAGCTAACATAGATGAGCTCTATCTTACAGTTCACAGCACATTCAGGCATTCTTTGGAACAGACACTCTGGCTATAAGACTGAAAAATAACATTCCTATTCTCCAGCCCAGTAATGTTCAGAATATATCCTAAGAAGCCATCCTTGGGGCCGGCACAGTGGGTAAAGCCTTTGGCAGGCATCCCATGTGGGTACTGGATCGAGACCACTTCAGACCCAGCTCTCTGGTATGGCTTGGGATACCAGGAGAAGATGGCCCAAGTGCTAGGGTCCCTGCACCCACGAGGGAGACCCAGAACAAGTTCCTGATTGGCCCAGCTCCAGCTTTGGGGAGTAAACCTTTCTCTGTAATTCTGACTTTCAGATAATTAAAAAAAAAAAGGCCATCCTTAGTTTAATGCCGTAATTTCTAATTTACTCAAATATTTTACATCCCTTACAAATTTGTACTTAATCTGATATAATAATTACTTATCAAGATACTACCCCCTCCATTTTCATTCTTTAGCAAAGATATTCTTTCAACACTCCCACAATTCAGATTTTAAACATGGAACAGAGGCTGGTGTTGTGGTGTAGGGAGTTAAGCCACCACTTGCAAGGATAGTAGCATCCCATACTGTAGTTCCAGTTTGAGTCTTAGCTGCTTTGCATCCCACCTAACAGTGGATGATGAATCGGTCCCCTGCCACCCACATGAGACACTGGCTTCAGCCTGGCCTAACTAACCCTGACCATTGTAGCCAATAGGAATCAAACCAGTGGACAGATGTCCCTCTGCCTTTCAAATCAGTCTTAAAAAAGGGGTGGTAGGGTGGGTGTGTGGGAATAAAGTAAAAAAAAATCATTTAAAACGAATAAAAATGTACAAATTTCTAAACATCTCCCAATAACACATTCCACTATAATTAAGTGGGTATCATACAGAAGCAGCACCACATTTCATAGCAGCTAAGCTCAGAGCTTCAGAATCAGGCACACTGGTTGAAATCTGGCTCTGCCACTTAGCGAAAAAACAAACGAAAACTCCTGCAGTGTCACGAAAACACGGAGGTTTGAGAGTGAAAATTCCTTTATTAGGCTATTTATGGCATAGAAAGTTATTTTCTTGATTTTGAAAGCTAAAATGGGGGTCTAGTGTTGTGGCAATCCATATGGGTGCCAGTTGGGAGTCCAGGATGCTCCACTTTCCAATCCAGCTTTCTGCTAATGTGACTGGAAAAGCAGTGGAAAATGGTTCCTGTACTCATGTTGCAGCTTCTGGCTTTGATGTGGCCCAGGCCCAGAAACTGTGGCCATTTAGGAGTGAACCAGTGGATAGAAGATCTCTCTTTCTCTCTGCCCTCTGCCTTTCAAATAAATAAATTTTTAATGAAAAAAGGAAAAAGGAAACTAACACAGATGTTTCTTAATTACCATCTGTAAACAGTGGTTCACTTTATAATAAATAAGCAAGCTACACCAGGACTAAACACTCAAAAAAAAAAATTCAGAATCACCACAAGTTTTAATTAACTTCTGTAAATCACATACCCTGCTTCCGGTGTGTCTTCTGCGGTTAGACATTGGAGAATGACTTCGGCTCCTTCGCCGCCGGTACTCTGGTGTGTACGACCTACTTCGAGATCGTCTCCTATGAGAATGAGAGTGGGATCTGGATCGAGTGTAGCGTCTATGAGAATGCCTCCTTGACCTCGACCTTAGAGGGGGAACACATTGAGGTAAATATACTGGGCTATAAAGGCCACCACTGTTCCCTTTTCCAACGACTTATCTACATATCTCTGGCTGTCCTCAGTTCCTTCTTTCTGAAAAAAGAGAATTCTTTCTCCACCTTCTCCTAAATCACTACAACCTTCTGTTCTCTGTCCCTCTGTTCTATGCTCACCATTGTCACCTCACCAACACATGTTAATTATCTACCTTCTTTTAAAAAGAAAAATGCAAAGCCAATTTCAACCACCAGTACTGTAAAACCTTTGATTCCTGCCACCTTTTTCACTTAGATCCACATTCCATTCACTGACAAGTATCAATTCCTTTCTAACCTTCCTTTAGCCTGTTGCAATCCGTTATCCACTAAATTAATTCATCAACAACCTAAAAGCCCACTTCTCAACTGATTTTATAGCTTTCATTTCTTGAGACTTTCATAATATCAACCTGCCCACTGATGCTTCCCTAGTTAATTTCTGATCTGATTCTTGACAGTCTTCTTTCTCTGCTTATAAGATAAATCTAACAAATTCTTATAAAATCTAACAGCCAATGACCTATCCTTAACTAAGCTTACCTAGATAGCAGTGATAAGACTTTTTAAACTGACATTTTAAAAAAAGATTTATTTGAAAGGCAGAGTTACAGAGAAGCAGTGGCAGAGAGAAAGTCTTCCATCCACTGGTTCGCTCACCAGATGGCCGCAACGGCCAGAGCTGTGCCGACCTGAAGCCAGGAGCTTCCTCTGGGTCTCCCATGCGAGTGCAGGGGCCCAAGTGCTTGGGTCATCTTCTGCTTTCCCAGGCCTCAGCAGAGAGCTGGACTGGAAGAGGAGCAATCGGGACTAGAACCGGCGCCCATATGGGATGCTGGCACCGCAGGCGGAGGATTAACCTTCTGCGCCATCGCACCGACCCCAGTAACTTATTTTAACAGGGGTGCAGGAAGTGGATTATGTATAAAGAAAACTTGTGTTTGTACAATACCAAAGAGGATATTCCCCATTATTCTTAGCACCAATTACAGCTCTAATTTTTAAGATAAGTATCTTTTCCTTTAAATCATACATCAAAATACAGAAAATACCGTAACTGTTGACCTCAACAGAAGCACAGCCTTTAAAAAAACTGATTTTGGGGCTGGCACTGTGGCGTAGCATGTAAACCTGTCACCTGCAGTGCTGGCATGGTTTGGGTCTTGGCTGCTCCACTTCCTATCCAGCTCTCTGCTGTGGCCTGGGAAAGCAGTAGAAGATGGCCCAAGTCCTTGGGCCCCTGCACCCACGTGGGAGACTGGGAGGAAGCTCCTAGCTTGATGGGCGCAGCTCTGGCTGTTGCGGCCAACTGAGGATTGAACCAGTGGATAGAAGATACCAACCCTCCCCACCCCCGCCTCTGCCATTCTGTAACTCTGCCTTTCAAATAAAATAAATAAATCTTAAAAACAAAAAAAACCTTATTTTGTCTTATGCCCCTTTGGCAGCAGAAATGTCTATGCAAGAAATGACAATGACTCAAACTAATTGTTTTTAGCCTGTCTATTCCACCCCATTGTACCTGGAGTGAACTTTGCAGGGGTTCACTAGTATTTCTGTTGTCACTGGCTCTGGGGCTCTGATTCATGACCAGAGCGCCGTGCTTGACACAGAGCCAAAATCCTCAAGGAAATGATAAAGAAATTACTCTTATGACCACCTAGTGCCACAAACGTCCATCAGCCTTGTCTGCACTAAAATATATTCAAGTATTCCATGGAAAAAACTGCCTTTTTGTTGTACAGAATATTGTTGGCATAAAACTGAACACTAATTCAAATGCCAAAAATGCATAAACTGATATGAATTTAGTTCGCATTAAAACTAGTATCCAAAACCCAAGCTTTGATCTAGAATACACCAATCACTTCTAAATTCTAGTATGAGAAAAACTGAGTCTTTAGTGAAAATTTAAGGAATTTGGCAAAAACTCCTTTGTCATGAAAACCTCAAGGAGAATGTTAAGTAGTATTTCAAACACACTTACCTGGATTTTGATCTTGATTGAGAATGGGATTCAGAATGTTTGGAAACCCTTGATGGACTACGAGATCCTGACCTGCTCTCCGATTTTACACGAGCAGGAGTTCCCGTTGGAGATTTTGACTGAGAGCGAGACTCCTAACAAAGAAGACAGTATTACAAATGGCACTGGTCACGTAGATGCCTAACACCTAACATTTAAAGTACCGTAATTATTTATATTGATTGCTCCTGAAAAACAAATGGTTAGGCAACACCCTCCAGAAAAAAATTTCAGCTCATTAATAACCCATTGTTAATACTGCTAACTGTCCTCAATAATTCCCTACTTGAACCAGATCACCAAATCTCTATTAACTAAGTAATCATGCAAATTCATCTACAACTTGATCATACAGACACTGGAACATAAACCATACATTTACTTAACCTAGGACCCATTCATTCTTCCAGATTCTTTTAATTCTACTTCACTCTTGCTTTCTACTTCTCTTCATTCTTCATTGAGTTTTTCATTTTTCATACTTCGTGTATTCTTCCCCAAACAATTCAAAATAGCCTTAAAAAAATATTCAAGTGCTTCTATCTGACCAATCTTCTGTTCAATTTTTTCCCCCATTCAATTTTAATTTTCTGATCTTTAATACTTTTCATTAGCCTTCTTTTATCTTGATTTATCTTCCACATTCTTGGAAAAAACTCTTCAATTTCTTCACGAACATTAACCTTAATGGAAAAAGAACATTTAGTATATTTAAGCACGTGGGGATTATAAAACTCTGCTGGAGTTCAGAATGTTATCTACCAAATGGAAAAGCCAGCAGGTAAAGTGCAAATAACTAATTTATTAAAAAAAAACAATTTTATAGTCTTTAAAATTGTTCAAAGTCTAGTTTCTAACAAATGATTTACTGAATTTTTCTAAATGTTTTTTTACCATAATTTTCACCCTCCTCCCCTTTCATGTTTCATTCTAGTTTCTAAAATATGAACAATTTTTAATAGGAATACTTAATTCAAACATAAATCTAACATTAACTGTAATTCCCCCCTCCACACCTAAGTGTTAAGTTTCCACTATTTTATAACCTGGATTTTTAGTGATCTTAAAATAGGCTTTCACTAAGTCAGGCTAAGAATCAAAATATAGTTAAAGCAAAGCATCCTATGCCGAAATATTTGCACACACCTGTCTAAACTCGCACATTACAGCACACATGCAAGGGTCACAGTAAAATTACTAACACCTCCTCCCAATTTTGGTTGGCCACTAACTATTTTCTCATTCTGACCTCCCAGAAATATATGTTCTGAAGACAAATAAGCATCTAAAGAGCTAAGGGGAAAGAGGAAGCAAAGAAATCCTAAAAATCCCCTTTAGCTTATAAATTCCTAAAAGTCAGTGTTTTTGTAATTTTTCCTCTGTAAAATGCTGTATTATGGAAGGAAACACCTGTACAAGTTACAAAACTTGTACCATGGTCTCTATCTTTGATTCTACCTCTTCACAATTTTGACAGACTTTATATGTACTTCAGAGACCATATCCTCCACCAGCAAACCAGTCTCTGAAAAAGCTGGATGTAATAAAAAATTTCCAAATAATGTATAACTGATGGATAGCTTGTCTTGATAGATATAAGGCATTTACGACCAAAATAAGATAGCTTATTTGTCCACTTAAACCTTGCTATTATTAGTGTAAACAATTATCCAATTTCAATAATATCACATCAATTTTTTCTCTATATTACACAATTTTTAAAGATAGCTTTCTTAACACTTTCCTTTTACTTCAAGTTTGATATCAAAAACCTTATTTATCAAGAAATGTACTAATGCCACTAGACCTATCCATTTTTTTCACATGAAAACAAAAATGAAGATATATAGCTTGTTTCCTGTTCCATACTTTTCCAATTTTGGCTGCCTACAGTGAGCTTTTTATCACATCTCAAATACTTTCTAAATTCTTGGAGAGATGCCTGGAGTAGGCAAGCAAGTTAGGTTTTTTGTTCCCTAAAACTATAAAATCAGCATACTCAGAACTTTTAATAGTTCGCAGGCTGGTCTAGTAACTACCTGATATTATCTTCCCCACTCTAAGTTTTCCTCCCATGACAACAGACTGTCACACCATTCATTTATGCTACTGTTGAACAGCAGTAGCTGCAATGACATTTATGAACATCATGGCCCTCGGAATAATACACATATCAGAAGGATTTGGTCTACCAAACCTTGTAAACCTTCAATTCTTTAACTTTACTAGGACAGACATTTAAAATCACATTAAATCCAAAATGTACTCTTACATGCTTATTTGAAGCTTTCTAGTACAAAACTTTATGGACCCAATCCATGTCTTCCCCCATAAACATAATTTCAGCTGCTAGAAATGACCACAACTCAGGTATTAACATAAGCGAGGTAACTGAGTAATAGTTTAAAACTAAAATTTTAGGCCTCATTTCTGGAGTGGCAACAAAGAACTAAGTATGACTTCATTAAATTATGACTTTATTAAGGTATGTCTTTTTAAAAGACCTAAGTGTATTTTAAGAGCGTTACTTTTTATTTTGCAGGATGTCACAAATAACCTCCTTTGTCAGTTGTCCTCTCTATCTGTGGGAACGCTAATTCTCCACACATTTCTTCAAGGGATTCTCCAGTTAAAATATAGTACTCTTCTCTCTAATTACTAGTTACAAAGATGTAACTATAGTTTTTAACTTCCAAAAAAAAATTTAGAAACTTTAAAAAGCTATTTGTCTCAGTAAACTTAGCCTAAACTATCATGTATAAAATTTAATTCTTCAGAAATATTTTACACCACCACCAAAAAATGGCCCATCACTGCATGAACTGGTGGCTAATGGTGTTTACACAGATAGATGCTCATATTAATATTTACCATTTCAAAGTTTATTAATTTACCATTTTGAAAGGCTGTTACCAAATTCTCCATGTGAAATCAGACTATATAGTAAAGTTCTTTATGGAGGACAAATGCTGGCTATGCCTTTCTGATCTTTCATTTGTGTTCATTATGAAATAATTTCAACTTTTTCCCAAAGGAATTCATTAAATTATTTAGGATTTGAAAAATAAATCGAAACTGCAAACAGAAAACAAAAAATAAATTCTGAGATGGAGTGGTATCTTGTAGTACCTAGTGCTTTCACTAGAATTACACTTAACCTGTTCTCAAAGCTGGCCAGACAAGGAATTCTACAAATTTCTCAGTAACTGGCTACTGGATTCAACAAGCATGAAAAGTATGCTCTCTAGTTAAAATGAGCAGATAAACAACTTCATCACAGATTTTAACCAAAATCTAAAATAGGCCTCTAGTTTACCTAGAAGTAGAAAACTCTCAGAACAATCTGCTTAAATGTTTTTGTTTTGGTGTATGTTATATGCACACATTGCTGCAGAATATGATTCCTACAGCAAGCAGTAACTGAAATATCCCAATACAGCCTGTATTACATTATGAGAAAAAAATCCCATTCTAAAGTATATGCTTATTACTTAATACTTGTATTCATGAAAGATAAAATTAATACAAATAGAACATTAAGGCCAAACTGCCAGGTAACAGTGCCAAACTGACACAATTCAAATCTAAGCGTGTAGAACAAGCTTTTCAAAATATACTTTCCTACTACTTTATGAAATTGGAAATTTATTTCCACAGAAGCACACTGGTGCACTTAGGTAATTCATACTTCCCAAAAGGGGAGAGAATGTACTCAAATGCCTCACAATACTTACTGAACTAAGAACTTCATTCTTTAGGGATTGTAAGAAATCTCTTTATTTACTCAATTATTTAATTTCAGTCTACAGAAGTTTTGCCTACTTCCTCTAAGTAGGGGTAGGGAACATCTGGCCCCCCAGCTGCATGAGGCTGGCAAAATCCTTTGGTCTGGCCCTGCCAAGGCAACTACAGGTACAACTTGAAATCCAATACATCTATAGCAGGCTAATTTTTAAGTTGACAATAATTGTGGCCTGTGAATGATGTTATAAATATCCAAATGACCTTTGGCAGAAAAGAAAGCTCCCCATGCTTGTTGTGGTATGATGTGATGCCTCACTTACAGACCCTTAGAGGCTGATTAAAGTGGTCTTTCTGGCACCTTCTCCTTTCTTTAGTTTGAAAGGGAGGTAAGGGGAGCAGGTGAAGGGGAAGGGAGAGGGGGAGAGGGAGAGAACTCACCAATCTGGTTTCACTTCTCACATGGCCCAGGCTGTGTTGGGCTGGGGCTCAAGCTGGGAGCCAGAAACTTAATCCCACTCTCCCATGTGGGTGGTGGGAACTCAACTACCACCTGGGCCATTCCTCCCAGGGTCTGTATTATAAAAGCGGAATGGCTGACCCCATGTGGTCTTTATTACAAAGGTTCATCAAATATTCTAACACTGTGTGTCTAAAGTCTGAAATAATTTGGGGGAACTTTTTATCATAAAGAATTTGTTATCTGGTAACTCTACATACATATTAAAGCTTAAATTCAGTTTATTTGAAGGCAGAGTGACAGAGAGAGGGAGGGAGAGACAAACCAAAGAGCCAGATCTCCCATCTGCTGGTTCACTCCCCAAATGACTGCAACAGCCAGGTCTGAGCCAGGTCTGGGCCAGGTCCAAGCCAGAAGCCAGGAACTCCATTCCTGTTCCCTACATGGGTGGCAGGAGTTCAAGTACTCAGGCCATCTTCTGTTGCCTTGCAAAGTACATTAGCAGGAAGTTGGATCAGAAACATCAAATAGCCAGGACTCAAACTGGCATTCCAATATGGGTATAATCCACTGTGCCAAAAACACTGGCTCTATAGATAATCAAATTTAAACTCATCCTTCAGTTGGAAGATTGCCTGCAAAATTTATATTCTTTTGTTCAAATTTTAAATGACTCCCAAGTCTGCTAGTTTATATTTCATGATCAACTGCAATGCTTGAAAAGCTAGCATATGAGTGGCAATCTCAAAAGCAGAGAAAGAAACTAAGAACTAAAATGATTTAATTATACTAAAGAGCCAATGAATAGCAACAAAAATGAAACTACTAAAAACACGTTACAACATTCTCTCTACTTAATGTTCTCATATGATGATGTCACAGAGTATTCATCAACTTCAAGTAACTAAGATGACAGGGCTTTGGTTTCAAGGAAAACCCCTTACTCCATCTCAGATCAGTCACGTCTATTCTCTCATGTCTTTTATGAAAATCACAAGGCAAGCAGATTATACACAACTTTAGTTATGCAGTAATTTAATGGAAGGAAGGGGAACCACATTTCTTTGCATTATTCTCCTCTCAATTTTTCCAGTGTTTACAAAGTGTCTTCCTCATCTGACTGCTACCACTTTCTCATCTCCACTCTGTCCTCCTGAGCTTGTTAAGATATATGAACAAATAACCAGTATGCATCCTCTCTGCATGTGAATACACACTTTTTTACAAGGGTCTCAGGGGCAGTTAGTTGATGCCTGAGCATACTATCAGACGTTTCTGCACAGCTAAGTTCTTTTACTGAGTTATGGCACAGGTAAAGTTCAGCTCATTTACAGAATTAAGCCCATAGACAAAGTTTACTTTGTTTTTTTAAAAAAGGACTATTGGGGCCGGCGCTGTGGTGCAGCGGGTTAAAGCCCTGGCCTGAAGTACTGGCATCCCACATGGGCATTGGTTCTACTCCTGGCTGCTCCTCTTCCAATCCAGCTCTCTGCTATGGCCTGGGACAGCAGTGGAAGATGACCCAAGTTCTTGGGCCACTGCACCCATGTAGGAGATCCGGAAGAAGCTCCTGGCGCCGGCGCAGCTCCAGCCGTTGCAGCCATCTGGGGGAGTGAACTAGTGGATGGAAGACCTCTCTCTCTGTCTCTACCTCTCTCTGTAATTCTTTCGAATAAATAAGTCTTTAAAACAAAAAAAAAAAGGACTATCACCCCTAAATATTTAACTTCCTTGATATCCCTTTGGATCTCAAGGCTCTTTATTCTCATTTTAGGAATGGTACAAAGTATAACCATTTTATGGCAGATCTGTAAAATTAGTTATGCAATACTGGTATCATTACTTGTACCACTCCTTCCCAAAATCCTTTTATTTACATTAAACAAATCAGGACCCTTCAGTGAGACAATCTGCAATATAAAAATCAAGCCTTAACAGGTTTCACTAAGCTTACACATTCTCTGCTTCAAGGAGAGTGGGAGGGGAGGGAATATGTAATAGTACTTATTTTCAGGAAAATAAATCAAACCCTAAACAAGACTCTTTCAGGCTTACTTAACACCATCCCTAGAGGGAAAGAAGTTTTAGCTCTTTTTAACAGGTTAACCTGATGAGATGTATGAAATTAAATCAATGAAGAAGCTGAATTACATCTTTTAAAGCCAAAGTGGCATGATATCTTTCATGTTGATTATTTAAAAATTTCATTCAAAAATCTAAACCCTAGTTTAGGGTTTTTCTGAAAAAACAAACAAAAAAAACCACACCTGTTATCACACTGGGTTTTAGCTGAGGTAGGCCATCATCCCTCTATTATGAACAAATCAGGTTTCAGAAGGGGGAAACTGTCCCCTCTTATTTCCTCCATTCTTCAACAAAGTAACTCAACACACACAACTTTCACTTTCAAATTAGTGCATAGTAATTTGTGCTCTGCTCATCACTTTATCATCCAACCACCTCATATTAAGAAAGGAAACTCCAGGAGTCTCAAAAAGTCAGAACAAGCCCTGAAGAGGTAAAAATAAGCATTATCTTTCTTCTTCAATAGTATTACAATATATCACAATAACTGCGGAATTATATGGTGGATCCCTAAAAAACACAATTGCACTGTACATTTTTCTAAGTTTAGGTTTTTAAAAATTTAGGGGTAGAGGAGAAGATAAATGAAAAGACGAACTTAATTTCCACCCCTACAATCCTATAAAAGGTATTGTTTTCAGATCAAAAATCCTAATTTTAGTTGAAGATGTATGTATGAAACATAGCTCATTTTTTATGAAGATGACATCAAAGCCACAGCTGAAGTGCTAATCTCACTCCAGCTCCAAAGGACATCGCCACTTAAAATGTGTTAACTTGATACACATGTCCCAAACTGTCTTGTCTTAATAAACTTACTTATTTTAAAGGCTCTATTATTCTCCTAAATCCTTTTTTAAACTGCCTCACTCATTCTTACATCCCACTAGTGTCCTATTTAGACCAATTTTTAAAAATAATTTCCTTCCTTAAATATTTCAAATGCTTTCTGTGCCAGTCTTTTTAATCTTTGCTACAGTTCTTCATTATTCCCCTCCCAGAATTAAGAGCTCATAAATGGCTCCTTCCTGCATACTGGATGAAGCCCAAATTCCTAAATCTAGAATTCAAAACCCTGCATTATCTGACTGCATATTTAATGAATCTATCTTCCAATATTACAGCACAACCTCCACAGTCACACCCATACAATCAACATTCTTTTCCCTATCATAAAATCTAGTCAAAGTTTTACATAACAAAGCTTTCCCTTTCCTGCAGTTTACAAAACTGCTCAGCTCCATTTTCTGACTCCTTTATTAATCCTATCGCTTAACCACACACTTACTTTTGCCCAGATTTGAATGGTCCATCAGCCATCTCAAATTAGGCCACAAGTTCTTAATTTTAAAAGTGCATCAAAGATTTTGGGGGCAGCACATTCTAAAACGCCACAAAAGTAGGCAATACTGGTATTAGTCCTATTTCTTTAACGTTTGGTAGCCTCTAAAAAGTTATCTTCTGATTTGAAATACTCTTTTAGTGGAATGGGGTTAACATATGCTGTTTATTCTGTAGATAAAGTGAATGAAATTGCACTTTAAAGTATTAGAAGCATTTTTCTGAGAATTCTATGGGAAATTCATTTACTCTTAAAAGCTAGCTTGATAATCTCCAGAAATGTGTCTGATAAACCTAATGTTTGAAGATTATCCTGTCAATGTTTTCTCTAACTTGTTTTAGTAAAAAAAAAAAGTTTGAAGCATAACTTCTTTAACAACTCAACACATACCATTTGAAAAATCTTCTGAGCTATGGTTGTTACTTTTAGATAGCCTAGAAGCAAAGATAAGTACACAGTAGTTGCTTATTAAAAAAATTTAAACTGCTGGTTTATGGTCAGCAGATAAAGTCACTTCAATTTAAAAACCAAAAGCACTAGGCAGTGTTAAATTGCGTTACCAAACAATTTTAAAAAGGAAACCTCCAGAGACGTCTGGAAGTGTTATTTGATCTGTTATTTTATTTTACAATAAAATAAATGTATCACCCGTGGAAAAAAAGTTTCTTGATTACAAACAGCCATGGAAGGGGAGTGAAAAATTTTTTCTACTAAATAAATTGTAATGTCTACACACACTTTAGATAAAAGTGGGTGAGAATCTTACATGTTCCCTTCTTAGGTGGATAAGGGGACAATGATCTAGATTTACTCTGATCCTCGACAGGACAAGTTAAAAAAATAAGAACTAAAGGAAATAGGATTCCACTACCAGTCCTCTTCACTTCTCCACAAACCAAACCAAAACAAACATTAAACAAAACGAACAACCCCACCCCGCACAGTAATGAAAGTTAATGGAAAGAAAGGGAAGATGAGTGGACAGCAAAAATTATTCCCATACAGCCCCACCATTTTTCAAAACAAGCAGCAGCTTACAACTACCACCAAATATTTGTATTGCACGATTTTAAAGTTTTGTTGGGTCAGTATATTATCCTAAAAAATTAGCAGATTCAACTATGCAATTATCCATGCTCAAAATCTCATTGAGAAACTCAATCTTAAAGGAACTAGATTGAGTTTTGTTTCTAACCTATCGATTTCGATCTCTTCTCTTACTAATCTCTGGTTCCAGGTACTTAAGAGTAAACCTCCAAAAGCGACACTCCCTGCAGCACACACAGGGCGTTTTTTAAGTCTCCCCTAGTGACTGGAACAAATACCAACACAGCAGCCACCGCGCGCTGCCCCGGGGTTTTGTTTTCTTTTCCCGATTTTCACAATAAATCACTTCCACCAGTTCTCCCTACTGGGATAACTGTGGAAATCGAAGTCGAACCGTGGTAAAGGTTCTAGTGCATCAAAGCCGGGATAACGCCTTCTTAGTGAGGTTTACATTCCTCCGGCCCCCTTTCTCTCCTAACACCTTTCTCGAGTGCTCTCTGGCTGGGTCAAGGGGCGAGGAAAACGGAGAGGACCCACAATTTTTCAGGGATCCTTGAGTTAAATAAGTTATAAAGGACTGGTTCTTATAGAAAACACCGAGCCATGAAATTTGTTCAGTTACGTAAGATTAAAATAAGACCGAAGATGGATTTTTTTTTTTACCGTAAAAACCTGCAAAGGAGTGGTCAGTTTTTAGAAGAAAAGTCACAAAGAAAAGCATTAGGAGTTGAAATATCAAGGAGAGAGGGGGAAAAAAAAAAAAAAACCCGACATTAAGAAAACGGGAAAACAAGGCGTTATATAGCATTTCCACGTTCACGGTGAAGTGAGAGGGGACATGGAGGGGGAAGGGGCTCCTTGCGCAGTTTTCCCCGCACAGCTCCCGTCTTAAGAACGCTTAAGGGTCGGTGCGGTCGTTGACTAACCACTTCCTTAGGCTCGTCCCACCTTCAACCTCAAGGCTTGTCGCCTTTATAGGCGCAACGCCGCCGGTTCCACCAGAGACGCGGCCGCTCACTGCAATAGAGAGCCAAGGAGACACAGGCCCCCGCTAGTCCCACGCCAGCTTCTCCCCGCCCGGACAGCCAGCCCCGCGCACGTCCGACCCCGAGACGCCCGCCGCGGGGCTCGGGGTCGCCACCAACGCCACCGCCGCCAAGCAGCCACCTACCACTGTCCGGCCGCCGCCGCCCGCCCCACCGCGACGGGGAACCCGCTCCTCGCCACAGAGATGAGGCCTCCGGGGAGCCGAGCGCAGAGGGAGCAGCGCGGGGCGGCAGAGGGACCCGGACCCGGGCGTCCGGGTCGCAGTCAGTCAGTCAGTCCCCACAGCGGGGTAGCGGCCCGTGGTGGCTGGGAGAGGACTGGAACCCAGAAGCCATCTTGGGATGGGAGGAAGCAATCGCGATGGCTCCGGAGGCTGCTCCCCGCGGGCCCCCGCACGACTCCCCGCAACCCCGCCCGGCCGCGCTCGTCCCCGTGAAACCCCGAGCGTCGGGCCGCCGCCGAAGACGGCTCCCGCGGCTTTGTACTCACTCTGCCCTCGAAGTTGTTCTCCTCTACATCACTCATGTCGGCCAGGCGCTCCCCCAGAACTAATTAAGAGACAAGTTTCGGCTCGAGGGCCGACGGCCTAATCAACCCGCTGACTGGACCGCGGGGAAGGGGAAAGAGTCGGCAACAACGGCCGCTCCACTCCACTCCCGCTCGGTCGCAGGCTCCGGCAAAATGGCGCCCGCGCCGCCAGAAACCTCCTGGCTTCCCCAGGGCGCGACGTCAGGGGGCGGAGTCTCCGTGACGTCGCCAAGCCCCGCCCACGAGGGCTTTGTGCGCGCCCGGCATTTTCGCGCGGGCGTGGAGCGCGTCCCCAGCCCTGGCGCCTCCGAGGTCCGGACGCGGGCCTGGCCTCCCAGCTCCTGGGGACCCGGGTCTGGCGCGTCAGCTGCTTTGAAGGTTGCTGGTACCCTGAGGAGCTTTCTTTGACCTCAGCCTGTTTAAAGTGTTGTCCAACTGGGTTCTGACGTGAGGGCACGGAACAAAGCTGGCAGCATCTGTGTAATTAATAGGTTTTTATGTTGGTATGTTCAGCATTTGCCCTTGGTGATGTTGTTGAAGTAATGAATACACGCACAGATGGGATTAAAAGGAAAACTGATTCTTGCCTCGCCCTTTCTTGCCTCGGGCCCTAGAGATGTAGTGCCCATTTTTTTCATGCTTGGCTCCCTACTAGTCTTTTTCCTTTTTTTTTTTTTTTTTTTTAGGATTTATTTTAAAGAGTTATAGAGAGAGGGGGAGAGACAGAGATCTTCCATCTGTTGGTTCACTCCTCAAATGGCGGCACCGCCTGGGGCTGGACGGGGACCCACGTGGTTTGGGCCCAAGCGCTCCACACTGCACGGCTCTCCCTGGGAGCTGGTTGGGAAGTGCAGCAGCCGGGACTCCAATAGCTTCCTCTGCTGGTTTTATGACCTAGACTGGATCTGAAATTTATCCACTTGGTTCTCAATCAATGAGGATAGTTTCAGAGATGACTTTTGAGTTGTACTTGAGTAAGGCCGTTTTTAAAAAGTTTTAAAATTTTTTTTTTTTTTGGTCTACAGTGCTCTGTGATACAAAGACTGACATGGACTTCAACTATCAAGTCTGGGTAAGGCAAGTTCAGTGTTATGGCAAAGACTGCCCCCCGTGGGTGAATGTTATCGACAGTGAGTGTTTCTCATTCACACATTTGACACGTGCCTTTTGAAGCAGATGCTGAACTTTTTGATGAGCCAGTCAAGCTGATACCACTTGGGCCTCTGATCAAATCCCAGGAATACCTACCAGGTATTCCTGATCCCACCAGTTGCTCTGAAATCTAATTAAGGCTTTAGATCTAACCAACCATTTACAGGGAATAAAAAAAAATAAGAAAAAACATTAAGTTTCCATAGCACAATTAACATAATCTCCACCAAAAGATTGAATTTAAGATCAAAGCTCCACATCAAGATTGGAGGGTTATGGACTAAGAGTCTTAAGACACATAATTGAGGGGCCGGCGCTGTGGTGTAGCAGGTAAAGCCACCACCTACCGTGCCAGCATCCCATATAGATGCCAGTTTGAGTCCCAGATGCTCCACTTCTGATCCAGCTCTCTGCTATGGCCTGGGAAAGCAGCAGAACATGGCCCAAGTCCTTGGGCCACCTGCGTGGAGACCCAGAGGTAGCTCCTGGATCCTGGCTTTGGATTGGCCCAGCTCTGGTTGTTGCAGCCATCTGAGGAGTGAACCAGTGATGGAAGACCTCTCTCTCTCTTTCTCTCTTTCTGCCTCTGCCTCTCTGTAACTCTGCCTTTCAAATAAAATAAATACATCTTTAAAAAAAAAAAAAGACACATAACCAAATATATACCTCATGGGGGCTGACATTGTGCCTATGACTCCAGCATCCCATATGGGTACCTGTTCAAGTTCTGGTTCAGGAAATTGCGGCTTCTCTACTTCTGATCAGGTTCCCTGATGAAATGCCTGGGAAGGCAGTGGAAGATGGCCCAAGTGCTTGGGCCCCTGCACCCATGTGGGAGACCTGAATAAAGCTTCTGGCTGCTGGCGTTGGCTGGCCCATCCCTGGCTATTGAGGCAGGCCACTTGGGGAGTGAGCCAGTGGATAGAAGACCGTTCTCTGCTTCTCCTTCTTTCTCTCTTTGTCTTTCAAATAAATGAATAAGTCTTAAAAACAAAATAGTGCCTCATGGTGTTGATTCAAAAAACAAACTTTTGAGACAATGAACAAAATATGAACAAGGACTAGGAATTCAGTACTATTCAGGAATTGTTCCTTTTTTTTTTTTTAAAGATTTTATTTATTTGACAGGTAGAGTTAAAGAAAGTGGGAGGGAGAGACAGAGAGAAAGGTCTTCCTTCAGCTGGTTCACTCCCCAAATGGCCACCACAGTCAGAGCTGTGCCTATCCGAAGCCAGGAGCCAGGTGCTTCTTCCTGGTCTCCCACGTGGCTGCAGGGGCCCATCTTCTACTGCTCTCCAGGGCCACAGCAGAGAGCTGGATTGGAAGAGGAGCAGCTGGGACTAGAATTGTTACTTTTATTACATGTGATAATAGTATGATGGGTGTGCTGAAAGAAAAAGTGTTTACCATGAAGTGACAAATCTGAGATTTGCTTCAACTTATACTGAGGAGAAGGAACAGATACTGTAAATATGGGGAAATGCTAGCTGTTAAAATTGGGTAATGGGCACAGGAATTTGTTTTATTCTATTTTCTGTTTGAAAATTTTCTTAATGAAATGTTCACTTTTTTATTTTTTGGAAAAGATTTATTTATTATTTGAAAGGCAGAGCAACAGAAAGAGGAAGAGAGAGAGAGACATCTTCCATCTACTGGTTTACTCCTCAAATGGATGCTACAGCCAGGTCTGGGCCCTGCTGAAGCCGGAAGCCGGGAGCTCCACCTGGGTCTCTCTCAGGAAGGCAAGGCCAAGTACTGCTTTCCCAGGTGTATTAGCAGAGAGCTGGATTAGAAATGGAGCAGGTAGGATTCAAGCCAGTGCTCTGACATGGGCTGCCGATGTCTAAAGTGCAGATTTTACCTGCTGTGCCACAGCGCCAGCCCCTAGAGTATTTTGTTTAAAAAAAAAAAAAAGTGTGTGCTCGCTTCGGCAGCACATATACTTGAAAAAAATGTGTCTAGAAACTGCTTTTAAGTGTTGTATTAAACCAACAATGAAAGTACTTTTAAAAGAAAAGGTAAAAATGACCAGTAACCTCAGCAATGCCAGCATCCCATTTGGATGCTAGTTTGAGTCCCAGCTGCTCCACTTCCAATCCAGGTCCCTGCTCATGCACCTGGGAAAGCAGTGGAAGACGGCCCAAGTGCTTGGGCAACTGCACCCGTGTGGGAGACCTGAAAGAATCTCCTGGCTTTGCCTGGCCCAGCCCCTGCTGTTGCTGCAGTTTGGGGAGTGAACCAGGGAATGGAAAATCTGTCTCTCCCTCTCTGTGTAACTCTGCCTTTCACATAAATAAATCTATCTTAAAAATAGTATTTAAATAGAGAAGTTCTATTTTTTTCTTCATTTAAAAATAGTTTCAGGCTTATTTCTGACAGTTGTAAAAATAATCTATACACAGAAAATTCCCTTCTTACAGCTACGCCACGTGTTAGTATCCTCATTAAAACCAGTAACCTGATGGACAGTAGTTCCCCCACCCTCAGCTGAGGTTTTGATGTCTTTGGTCTCAGTTACCTTGCTCTGAAAATATTAAATGGAAAATTTTAGTAGTAAACATTTCATAATCTTCAATGCCTTTTGATCCTGACCGGAATGGTGAAATCCTCCCAAGTCATGACTCATCCCTTTGCCTAAAGTTTCCACACTGAATAAGCTCCCTGCCTGCTGGTCAGGGAGAATCCCTCCCGGTATCAGATCTGTGAGAGAGCTGCAGTGGTGTTCCAGTAACCTTGATTTTAGTTTATAATTGCCACAAACTACAAGATAAGTGCTGCCAGCAATTCGCGTCTGCCACGGAGAGGCTGTGAGTTGCCTCCTTTAAGTGAGAAGGTGAAAGTTCTCAATAAAAGGAAGTGAAAAAAGTCACGTGCTGAGGTTTGCTAAGATTTACTATAAATTGTTGTCAGTCTCTTACTGGGCCTAATGTATGAATTAAACTGCATCAGAGATAGGTGTATGTATAGGGCTCAGTATTAACTACAGTTTCAGGTATCCACTATGGATCTTGGAAAGTAACCCCAAGGATAAAGGAGAAGTGTGGACAGTTCTGAGGAACTGTATCTCAACATTGCAAGAGAAAAATCAGCAGCAAAGAAAAGATAGACAAATTAGATCCCACCAAAATTTAAAAGTTTTGTGCATAAAAGGAAACTAACAACGAAGTGAAAAATGTCACTCACAGAATGTAAGAAAATATTTGCAAATCATATCTAATAAGGGTCTAGAATCTGGAACGGATAGATAACTCTTACAATTCCAAACAAACAAAAACAACTCGAAAATCAGTAAAACATTCCCCCAAAGATCATTAAATGACCAATGAGTGCATGAAAAGCTGTCAGCATCAGGAGTCACAGGGCAATGCAAGTCGATGCCACAATGAGATACCACTTCACACCTGCTGGGACGGCTTAGATGGAGAAACAATGCTAAAAAGAGTTCACTAGAAGTGTTGGCAAGGACGAGAAGAACCTGGGAACCTCGTGGACTGGGAATATAAACTGGCGCAGCTGCTGTGGAACAGTCTGACAGCTCCTCAGAGTTAAATACAAAATTACCATTTGACCCAGCAATTCCACTGGTAGGCACATACCAGAGGCTGAAAACATGTGCTGTCCGTCTGTGTCGCCTTCTGAGTGCCTTTCAAATAAATAAATCTTTAAAAACAAAAATGTTGACACAAAACCTTATAAACAAACATTCATAGCAGTATTCTTCATAATAGCCAAAAGAGGAAAAAGGAAACAAGCAATGATGAGTTAATTCTTAAAATATGTTCATGGGGCTGGTATTGTGGCGTACTGGATAAAGCTGCCCACTGTGACGCAGGCATCCCATATGGGTACCCGTTTGCATCCCAGCTGCTCTGTTAGTAAAATGGTGCGGTCTTCCTAAGCCCAGCCTGGCTTACTAGAAGTCAGGTGACCAAACAGTCCAATCACAAGTGTCAGCTCCACCCCCACCCTAACGGGATTTGCTGCTCCCACTTCCTTACCTCTGCCAAAGCTATAGAAGACCTGTTCGAGTGCAAGGCTGTTGTTCTCTCTGTGCACAGCGAGGCAGCTATTGAGTTTCCCCTATCCGACAATAAACCTTTTCCCTTACTCTGGTGTTTGGTGTGTTTCGTGGTAGCCTTTCCTTTCGTGCTCTACTTCCAATTCAGATCTCTGCTAATGGCCTGGGAAAAGCAGCGAACTATGGTCTCAGTGTGTCTCCCATATGGGAGACCTGGATGTTGTTCCTGGCTCCTGGCTTTGGTCTGGTCCAGCCCTAGCTGTTGCAGCCAACTCTCTCTCCCTCTCTGCAGTTCTGCTTTTCAAATAAATAAGTAAATCTTTGAAATAAGTGTTCAATCCATACAATGGATCATTAACCATAAAAAGGCATTAAGTAATGGTACGTGGTGCAACATTGAGGAACCTTGAAAACACTGTGCTAGCTGAAAGAAGCCAGATCATGAGGGCAGAGCATGTGATTCTGTTATGTAAAATGTCAGAAATGGACAAATGAAAGAAAGTAGACCAGGTCCTCCGCCTTGCGGCGCTGGCACACCGGGTTCTAGTCCTGCTTGGGGTACCGGATTCTATCCCGGTTGCCCCTCTTCCAGGCCAGCTCTCTGCTATGGCCCGGGAAGGCAGTGGAGGATGGCCCAAGTGCTTGGGCCCTGCACTGCATGGGAGACCAGGAGAAGCACCTGGCTGCTGGCTTGGGATCAGCATGATGCGCCGGCCATAGTGGCCATTGGAGGGTGAACCAACGGCAAAAAGGAAGACCTTTCTCTCTGTCTCTCTCTCTCTCTCACTATCCACTCTGCCTGTCAAAAAAAAAAAAAAAAAAGTAGACCAGGGGCTGGTGTTGTGTACGGTGGGTTACACTGCTGCCTGCAATGCCAGCATCCCATGTGAGTACCAGTTCCAGTCCTGGCTACTCAACTTCCCATCCAACCCTGTTAATGCTCCTGGGAAGGCTGAGTGCTTGGGCCCCTGCCATCCACGTGGAGACCCAGATGGAGATTCAGGCTCCTACCTTTGGCCTGGCCAACCCCTGGCTGTTGCAGCCATTTAGGGAAGGGTTTATAGTAAAGACTCCTTTTGCCTAATCCTTTCAATTTCCCTCCCCAAGCAAAAAATGCCATCAACTTTCCTATATCCTGTCAGAGATACTTTGTGTTTACAAACTAATATGGATACAGGTTTTCTTTAAATGTGGTATTCTTAGACATGACCACACCACTACCATACTCAATTATAAGCAATGTTGCTATATACTTCACAGTTTAAAACTTCTTTTATATATCTGATTGATCAGTTGTTTTTTTTTGTTTGTTTGTTTTTGTTTTTGTTTTTGACAGGCAGAGTGAACAGTGAGAGAGAGAGAGAGAGAGAGACAGAGAGAAAGGTCTTCCTTTTACTGTTGGTTCACCCTCCAATGGCCGCTGCGTCCTGCATGCTGCGGCCAGCGCACTGCGCTGATCCGAAGCCAGGAGCCAGGTGCTTCTCCTGGTCTCCCATGTGTGTGCAGGGCCCAAGCACTTGGGCCATCCTCCACTGCCTTCCCCGGGCCACAGCAGAGAGCTGGCCTGGAAGAGGAGCAACCGGGACAGACTCTGGCGCCCTGACCAGGACTAGAACCTGGTGTGCCAGCGCCACAGGCGGAGGATTAGCCCAGTAAGCCAGGCGCCGGCCAGATTGATCAGTTTTTATAACCAATTATGTATCATTTCATATAGTATCAGATAGCATACTAATTTAGGGTTCTTCTATTACTTGTTCATAACATTTATTTTTGCTTCTGCAAAAAACTGGAAAAGAAAAAATTACCAGCTTCATCACACATTCATAATTGCTTCATGATATCATTTTGAAACTAAAGAGATTGTGGGCATAATGGTTTCATATTTTAGGTAGATTATGTATGTGGTCTCTCTTTTTTGATCTTGCTGTATATTGTTTTAAAATATTTTATATAGAGTCTGGTGCTATGGCTTAGCAGGTGAAGCCGCCGCCTGCAGTGGCTAGCATCCCATATGGGCACCAGTTTGCGTCTCAGGTGCTTCACTTCTGATCCAGCTCCCTGCTAAGGCGCCTGGGAAAGCAGTAGAGGATAGTCCAAGTCCTTGAGCTCCTGCACCCATGTGGGAGACCTGGGAGAAACTCCTGAGTCCTGGTTTTGGATCTGCTCAGCTCCTGGTGTTGTAGCCATTTGAGAAAGTGAACCAGCGGCTGGAAGACCTCTCTCTTTACCTCTGCCTCTCTGTGACTCTGCCTTTCAAATAAATAAATAAATCTTAAGAAAAATAAAGTGTTGGGGCTGGCGCTGTGGTGTAGCAGGTTAATGCCCTGGCCTGCGGTACCGGCATCCCATATGGGTGCCAGTTCAAGACCCGGCTGCTCAACTTCCGATTCAGCTCTCTGCTATGGCCTGGGAAAGCAGTAGAAGATGGCCCAAGTGCTTGGGCCCCTGCACCCATATGGGAGACCCGGAAGAAGCTCCTGGCTCCTGGCTTTGGATCAGCACAGCTCCAGCCGTTGTGCCCAATTGGGGAGTGAACCATTGGATGGAAGACCTCTCTCTCTCTCTCTCGCTCTCTGCCTCTCCTCTCTCTGTGTAACTCTAGCTTTCAAATAAATAAATAAATCTTTTTTTTTAAAAGAAAGTGTTTTATTTATATGTAATTTATTTATATGAAAGGCAGAGAGACAGAGATCTTCCATCTGCTGGTTTACTCTCCAAATGCCTGCAACAGCTGGGACTGGGCCAGGCTGGAACTAGGAGCCAGGGACTCAGTTTGAGTGACAAGGACTCCAGGACTTGAGCCTGGTCAAGTCACTGGCTGCTTCCTGGGGTGCACATTATCAGGAAACTGGAATTAGAAGCGGAGCCAGGATTCAAACCTATGCACTCTGATATGCAATGTGCGTGTCCCAAGTGGTATCTTATTTGTACCAAACATCCACTCTCCAATGTATGGTATTTTAAGTTTGAGATATATTCCACATAACATTGAATTTGCTATTTTTTAAAGATTTATTTTATTTATTTGAAAGAGTTAGAGAGAAGTCGAGACAGAGAAAGAAGTCTTACATCTGCTGGTTCACTTCCCAGATGGCCGCAATGGCCAGAGCTGAGCCGATCTGAAGTCAGAAGCCAGGAGCTTCTTCCGGGTCTCCCACGTGGGTACAGGGGCCCAAGCACTTGGAGCCATTTTCTACTGCTTTCCCAGGCCATAGCAGAGAGCTGGATTGGAAGAAGAGCAGCTGGGACTCAAACTGGCGCCCATATGGGATGCCGGCGCTTCAGGTCAGGGCTTTAACCTGCTGCGCCACAGTGCTGGCCCCAGAATTTCCTATTTTAAAATATACAGTTCAGTGACTTTTAGTATATTTGCTATGAGAGGCAACCTTTACCACTATCTAATTCTTGAACATTTTCCAATAACCTGAGGAAAAAAAAAACCCTGTACCTATTAGGCATTAGTTCCAATCCATCTCCTATCCCTTTGTAAATAACTTTATTTTTGTTTTTTGGGTGATTTATTGATTATTTATTTGTAAGAGAGAGAGAGGGAGAGAGAGAGAGAGAGAGCGCAAGCAGATGCCTGCAACAGCCAGGGCTGAGCCATGCTAAAGCTAAGAACCAGGAAGTCCACCAGGGTCTCCCGTAGGTGGCAGGGACTGAAGCACTTAATGCCTTTCAGGACGCACGTTAGCAGGAAGCTGGATTGGAAGCAGAGGGGCCAGAACACAAAGTAGTCACTGCAGGCACTTAAGCGACTGTGCCAAACGTCCACCCTCTACTGTGGAGTTTTCTCACTGCCACCTGGACCTGTACTGATGTGGAGCTTAAATCTTGAAGCTGCAAGAACAGCCAGGTCTGCTCATTTATTGTCCCCACCACTGGGGAGCCTCAGTTCCGCCTTCCTTGTGTGATGGGAATACCAGGGTAACTCAACAGCAGAAAAGTCAGGCAGCTTGAAAAGGGGTAATGGACCTGAGTAGATGTTACTCCGGGGAAGGCATACAACAGGCATATGAAAAGGTCCTTCATGCCACTCATATTCAGCGAAATAGGAGCCCAAACCACTATGAAATAGCGCCTGAGACTATCGGCTAATTATTCCCAATGCCCCCTGCTCTTTGAATGTTTCCTTTACCTTCTTGCTCTTGCCCAGAGGTCCCTAAGTGCAGACAATTTTGTCCCCTCTTCAGAGGACATTTGGCAATGTCTAGAGATATTTTTAGTTGTCAGAACCAAAGAGGGTGTTGCTGGTGTCTAGAGGGTAGAGGCCTGGATACTGATAAACACCCTACCTTGCCTGGGGTGCCTCCCCCACCCCAAAATGATCAGCTTCTGTGTGTCAGTAGTGGCTGACTCTGCCCCAGGCACTGCTTCCCCTGGGGCTATCTGGGGGTGTGGCCTGCCTTCTAATTAATGCTTGCAAATATTTCATCCTTCCTAAAAACATACCTCTTCTTACTGCCAGCATCTATAAGCTTTTAGCTCCTCTGTCACTGTCAGTCTCTCCAGCAGTACAGCCGTCTTCAGTATTGGTGATTTTGTTACCCACACAGATGAGCCTTGACAACATCTTGGCCTCTCCTGAAAGGAGTAGGAGCATCCCTCCTATCTCAGTCACTCCCGTTTACCGTTACCACCAACTGTAACCCCACCACACCATTCCTGCAGGTCAAGCATTCTGCCTTCTCACTACTGCCTATGGTTTTAGGCCATCCCACCTAGTAGTCTGACTTCATCCAACATTTGATCTGATTAGGACCATCCATGATCCTCACAACTTTCCCCCTGCCCCTGGTAAAGTCCAAGTATTTATCTCTGCAATTGGATGTGGCTGAAGAAAACCATTCGATGATGATGATGCTAAGTGTGCTCTAACTTCCAGTGGGCCCTTAATACTGCCTAGTAACATATTGCCCTAATTTATTTACTTGTTCTCCCAGACAACTGTTTTATTTTTCTTCTTCTCTCAATTCCAAAACTTGCCTTACACTCATTCCCAGCTGCTGACCTTGCTTCCTATTTTACTGGGAAACGAAAAGAAGGAGCCGGTATTGCAGCACAGAGGCTTAGCTTCTGACTGACTCCGCATCCCATATGGGCGTCGGTTCCTGGGCCAACCCTGACCATTGAGGCCATCTGGGGGTTGAACCAGTGAATGGAAGATCTCTCTCTCTCTCTGTCTCCCTCCCTCTCTTTCTCTCTGTTAACTCTGCCTTTCAAATCAATAAACAAACAAGAAAATAGAAGAGCATTTCCATGAGCTCCTTCCACATCTGCTCACACCAGCAGCTCTAGCCACCTTACAGATTTTTCCTCCTGAATTGTGAATTAGCTGTCCTCGCCCCAGACGGGTCTCCCCTATGGGCTCACAGGAGCTAACTGTTCAGATTTCGGGAATTTTGTGATCTGGTTGTTAAAATATTGACAGCTTGGAATCAGCCATCATAGGAATAGTCATATGAAAATCAGCACTTCTTCTTCTTCTTCTTTTTTTTTTTTTTTTGACAGGCAGAGTGGATAGTGAGAGAGAGAGAGAGAGAGACAGACAGACAGACAGAAAGGTCTTCCTTTGCCATTGGTTCACCCTCCAATGGCCGCCACGGCTGGCACATCGCGCTGATCTGAAACCAGGAGCCAGGTGCTTCTCCTGGTTTCCCATGCGGGTGCAGCGCCCAAGGATCTGGGCCATCCTCCACTGCCTTCCCTGGGCCATAGCAGAGAGCTGGCCTGGAAGAGGGGCAACTGGGACAGAATCCGGCACCCCAGCCGGGACTAGAACCCGGTGTGCCAGCACTGCAAGGCAGAGGATTAGCCTGTTGAGCCACGGCGCCGGCCAAAAATCAGCACTTCTTGCACATCAGTGCCCTTCCTCTCTCCCCGAGGCCGATTGCTAAGTGTTCACTTCTTGCCTGTTCATGTGGCATACCTTTAGCAATGCATACATGTTGTTTTGCATATTTAAACGTTTTATAAATTGGCTTAATATAGTCGGGTTTTTTTTTTAGATTTATTTATTTGAAAGTCAGAGTTACACACAGAGAGAAGGAGAGGCAGAGAGAAAGAGAGAGAGAGAGAGAGGTAGAGACAGAGAGAGAGGTCTTCCATCCGCTGGTTCACTCCCCAGTTGGCTGCAATGGCCAAAGCTGTGCCGGTCTGAAGCCAGGAGCCAGGAGCCTCTTCCAGGTCTCCCACAGGGGTTCAGGGGCCCTTAGACTTGGGCCATCTTCTACTGCTTTCCAGGCCACAGAAGAGAGCTGGATCAGAAGTGGAGCAGCTGGGACCAAACCTGCACCCATATGAGATGCTGGCACTACAGGCGGTGGCCCCACCCACTACGCCACAGTGCTGGCCTCTATAGTTGGTTTTCTGATACACTTTCCTTCCTTCCTTCCTTCCTTCCTTCCTTCCTTCCTTCCTTCCTTCCTTCCTTCCTTCCAGATTTATTTATTTTACTTGAAGATCAAAGTTACACAGAGAGAGAAGGAGAGGCAGAGTGAGAGCGAGAGCAAGAGAGAGAGAGAGAGGTCTTCCATCCTCTGATTCACTCCCCAAATGGCTGCAATGGTCGGAGCTGTGCTGATCTGAAGCCAGGAGCCAGGAGCTTGTTCCAGGTCTCCCACTCGGGTGCAGGAGCCCAAGCACTTGGGCCATCTTTTACTGCTTTCCCAGGCCATAAGAGAACTGGATCGGAAGTGGAGCAGCCAGGTCTCGCACTGGTGCCCATATGGGATGCAGGCACCACAGGTGGCAGCTTTACCTACTATGCCACAGTGTCAGCCCCCACTTTCCTTTCATAACATAGTTATGGAGATGCTTTCAAGATGAAATGGGTAATTTTCATTCATTATTTTTTTAAAAACAACATATTTTTTAAAAATTTATTGATTTAAAGTCAGAGAATGAGAGCAGGAGAAAGATCAATCTTCCATCCTCTGGTTCATTCCCCAAATGCCCTCAACAGCCAGGGCTTGGCCAGGGCGCCATTCAGGTGATCCACATGGTGGCAGAACACTAGTACTTGAGTACATTATCTGCCACAACAACTGCGCCGTTCAGTAAGAACAGAGTTTGGGGGCCGGTGCTGTGGTGTAGAAGCTTAAACCTCTGTCGACAGTGTCCACATCCCATATGGGCACAAGTTCAAGTCCTGGCTGCTATACTTGCAATCCAGCTCCCTGATGATGTTCCTGGGAAAGCAGCAGAGGATGGCCCAAATCCTGGGGCCCCTGCACCTGCGTGGGAGACCTGGAAGAAGCTCCTGGCTCCTGGCTTTGGTCTGGTCCAGCCCTGGCTGTTGTGGCCATTTGGGGGAGTGAACTGGTGGATGGAAGATTCTCTCTCTCTCTCTTTCTCTCTTTCTCTCTTTCTCTCTGCCTTTCAAATAAATAACCTTTCTAAAAAATTAGAAAAAGAACATATTTTTGCTGGTTTTATTCTCTTCTTCATTCCTATGGCTTGGAACGGGTCCCGGCACAGTGCAAGCTGAGTATCTATTTATTTGATGGACTGAATGAGGTGTGCCTGAAATTCTACATTTGTCACTCCTCTAAGATCCTTCTTAGTTATCCTAGAGCTCAGCAGACCTTAAAGCACTGAATCACTTAGGGTTTCAAACCTTCTCAAGGAACTCATTTTGCACATCTTTTCCAACCATAAAAGGGCAGGCTTGGAGGGAAAAGGAAACAGATCAGATGAGAGAATTGTCCTGAATGAGGGACTCTGTTTGGAGACCCAACGCCACCAGGTGGCAGTGTGCGCACGCTGGAAACCCAAGGGCCCAGTCCAGGCAGTGGGCAGGGCCCAAGAGTCTCTGTACTGAGGTCTGTGTCCCAAACACATGCTTTTTTTTTTTTTTTTTTTAAAGCAAATTTATCTTGTATTAACATTATTCTCCTACATATTTATTTATTTTTAAAGTGTATATTTATTTTATTTGAGAGAGAGAGAGAGAGAGAGAGAGGTGTCTTCCCTATACTGGTTCACTCCCAAAATGCCCACAACAGTAAGGATTGGGCTAGGCTGTAGCATGGAACCCTAACTGGGTCTCCCATGTGGGTGGCAGGGACCCAAACACTTTAGCCATCATCTGCTGCTTTTCAACTAGAGGAAAACATTAAAATTTTTTGATTAACATTTCATCTTTGTACACTTATGGGTACCATGCGATATCTCAGCACCTGCATGCAGTGTAAACTGGTCATGCGCCACGTCCTTTCCTTTATACTGGGGGCCTAGCACCCCCTCTCTTCCAGTTCTTAATACAATGCATAATACATTATTGTGCACTAACGTCGTCCCACTGTGCTGTGGAGCATCAGAACCTATTGCTTCACTCGTTTTTTTTTTTTTTTTAAGATATATGTATTTATTTGAAAGTCAGAGTTACACAGAGAGAGGAGAGGCAGAGAGAGAGAGAGGTCTTCCATCCACTGGTTCACTCCCCAACTGGCTGCGCTGATCCAAAGCTAGGAGCCAGGAGCTTCTTCCGGGTCTCCCACGTGGGTGCAGGTGCCCAAGGGCTTGGGTCATCTTCTACTGCTTTCCCAGGCCATAACAGAGAGCTGGATCAGAAGTGGAGCAGCTGGGACTTGAACTGGCAGGCGCCCATATGGGATGCTGGCACTGCAGGAGGTGGCTTTACCTGCTACGCCACAGCGCCAGCCCCTCCCCCATGTTTCAGTACCCATTGTCCAACCTCCCCTTCCTTTCCCATCCTCTAGGAATGACTATTCTAAGTTCAAGTTGACTTTTTAAACTTTCACATATGAGAAAAAACACATAGTGTTTGTTCTCTGTATCTGGCTTATTTAATTTAACATAATGACCTCCAGCTCCATCCAATTTGCTGCAAATACCATGATTTCATTGTTTTTATGGTTGAATAATATTCTACTGTGTATACAGGCCGTGTTTGCCTTTTCCACTCATCCATCCATGGACACTTAGGCTATTCACTTATCTTGGCTATTGTGAATAGTGCTGCGATAAACATGGGAGTGCAGGTGTCTCTGTGACAGAGTGATGTCATTTTCCTTTGGATATGAACAGAGTCTTTTTTTTTTTTAAGATTTATTTATTTATTTATTTTGAAAGAGTTTCAGAAAGAGGTAGAGACACACAGAGAGAGGTCTTCCATCTGCTGATTCATTCCCCTGATGACCGCAACGGCCGGAGCTGTGTTAACTGAAGCCAGGAGCCAGGAGCCAGGAGCCTCCTCCAGGTCCTCCACACGGGGGCGCAGGGGCCCAAGGACTTGGGCCATCCTCCACTGCTTTCCCAGGCCACAGCAGAGAGCCGGACTGGAAGAGGAGCAGCCGGGTCTAGAACCGGCGCCCATATGGGATGCCGGCACCTCAGGCCAGGGCCTTAACCCACTGTGCCACAGCGCCGGCCCCGACAGCAGATTTTTAATGGCAAGATCTACCTATGGTATCAAAATAAGGCTTTATTTTGTAGGAGTTCCATGTAAAGTATCAAAGTAATGTTCAGGGAAGAAACAATATACAACTAGAACAATTTGTAACCCTAGCATGCTTAAAATTTCATAACAGTTTTTTGCTTTTAGAGAATTCCTATAAATTTATTTATTTTCATTTTATATGAAAAGCAGGGAGACAGAGACAGAAAGATAAATATCTTCTTTTCTCTGGTTCAATCCTCAAATGCCCGTAACAGCCAAGACTGGGCCAGGCTGAACCCAGGCGTTCAGAACTCTATCTATAGTCTTCCACATGGTTGTCAGGGGCCCGAGCTCTTGAGCCATTACCTGCTACTTCCAAGTGCATTAGCAGGAAGCTGGATCCAAAGCGGAGGAGCCAGGACTTGAACCAGCACTCTGATACAGCATACGGACACCCCAAGCAGTGGTTTAGCTTGCTGTGCCACAATGCCAGCCTCAATTTCTTGAGCCATCGTTGCTGCCTTCAGGGTCCATGTTAGCAGGGAGCTGGAGTCAGAAGACGGAGCTGGGTATTGAACCCATGCACCCCAGTGTGGAATGCAGATATCTTGATTGGCGTAACTGCTATACCAAATACCTACCCTTGGCAGAAACTTTTTGAAATCCATCCATAGTTTTTTCGTAATACACATTAGGCAAGAGCTTTATAAAGACTGCTCATGTGTAGATGTAGGGGGGTGGTTAGGCCTAAAAGGTTTTTCTGAGGGACCCCCATCGCTCCAAATTAACATCTTCTCTGGTTATAAACACCAAAGTGCTTTAAAATTAATTCACTGAAGTAACAGAAACAGGAACATAAGGAGAAAATGACCCTAAATTCCTCAATGTTATAACGATAGGAATAGCCAGCTTTGTCTTGAAGATCATATACACACACAAAACTGGATTTTAAAAAGATTCAAAGAAAGACAGGTTGTAATTAATTGGAATGAGACTTTTAAAAAAAGATTTATTTATTTTATTTGAAAGTCAGAATTACACAGAGACAGGGAGAGACAGAGAGGGAGGGATCTTCCAGAGTACTGGCCCCTGGAATGAGATTTACTTTTTGGTTCATTTCTTATTCTTTATTTTTTAATTTTAATTTTTAAAGATTCATTTATTGGGGCCAGCGCTGTGGCATAGTGGGTTAAGCTGCCACCTGCAGTGCCAGCATCCCATATGGGCGCCGGTTCGAGTCCTGGCTGCTCCACTTCCGATCCAGCTCTCTGCTATGGCCTGGAAAGCAGTAGAGGATGGCCCAAATCCTTGGGCCCCTGCACCCATGTGGGAGACCCAGAAGAAGCTCCTGGCTCCTGGCTTCGGATCAGCACAGCTCCAGCCATTGCAACCAACTGGGGAGTGAACCAGCAGATGGAAGACCTCTCTTTCTCTCTGCCTTTCCTTCTCTGTGTAACTCTGACTTTCAAATAAACAAATAAATCTTTAAAAAATTCATTTATTTGTTTGAAAGACAAAGTTAGATATATAGAGAGGGAGGGACACACAGAAAGAGGTCTTCCATCTGCTGGTTCACTCCCCAAATGGCTTCAACAGCCGGGGCTGGGCCACGCTGAAGCTAGCAGCCAGGAATTATATCTAGATCTCCCATGTTGGGGGCAGGAGACCAGGGAATTGGGTCATCTTCCGCTGCTTTCTCAGGGTCATTAGCGGGGAGATGGATCCTAAGTGGAGCAGCCAGGACTTGAATTGGTGCTCAGATGGGATGCCAGTGCTCACATGGGATGCTGTCATTGTAAGTGGCGGCTTAACCCACTGCACTACAGCGCTAGCCCCTGTTACTCTTCAAATATTGATAAAGTGCCTATTATTCTGTGTTGTATAACTCATACCATGACCAAGAAGATTGAGTTGCTCTTGGATATTCAATTCTGATTACCTTAATTTTTTTAAAGATTTATTTATTTAGGCCGGTGCTATGGCTTAACAGGCTAATCCTCCGCCTTGCAGCGCCGGCACACTGAGTTCTAGTCCCGGTTGGGGCGCCGGGTTCTATCCCGGTTGCCCCTCTTCCAGGCCAGCTCTCTGCTATGGCCCAGGAGTGCAGTGGAGGATGGCCCAAGTGCTTGGGCCCTGCACCCCATGGGAGAACAGGAGAAGCACCTGGCTCCTGGCTTCGGATCAGCATGATGCGCCGGCCGCAGCGGCCATTGGAGGGTGAACCAAAGGCAAAAAGGAAGACCTTTCTCTTTGTCTCTCTCTCTCACTATCCACTCTGCCTGTCCCCCCCCCAAAAATAAATAAAAATAAAAATAAAAGATTTATTTATTTAAAGGTAGAGAGAGAGAGAGAGAGAGAGAGAGAGAGAGGTCTTCCATATGCTGGTTCACTCCCCAGATGCCCACAACTGCTCGACCTGGGCTGATCAGGAGTCGGAGGCTGCTTCCAGGTCTCCCACATGGGTGCAGGGGCCCAAGGACTTGGGCTGTCCTCTGGTTAACTAAGTTAAACAGAGTGGAGTGAAGAAGGAGAAAAAAGGAAGTGTCTGAGGAGGCCATTGTAGTAGTGTGGGGATTGTCTGATTGGTGAAGATTTTACTAGAAAATGTATGCAAGGAGGAAATGAGGAAATGTGACGGAGGATGAGCAGTGGGAGTGCCACCAGTCTGTTACAGTGCCCTCAGGGATAGGAGAGCCCTAATGAGCGGAGACTTTACAGCTGCTAAGGACAAGAACGAGAGTTATAAGTAAGTAACTCGGAGTAAGGAGGGTGGGCACTGTGGTGCAGCGGGCTGCTTGGTATGCCCACAGCCCTTACTGGAAGCTCTTTCTCTCTCTGTTTCTCTGTCTGTCTCTATGTTACTCTGCCTTTCAAACAAACAATTAAGTAAATCTTTTTTTTTTAAATATTTTTGTTTTGTTTTGTTTTTTTGACAGGCAGAGTGGATAGTGAGAGAGAGAGACAGAGAGAAAGGTCTTCCTTTTTGCCGTTGGTTCAACCTCCAATGGCCGCTGCAGCCGGCGCACCATGCTGATCCGAAGCCAGAAGCCAGGTGCTTCTCCTGGTCTCCCATGGGGTGCAGGGGCCCAAGCACTTGGGCCATCCTCCACTGCCTTCCCGGGCCACAGCAGAGAGCTGGCCTGGAAGAGGGGCAACCGGGATAGAACCCGGCGCCCCAACGGGGACTAGAACCCACTGTGCCGGTGCTGCAAGGTGGAGGATTAGCCTGTTAAGCCACGGCGCCGGCCCAATTAAGTAAATCTTAAAACAAAACGAAACAAAACAACCCAAGAGGTAGGTCTTGCCTGGGGCCAACTGTGTAAGAAGGACAAGGGACAGCGCAAGCGGAACTCTTGTCTTCTGTGTCAAGAACAATCCACCTGTTGACCTGTTGTGGCACAGCAGGTTAAGTTGCCCCCTGTGACACTAACATTTTTTTTTAAAGGTTTATTTATTTGAAAGTCAGAGTTACACAGAGAGAGGAGAGGGATAGAGAGAGAGAGAGAGAGAGAGAGAGAGAGAGAGAGAGAGGTCTTCCATTTGTTGGTTTACTCCCCAGTTGGCCGCAATGGCCGGAGATGTGCCAAACCAAAACCAGGAGCCAGGAGCTTCTTCTGGGTCTCCCACGGGGGTGCAGGGGTCCAGGGACTTGTGCCATCTTCTACTGCTTTCCCAGGCTGTAGCAGAGAGCTGGATTGGAAGTGGAGTAGCTGGGTCTCGAACCGGTGCTGATATGGGATGCTGGTGCTTCAGGCCAGGGCGTTAACCCGCTACGCCACAGCGCTGGCTCTGTCACTAACATCTTTTATATGACACTGGTTGGAGTCACGGCTGCTTCACTTCCTATCCAACTTCCTGCTGATGTGCCTGGGAAAGCAGTGGAAGATGGTCCCAGTGCTTCAGGCCCTACCACCCATGTGGGAGACCCAGAGGAAGTTCCAGGCTCCCAGCTTCAGCCTGGCCCTCTTCTGGCTGCTGTGGCCATCTGGGGGGTGAACCAGTGGATGGAAGATCACACTCTCTTTGTCTGCAACTCTGCCTTAAAAATAAATAGTCTTAAAAAAAAGTTGGGTCCCTGTCATCCGTGTGGGAGACCCTAGTGCAGTTCCTGGCTCCTGGTTTCAGTCTGGCCCAGTCCTGACTGTTAGGGGAATTTGGAGGAGTGAACTTTATCCTCTGTCTCTTGATCTCTATCTCTCAAATAAGCAAACATTTAAAATAATTTTAAAGGGACGGCCGGCGCTGCGGCTCAGTAGGCTAATCCTCCGCCTTGCAGCGCCGGCACACTGAGTTCTAGTCCCGGTCGGGGCACCGATTCTGTCCCGGTTGCCCCTCTTCCAGGCCAGCTCTCTGCTGTGGCCAGGGAGTGCAGTGGAGGATGGCCCAAGTGCTTGGGCCCTGCACCCCATGGGAGACCAGGAGAAGCACCTGGCTCCTGCCATCGGATCAGCGCGGTGCACTGGCCGCAGCGCGCCTACCGCAGCGGCCATTGGAGGGTGAACCAACGGCAAAGGAAGACCTTTCTCTCTGTCTCTCTCTCTCACTGTCCACTCTGCCTGTCAAAAATTTAATAAAAAAAAAAAATTTAAAGGGAGTATTGAATTAGAATGTTGTGAGGTTTTGGGTGAACTACTGCCCACCTTGGGGGTGGTCACTGCTTTGGAGCAGAGGAAGCACTTGAATAAGCAAAAATGCTAAGATAAGGAGAAAAATGAACCACCTGCACAAACCCTTCCTTTCTGATGTTATGAATGCAACAGATTCTTGCATACTGAAGAGTCAAACCATCCCAGTAGTGCTTTGCCTCTCTGGGATTCCAGTTAATAAAGCTCACAAGGCCAGCGCCATGGCTCAATAGGCTAATCCTCCGCCTGTGGCGCCGGCACACCGGGTTCTAGTCCCGGTCGGGGCGCCGGATTCTGTCCCAGTTGCTCCTCTTCCTGTCCAGCTCTCTGCTGTGGCCCGGGAAGGCAGTGGAGGATGGGCCAAGTGCTTGGGCCCTGCACCTGCATGGGAGACCAGGAGAAGCACCTGGCTCCTGGCTTCGGATCAGCGAAGCACACCGGCCATAGCAACCATTTGGGGGGGTGAACCAACAGAAGGAAGACCTTCCTCTCTGTCTCTCTCTCTCACTGTCCACTCTGCCTGTCAAATAAATAAAGCTCACGAGTGATGTTTTTATAACAACTAAACCCAGTAGCTGAGCAGCATATCCAATTATGAGCAATTCATGTTACTAAATGTGTGTATGTGTGGG
Organism: Lepus europaeus; assembly: GCF_033115175.1. NCBI lineage: Eukaryota > Metazoa > Chordata > Mammalia > Lagomorpha > Leporidae > Lepus > Lepus europaeus. The sequence goes on from NC_084846.1 coordinate 27,554,797, forward strand.
TTAGATGTAAGAGGCTTGAAACAGAAAATGGATTTTTTTTAAAAAAGATTTATTTGTTTATTTGAAAGGCAGAGTTACAGAGAGGCAGAAGCAGAGAGAGAGAGAGAGAGAGAGAGAGAGAGAGAGAGAGAGAGAGAGGTCTTCCATCTGCTGGTTCAATCCCCAGATGGCCAAAATGGTCAGAGCTGTGCTGACCTGAAGCCAGGAGCCAGGAGCCTCTCCTGGGTCTCCCACATGGGTGCAGGGGCTCAAGGACTTGGGTCATCTTTTACTGCTTTCCCAGGCCATAGCAGAGAGCTGGATCGGAAGTGGAGCAGCAGGCACTCATATGGGATGTCGGCACTGCAGGTGGCAGCTTTACTCTCTATGCCACAGCACTGGCCCCTCAATTTCAGTCTTCAAGTATTCAAGTAATGCAAACCCAAGTATTTCCTTTTGTGGCAACAACACACTTACGGATTGACTTCAAAAACAGGGAAAAAAGTTCATTAAATATAACTGATACACTCTTCTGCCCAGACATAAGAACTAAGACAACACTGTCTTCACATATTGGTGTGTAATAAGAGAAGGGAAAAAAAGATGATCTAATATAATCAATGTCTTCTTTTTTAAAAAGATTCAAAATCAGATTGCCTTAATATGTGGCTAGGTTCCCAGTAACAGGATTCTGAAATCTAAGGAACTACGGAAGAAAAACCAGAGTAAGTTCAATTTCCCTGCCATTTTTCCAAAAATGTTCCTATTGTTTACTTTGGATTTCCTTTCTACTTTTACTGGGAGATGTTGTGCCTTCTTTCATAGTGATGACCATGTTTCTGTGTGTAGCACATCCTTGAGCATCTTTAGTAAGACTGGACGACTGGCGACAAATTCTCTCAGTTTCTGTTTGTTAGGGAAGGTCTTTATTTCACCTTTATTCATAAATGAGAGCTTGCAGGGTACAGTATTCTGGATTCACTTTTTTTTTTTTCTTAAGACTTGGAATATATCTCACATTTTCTCCTAGCCTGTAGAGTTTCTGATGAGAAGTCTGCTGTGAGTTTAATAGGAAATTCTCTAAAAATAATTTGGCATTTCTCTCATTTTCCCCCAGTTCCAGTATTAGCATATATGTTTGTGTGTGCCAGACACATTCCTGTACTTTTAATCAGGAACCTAAATATTCCCAGTCATGAATACCTTCACTGGCCAAAGCTGACCTTGAAAACTGGTTGTGGAAGGTAACAATATCACAAAATAATAGCCTTTAAACTTCAAATGTAAAATCTAAATTCTATAATTTTATTCCATTTGAAAGAATTTTGGTGTAAAATGAAATACCAAATTTTCTAAGTGAAAATGGAAATGAAAAATTATAACTATTCATTTAAAACAAATTGTATTTTACTTTTTAAATAAGTCCTCACAGAATCCGAAAAATGTGATAGTCATCCTCTAAGATCGTTGTTCAACAAACATGGAAAAGCCTGAGGGGATGAGTGCCAGCGTGTGACACAGCGGGGTAAGCCACAGTCATTGCAACGACAGCTTCCCGTATTCAAGTGCTGGTCAAGTCTTGGCAACTCTGCTTCTGAGCCTACTCCCCACTGATGTGGATGCGTCTGGGTAATAGCAGATGATGCCTCAAGTACTTGAGTCCTTACTACCCACGTGGGGGACAGGAATGAAGGTCCTAGCTTCTGACCTTGGCCTCACCCAGCCCAGGCTGTTGGGGAGTGAACAGTGAATAGAGGACTCTTTCTCTCTCTGTCACTCTGCTTTTCAAATGGACTTTTTTTTTTTTTTTAAGATTTATTTATTTGAGAGAGTGACAGAGAGAGAGAGAGAGAGAGAGAGAGAGAGAGAGGGAGGTCTTCCATTGCTGGTTCACTCCCCAAATGGCTGCAACGGCTGGAGCTGGGCCAATCTGAAGCCAGGAGCCAGGAGCTTCAACTGGGTCTCCTATGTGGGTGCAGGGACCCGAGCTAAGTGGATCATTTTCTACTGCTTTCCCAGGCCATTAGCAGGCAGCTGGATCAAAAGTGGAGTGGCTGACCTTGAACCAGTGCCCAAATGAGTCTGACTGGGAGAATTGACAGGAGGCTGGGTGCTCCTGACTATGGGAGCCTTTTGTGCTGGGAGTGTGAAAACACTGTGGTTGTGTGTGAGGGCACAGGGTGGCTAGGTCTCTGGGTAGTCACTGTGGGCGTTCCCTGAGTCCCTGGGGAGAGTCATTGCTGCAGGATCTGTGCTCACACCGAGGGCTGCACGGATCCTTTGTGCAGCTCTTGAGGCAGTGCAAACAAATATTATACCTACGGGGGCTAGCGACCAGGCATTGGTCTCCTTGGAGGAGAGGAGGTAAGTGTGAGACTACGCCAATAAAATAGGTTAATCCTCCCCTCTGATTACAGAGAGAGAGAGAGAGATTTCCCATGCCCCATTTGGGTGTCACCTTAGACACTCCCTCACCCTGAGCACTGAGCAGAGCTCCCTGGCCACATGCAGCACATGCCTCAGGGTATTCACTGGAAGAGTAGACACTCCACTAATCCACAGAGGCATGGTCCAAGGTTAAAAGCCATCACAGGGGACAAAAAAGTATCTCCACAAATGCCCAAAAATACATGCAGCAACTCAAGAAACAAGAATAAGGAAGACAGGCCGGCGCTGTGGCTCACCAGGCTAATCCTCCGCCTGCGGCACTGGCACACCGGGTTCTAGTCCTGGTCAGGGCACCGGATTCTGTCCCGGTTGCCCCTCTTCCAGGCCAGCTCTCTGCTATGGCCTGGGAAGGCAGTGGAGGATGGCCCAAGTGCTTGGGCCCTGCACCCCATGGGAGACCAGGAGAAGCACCTGGTTCCTGGCTTCAGATCACTGCGGTGCTGGTTGCAGTGCACCAGCCACAGCGGCCATTGGAGGGTGAACCAACGGAAAAGGAAGACCTTTCTCTCTGTCTCTCTCTCTCACTGTCCACTCTGCCTGTCAAAAAAAAAAAAAAAAAAAAAGAATAAGGAAGACAATATGACGCCTCCAAATGAACACAACAACGCTTCAATACTAGAATGTGAAAATGAAGATTGAAGAAATGCCAGAAACAATTCAAATATTGATTGTAGGATTACTTAGAAGTAATCAGAAGCAAATCTACGAACTAAAGAAATCCATACATGACATGAATGAACATTTTTCCCATGAAATTGAGATTTTTTCTTAACTTTTATTTAATGAATATAAATTTCCAGTGTACAGCTTATGGATTACAATGGCTTCCCCCTCCCATAACTTCCTTCCCACCCGCAACCCTCCCCTCTCCCGCTCCCTCTCACCTTCCATTCACATCAAGATTCATTTTCAATTCTCTTTATATACAGAAGATCAATTTAGTATAAAGATTTCAACAGTTTGCACCCACATAGCAACACAAAGTGAAACATACTGTTTGAGTACTAGTTATAGCATTAAATCAAAATGTACAGCACATTAAGGACAGAGATCCCACATGAGGAGCAAGTGCACAGTGGCTCCTGTTGTTGACCCAATAAATTGACACTCTAGTTTATGGCGCCAGTAACCACCCTAGGCTGTCGTCATGAGTTGCCAAGGCTATGGAAGCCTTCCAAGTTTGCCGACTCTGATCATATTTAGACAAGGTCATAAAAGACAGAGTGAGGATAGTAACCAATGATCCTAAGAGTGGCATTTACCAGGTTTGAACAATTATACAGCATTAATGGGGGAAGAGGACCATCAGTACACACAGGTTGGGAGTAGAGCCATTGGTGGTAGAGGTTATGATTACAAAGGAATGAGGCCCAAGTACGCTAGACAGGGTCTAGGACAAAGGACAGAGTCATTATTAGAGGAGCTAAGAAAGGTGCTGTCTAAGCTACAATTAAGTTTTCTGATTGAGAGGCAAATAGAACCTGACAGCAGGGGCTTGATAATAATCTGTTGGGCTTTAGGCCTTGTAAGTTAAGAGGCCCGGACCTATCTGTCTCTTCACATGGGGTATATCCTAAGGGAGGTGTGAACCTCCTAGGGGAAGGCACTCTGTTGACTTTCATTACTTAGCTGGCCTGGGAGGAGAGCTGGCCAGGTAAAGGCAGGTGGCATCTCTAACAAGAAATTTACAGTTCTGCCTGCAATGTTGCTGACCCTACTTGACCATACCCTCAGCTGCAGAGGTCACTTTGGAGGTTGGGCTGAGTGAAGGGCTTTTCAGCTTAGAGCCAATAAGATCTGTGGCTCTGACCTGGGCATCCTTCGACTCCAGGGCAGGTCTATTTCCAGTGATCCAACTCTTGGCAGAGCTGCCAGGGCTCTTCACAAGCTGACTTCTGCTGAAGCCCAGGCTTACCACATTGAAAGCCACTGCAGTGGACTGGCCTGTTGGGTCTCCTTGAGGGCAGATCACTGTACAGATCAGCCATTAGTAGGCCTGCCACCCATTGCTTCTGATGCCTAGCTTTCTTTTCCTCCTGGTTTGTGTTAAAGCAGACCAGAGGATGCAAGTCAAGGGAGTGCCCGTGTCCCATCTCTAATCTTCGGTGGCCTGAACTACAAGTCTATAGTCACAGGCATGTTCTGTAGTAGTTTTTCTAAGGTAGACAATGCCCATGAGGAAAATTATATTCTCACCTTAAAACTTTCTTTCCTGGCTGGCGCCGCGGCTCACTAGGCTAATCCTCTGCCTTGCGGCACCGGCACACTGGGTTCTAGTCCCGGTTGGGGCACCGATCCTGTCCTGGTTGCCCCTCTTCCAGGCCAGCTCTCTGCTGTGGCCAGGGAGTGCAGTGGAGGATGGCCCAAGTGCTTGGGCCCTGCACCCCATGGGAGACCAGGAGAAGCACCTGGCTCCTGCCATTGGATCAGCGCGGTGCGCCAGCCACAGTGCGCCAACCGCGGCGGCCATTGGAGGGTGAACCAATGGCAAAAGGAAGACCTTTCTCTCTGTCTCTCTCTCTCACTGTCTACTCTGCCTGTCAAAACAAACAAACAAAAACACTTTCTTTCCTTTTGGTCTGAAAGGGAGGTTTTTTCTACTTACTGTATACTTCGCTGATGGCGAATTAAATCTAGCTATGAGGTTATTATTTAAGTTCTTATTTTGACTATGCTATTACAGAAAAATGTTAGCCATCTCTTTTATAAGGTCTAAAGATTAAATTGTGCGTCCTACAGATTCCTTCATAATAGAATTAGTTTCCTACCTTGAGGAGAATAGAGAAATGAAAGAACAAGTTGGGCTTAGAATAGAGAAATGAGGGAGCAAGTCCTAGATCGCTTGCTGACAATAGCAATATTACATGAATACTTAGCAAACAGTTTCAACCATTAGATAACAACTTAAGAAAACATTTACCAGAAGGTCCAATGCCTTCTATAAATTTTAAGAATCATGTATTTGGAAACACCTCTTAAATATCTAACATAGTATAGTTTGTTTAACCAGTAAACTTAAGCACAACCATATAAAATGTTTTTTTTGTTTTTGTTTTTGTTTTTTTTTGACAGGCAGAGTGGATAGTGAGAGAGAGAGAGAGAAAGGTCTTCCTTTTTGCCGTTGGTTCACCCTCCAATGGCCGCCGTTGCGGCCGGCTCATCGCGCTGATCCGCGAAGCCAGGAGCCAGGTGCTTCTCCTGGTCTCCCATGCGGGTGCAGGGCCCAAGCACTTGGGCCATCCTCCACTGCCTTCCCGGGCCATAGCAGAGAGCTGGACTGGAAGAGGGGCAACCGGGATAGAATCCGGCGCCCCAACCGGGACTAGAACCTGGTGTGCCAGCGCCGCAAGGCGGAGGATTAGCCTGTTAAGCCACGGCGTCGGCCCATATAAAATTTTTTTTAGTTTCTTTCTACCAACAAGTTTAAAACATATGATACACAGATTCAGGTCACACAAATTAAAATGTATCTTTGATTGATTTTAGCAGCTTAAATTTATGGACAATCTTATCTATAAGCCAATTAAAATAAAACTCTTAATAAAATTTTCCCATGTGGACATACAATATGTACACACATATAACATAGCATAATAGACCAATATAGCAATTTTAATAATAGCTTTTAAAATCTTTAACTCTTTTTGTAGATTGCCAATTGATTTGAATTGCTTTTTGTTTTTAGTAACCTCAGTTAACCATACTATGAAATTGAGATTTTAAGGAGAAATCAAAATGAAATATTGGAAATGAAGAATTCAATAGATCAAATAAAAAATGCAGTGGAAAACCTTAACAACAGACTTCGTGAGGCAGGAGAAAGAATATCCAAATTAGATGAAGACAATGCTCTGGAAATTTTACAGTCAGACCAAAAAAAAAAAAAAAAAAAAAAAAGGAGAAATTAGAAAACTAAAAACCATGTTGGAGATCTATGGGAAACTATCAAACAACCCAACATACAGGTCTTAGAAGTTCCTGAAGGCATGGAAAGAGAGATGGATTAGAAGTCCTTTTTAGTAAAATAATAACAGAAAACTTTCCTAATTTGTAGAAAGAAAGGGATATCCAAGTACAGGAAGCACACAGAACTCCTAAAAGACATGACCAGAGGGGCCGCACCGTGGTGCAGTAGGTTAATCCTCCGCCTGCGGCGCCGGCATCCCACATGGGCGCCAGTCCTAGTCCCAGTTGCTCCTCTTCCAATCCAGCTCTCTGCCTGGGAAATCAATAGAAGATGGTCCAGGTGCTTGGGCCCCTGTACCCACGTGGGAGACTGGGAAGAAGCACTTGGCTCCTGGCTTCGGATCAGCCATTTGAGGAATGAACTAGCGGAAGGAAGACTTTTCTCTCTGTTTCTCCCTCTCACTGTCTGTAACTCTACCTCTCAAATAAATAAATAAATAAATAAAATCTTTAAAACCAAAAAACAAATAAAAAAAAGACATGACCAGAAAAGATCCTCACCATAACACATTGTAGTCAAATTCTCCAAAGTAAAACATAAAGAAAAAATTCTTTCTTAAAAAAAAAAAAAAAGTAAAATCTTTAAAAAATGTATTTATTTATTTGAAAGTCAGAGTTACACAGAGAGAAGGAGAGGCAGAGAGAGAGAGAGAGAGAGAGAGGTCTTCTATCTGCTGGTTCACTCCCCAATTGGCCGCTGGAACGGCCGGAGCTGCGCTGATGGAAAGCCAGGTGCCAGGTGCTTCTTCCTGGTCCCCCATGCGAGTTCAGGGGCCCAAGCACTTAGGCCACCTTCCGCTGCTTTCCCAGGCCATAGCAGAGAGTTGGACTGGAAGAGGGAGCAGCTGGGACTAGAACCAGCGTCCATATGGGATGCTGGTGCCGCAGGCAGAGGATTAAACTACTGTGCTATGGCGCTGGCCCCAAGAAAAAATTCTAAAATGTGCATGAGAGAAATGCCAAATTACTTTTAGAGAATTTCCAATTAAACTCACAGCAGACCTCTCATCAGAAACCCTACAGGCTAGGAGAAAATGGTGAGATATATTACAAGTCTTAAGAGGAAAAAACTGTCAATCCAGAATACTGTACCCTGCAAAGCTCTCAGTTATGAATGAAGGTGGAATGAAGACCTCCCATAACAAACAGAAATTGAGAGAAATCTTCAATATCTCACTGTAGGAAAGATAGGTAAGTGAGGTGATGAATCTAACTAGCTTCATCCATATTTACCACACTGTACCCCATAAATAATTTGTCACTTAAAATAATATTATTAAAAATTCTTAATAAATAGCAGACAATGAGAGCATCCAATAAACACAAGTAACAATGAGGTAGGAAATTATTGTCATACTCTTTGATAATGTTTTAACATCATATTATAGAACACAGTGAGATATTTCTAGGTTTAGAATAATTGATTTTGGGAATTGAAGCTAGAATAGATAAATTTGGAAAATTCAAATTAATTCAAAATAATAATGGTTAATAAGATGACTCGAGAGGTCACTTATAAAATAAAAACTTAAATATTTACATTATTCTTCTCTATTGTACAAAGTCATACTGTATACAGAAGAAAACAAAAAAGTACGAAATTAAGCCATGCGTCACTGGTTTTACATCTGTTCTTAAAATACCAGTTTTGGCTTAAGAACTGGGGAAACATTTTTGTTTTATAAGATTTATTTATTTATTTGAAAGGCACAGTTACAGAGAGGCAGAGGCAGGGGGAGAGAGAGAGAGAGAGAGGTCGGTCTTCCATTCCCTGGTTCACTTTCCAGATGGCTGCAGATTGGTGCAGCTCTGCCTGTTGTGGCCACCCTTCATGTAGTAACTCAAACACAAAGTGAAAATGTTCAATTGACAAAAAAAAACTGGATCATGCAGGATTTATAGACTGACTCTCTGAAATACATATTTTATTACATTAGTTTACCTGAGAATTAAGATAACACCATAAGAGTAAATTAAGTTTTAAGTTCTCAACTTCTAAGGTTCTCAGTTTTCCTGTTGAGCATCCCATCTGCACAACTGTAGATATGACTACTCCAGGAATTACTCTTCCTCTTTTTTTTTTTTAAAGATTATTTATTCATGTGAAAGTCAGAGTTACACACAGAGAGAAAGAGACACAGAGAGAGATGTCTTCCATCCACTGGTTCACTCCCCAATTGGGTACAACAGCCGGAGCTGCGCCGATCCGAAGCCAGGAACCAGGAGCTTCTTCCGGGTCTCCTACGGGGTGCAGAGTCAAGGCCTTGGGCCATCTTCCACTGCTTTCCCAGGCCATAGCAGAAAGCTGGAACAGAAGTGGAGCAGTCGGGACTCGAACCAGTGCTTATATGGGATGCTGGCACTGTAGGCAGAAGCTTTACTTGCTATGTCACAGAGCTGGCCCTTGAAACATTTTTCACTTTTAACCCCTGACTCAAAAGTCGGGTTGGGCTTAGTGAAGTCTGCTAAGCAGGAAACATCAATGGTTGCACAGGCAATTGCTCTTGCTCCTTCGTAGAGCAGCAGTGGGCTGGCTCATAGGGACTGCCCCTTCGTAGAGGGATAGGTAGGCTGTGGGTTGATGCCAGTGTTCCTGGAGGGAGGAGATTCTTCAAGGCCAATGGTATAAGACATGGACCCCAAGTATGCCCACTCCTTAGTTCTCTTTCTGGACCTGAGATCCCGTGGTCTAGTTCTTTTTTATGGTGTACGTTTTGTGGTCCTTGCCATATTTCTTGTTTCTTGGAGAAACTATATATTTCCCACATCCTTTTAGTTTAACTGATAAATATAACACAGTGTGTGGGGGGGTGGGCAGAGGCCCTGCTCTTTGCGTGCTGCTCTGGCTTGCCTACTTCTCTGCCAAAGGCTTGCCCTGGGGAATTTGGCCAAGGTGCATCCAGAGCATCTACACCAGGCCTCTGCGATCGGACAGTGAGCATTCAGGGGCCTGCCTATGCTTCACCAGGAGAAATCCTCAGCTATGTGTGTTCCGTGTGCTGCTAGTGATGTGTGTCTGTCTTAGACTTTGGTACATCACAGCTGCCCCACCATGTATGATAAATAAAATAAGCACGCCAGAATTGTAGCCAAAAAAAGAGAAACAGTCTCAAAACTACTTATGCCACTTTGAAGCTGTTGCTCTTAATTGTGCCAATAGCAGTGATTTGCTTTGGTTCATTCCCCAAATGGCCTCAAGAGCCAGGGCTTGGCCAGACTGGAACTAGGAGTGAGGAGCTTCATCCAGTGCCCACTGGGTGGAAAGGCCCCAGCACTTGGGCCATCTTCCACTGCTTTCCCAGGTGCATTAGCAGTGAGCTGGATTAGAAGTGGAGCTGCTGGAGGTATGTACTGGCATCCATATGGGATGCATCCCAGGCGGCAGCTTAACCCGCTACGCCACAATGCAAGTCCTAATAGGACCCTTCTTGATTCTGTTTTTATCTTTATCTTTTTTTGTTTTTGACAGGCAGAGTGGATAGTGAGAGAGAGAGAGAGAGAGAGAGAGACAGAGAGAAAGGTCTTCCTTTTTGCCATTGGTTCACCCTCCAATGGCCGCTGCAGCCGGCGCATCATGCTGATCCAAAGCCAGCAGCCAGGCGCTTCTCCTGGTCTCCCATGCGGGTGCAGGGCCCAAGCACTTGGGCCATCCTCCACTGCACTCCTGGGCCATAGCAGAGAGCTGGCCTGGAAGAGGGGCAACCGGGATAGAATCCAGCGCCCCAACCGGGACTAGAACCCGGTGTGCCGGCGCTGCAAGGCGGAGGATTAGCCTGTTAAGCCACGGCGCCGGCCTTGATTCTGTTTTTAATGAGCCCTGCAAAATGATGATCAATTCCAGAATTCCAAGGTCACATCACCAAGTGTGGAGTTGAAGAGCAGCCTGAGACTTGATTTCCCCATCCTTTGTTCATCACGCCTCTCCCAGAGTGAGGCTGGGCATTGGCAGAGGTGTGAGAGCAGCATTGTCCACATCCTTTGAGACTCTGACCCCAGGTAGGGTCCCTCTCCTGCATTACATTGACTTCTTGTGTTCTGTGTCCTTTATTCTGGATATTCCTTGTCCTTGCTTTATTCTTCATGACCTTTTATTGGTTCGTGACCTTATGAAGAATAGAGGCCATTTAGTTTGGAGCATGGCTCAATTTGAGTCGACTGGGTATTTTCTCATTATGAGATTCCAGTTTTGTATTTCTAGTTTTGTATTTTTTTTAAAAAAGAGTTATTTTATTTATTTGAAAGGTGGAGTGAGAGGGAGGGATGGAGAGAGAGAGAGAGAATCTTGTACCTGCTGGTTCACTCTCCAATTGGCTGCAATAGCTAGAGCTGGACCAGGCTGAAGCTATTAGCCTGCAACTCCATCTGGGTCTCCTACATGGGTGACAGGGGTTCAAGTACTTAGGCCATCTTCTGCTGGTTTTCCAGGTGCATTAGCGGTGAGCTGGTTGGAAGTGGAGAAGCTGGGACTCGAAGTAGTATTTTTTTTTGATATGCTGGTGTTGCAGGCAGTGTATTAACCTGCTGCGCCACAACTTCTGCACCTAGTTCTTTTTTTAAGATTCATTTATTTTTCTGTACATAAGTTGGCCCGGATGTTCTGAAAACACTTTCTTTCAGTATTCACTATAGTAACAATTTTAACAGTTTTCTGCAAGTTTACAGAAACAGACATGATTCACCACAAACAGCTGCCAAAGCTGTTGCTTTTTTGTCCTTTCAGTTTACAAAATTGCAGAGTGTGAGCTCCTGATCAAACTCCTGTCTTCCGACACCATGAGACTTTTCTAAATTCTGAGACTAACTCTCTTCACATGTTAACGTCTCTGAAATGAGAAGGTGCCCATATCGTGGTCACCAAGTGCAGCGACGACAGAGATGCAGCTGGCGGCAAACAGGGTCAGAGCTGTTCAAGGTGTCGTCACCGGCAGTGAGTGACAGCAGGACTGACCGCGTGTGATGAACGCAAGTGCTGTTGAGAAGGACTTACAGAATGCGTGCCAGCACCTTGGTAGACGATCCCACAGAATTAGGGGTCTTCTTCTTCTTCTTCTTCTTTTTTTTTTTTTAGGATTTATTTGAAAGAGTGAAGGAGGGAGAGAGAGAGGGAGAGAGGGAGAGAGAAGTATTGATTCATTTGCTAGTTCACTCCCCAAATGGTTGCAACAGCCAGGGCTGAGCCAGACCCAAAGCAGGAGCTTCACCTGGGTCTCATGTGAGTAGCAGGGGGATGGACTGGAAGTGGAGCGGCTGTGTATGAACCTGCACCCATATGGGATGCCAGCATCACAGGTGGTGGCTTTTCCTGTTACACTACAACACCAGCCCCAGGAGCCTTCTTTTACAAAACCTTTCATCACCAATACTCTTATAAGCATGGGGGATGAGATTCTGTAGGAAAGTGCTAAGTTGTAGGAAAGCATTGTATCACAGTCTAATTACAAATTATTTTCTTTCACTATAATTCATAAAATGACATATTTCGCAAATGACAGCATTGACTGATACAGATGAAATCGAGCAGCTGATTTAGCTAGCTTGGATTAGTGCTTGAGTGTGTTGGCCAGACATGGGAGGAAAGGCTTTACATGGGTTATCTGAGTGGAATCTTCACTGGGTCTCTACCCAGTAGATACTTTTGTTATTCACATGTTTATAAATGAGAAAATTGAGGCTCAAAGAAATGAATGGCCCTAAGGGTTTTGTGTCCAGTAAGAGATGGACATTGTTTCAAACTCAAGCAGTCTGTCTCTAGGGCAAGGATTCTTTTAAAAATATTTACTTATTTATTTTCATTTTATTTGAAAGGCAGAGACATACACATACATACATTACACACACACACACATATCTTCTGCTGACTCGTTCCCCAAATGCTAGCGACGGCCAGGCCGGGCCAGGCCAAAGCCAGGAGCCAGCAGCCCAGTGCAACCCTCCCGTTTAAGTGACAGAGACCCAAGTACTTGAGCCATCATCACCTGTTGTCTCCCAGGGTGAGCAGCAGGAAGCTGGCTGGAAGCGGAGGAGCTGGGACTCGAATCAGGCACTGAGTTGAGCGGTGTCTTAGCTGCCGCCTCAGCGTCTGTCTCAAGAGTTGGTTTCCGATGCCGTGGTCAAGGTGGCTTTAGGAAGGCAGATTTTTTTTTCTGGTCCAAAAAAAATTTTTTTCCCCAAATAAACTTTTTAGTTAAGAAATACAAATTTCATGCATTTCATAAGTAGTACAATTTTAGGAATACAGTGATTCTTCCCACCATACCTGCCCTCCCACCACACTCCCACCCCTCCCCCATCCCTGCACTAAGATCCATTTTCGATTAACTTTACACACAGACGCCCAACTCTATACCAAGTAAAGACTTCAACAGTTTGCACCAAACAAAAACAAAAACTTCCTCAACAGTCAAGACAAGGGCTGCTCAAGGTCATTGCATCTCGAAGTTAATTTCACTTCTTCTTTTTTTAGAAACTTAATTAGCTCTAAAGGAGCACCCAAGAATGACATAACTATAACTTATGGGACATAAGAATATCCTCTACTAAATAGACTAAAACGAAATAAGTCTTTGAGAGCAAGTTTTACTGTTAACTCTCTTAATACAACTCTTTGAGGAAAGAGGTCCTGCATGGGGTGCTGGTGCACAGTGCGTCCTGTTGTTAATGAAGGCAGGTTTATGACGGGACCCAGAGGTGCCGTGGCATTCACCGCAGTGGGTCTTCCCTGACCGCCCTGTGTGTAACAGTCCCCACCTCCCACTTTTCCTCTAGCTGCAGTGTCCACTGGTTTGTTTTCTGTCTCCCCTCACTGGCCGTCACCACAGCAGCAGGGACCCCAGCGGCTTGCTGCCTTTTCTGTAGCACCTGCCCATTGCTGAGTGAATCCCTGAATGAATGAGGTCAGAGAACGGAAGCTCATGAGGCACTGGGGTTGAAACCTGGGAAGTCCTCAGGATCAGGTTCTCTTCCCAGGGTCCCCTTCTGGGGCCACCTGTTTGTTCTCTCTTTTTGTCTGCTTTTGTGCCTTTCTCCACGGTCCAGGATGGAGGAGAAAGAATAAAGAGGAATAAGAGGCTTTATACTGCAGCCTTCCGGGGCCTGCATTGTGGTGCAGAGGGTTAAGCTACTGATTCCTGCATCCCGTATGGGCGCAGCAGCTCCACTTCCCATCCAGCTCCCTGCTAATGTACCTCGGAAAGCAGCAGAAGACGGCCCAAGTGCTGGGGTCCCTGCACCCACATGGGAGACCCGGGTAAAGCTCCTGGCTCCTGGCTCCAGTCTGGCCCAGCCCTGGCTGTTGAGGCCATTTGGGGAGTGAACCAGTGAGCGGATGATAGCACTCTCTGTCTCCTCTCCCTCTGCCTTTCAATAAATAAATAAGTCTTTTGTTTTTTTTTGACAGGCAGAGTGGACAGTGAGAGAGAGAGACAGAGAGAAAGGTCTTCCTTTGCCATTGGTTCACCCTCCAATGGCCGCCACAGCTGGCGCACCGCGCTGATCCGAAGCCAGGAGCCAGGTGCTTCTCCATGGGGTGCAGGGCCCAAGCACTTGGGCCATCCTCCACTGCACTCCTAGGCCACAGCAGAGAGCTGGCGTGGAAGAGGGGCAACCGGGACAGAATCCGGTGCCCTGACCGGGACTGGAACCCGGTGTGCTGGTGCCGCAAGGCGGATTAGCCTATTGAGCCACTGCGCCGGCTGTAAATAAATCTTAAAACAATAACAACAAAACACCAAAACCCACAGGCTTCCATATTGGTGACTCACTGAACTCACTGAAGGATCATTTTAGAAATACTGATCCCTGGGCCTCACTGAGGAGCCCCTGAATTAAAATTTCCAGACATCTCTCTGAAATCTGTGGTTTAAAAATCCGTATTTGGGGTCGGCACTGTGACAGAAGATTAAGCCTCTGCCTGCAGCGCTGGAATCCCAAATGGGTGCCAGTTCAAGTCCCAGTTGCTCCACTTCAATCCAGCCCCTGCTAATGAGCCTGGGAAAGCAGTAGAAGATGGCCCAAGTTCTTGGGCTCCTGAACCCACGAGGGAGACCTGGAAGAAGCTCCTGGCTTCCACTGGCGCAGCTCCGGTTGCTGCGCACATTTAGGGAGTGAACCAGCGGATTGAAGACCTCTCTCTTTCTCTGCCTCTCTGTAACTCTGCCTTTCAAATATATATATATATTTTAATGACAGCAGAGAATAATGGAAAAGGTAGGGGCTTTAGATATGGCCCACACCTATGTCTGAATGTTTTATCTACAACCAAAAAGCCTGAGTGAAAGATATATCAGCTGTGATGTATACACACAGTGTGATAACCACGAGTTACTTAATGACTTGCAAAAAAATTTTATTATACCAAAAAAGAATATATGGTTTAATCTTTGAAAAAATAAACATATGTATAAATGTACAGAGTAAAAAGTATAAAATGATTTAGAAACTCAATGTTTCATTTTTTATGATTCTTTGGTTAGCTTTTATTTTTTTTTTAACTTTTATTTAACAAATACAAATTTCCAAAGTACAGTTTATGGATTACAATGGCTCCCCCCTCCCCATAACTTCCCTCCCACCTGCGACCCTCCCATCTCCTGCTCCCTCTCCCATTCCATTCACATCAAGATTCATTTTCAATTATCTTTATGTACAGAAGATCAATTTAGTATATATTGAGTAAAGATTTCAACAGTTTGCCTCCACATAGTAACACAAAGTGTAAAGTACTGTTTGAGTATTAGTTATAGCATTAATTCACATTGTACAACACATTAAGGACAGTGATCCTAAATGAAGAGTAAGTGCACAGTGACTCCTGTTGTTGACTTAACAAATTGACACTCTTGTTTATGGCGTCAGTAATCACCCTAGGCTCTTGTCATGAGTTGCCAAGGCTATGGAAGCCTTTTGAGTTCGCCAACTCCAGTCTTATTTAGACAAGGTCAGAGTCAAAGTGGAAGTTCTCTCCCCCTTCAGAGAAAGGTACCTCCTTCTTTGATGGCCCATTCTTTCCACTGGGATCTCACTATGTTTTATTTTGTTTTAAAGATTTATTTATGTGGCCGGCCCCATGGCTCACTAGGCTAAACCTCCGCCAGCTGCGCTGGCACCCCAGGCTCTAATCCTGGTCGGGGCACCAGATTTTGTCCAGGTTGTTCCTCTTCCAGTCCAGCTCTCTGCTGTGGCCTGGAAGGGCAGTGGAGGATGGCCCAAGTGCTTGGGCCCTGCACCCGCATGGGAGACCAGGAGAAGCACCTGGCTCCTGGCTTCAGATCGGCACTGTGCGCCGGCTGCAGCAGCCATATTGGGGGTGAACCAACGGAAGGAAGACCTTTCTCTCTGTCTCTCTCTCTGTCTAACTCTGCCTGTAAAAAAAAAAAAAAAAAAGATTTATTATGTGAAAGGCAGAGTGGCAAAGGAGACACAGTGAGAGAAAGAGATTTTCCATCTGCTGGTCCACTCCCCAAATGGCCACAACAGCTGCATCTGGGCCAGGCCAAAGCCAGGAGCCTGGAACTCCCCCGCATCTCCCACATGGGCGGCAGGGGCCCACGTACGTGGGCATCTCCCACTGACTTTCCAGATGCATTCGCAGGTGCTGCTCTGGAAGATACAGATGGCAGCAGGGCAAGCCTCACCTTCACTCGCTGGGCCACCATGCCGGCCCCTGACTCAGGCCAGACAAGCTGTGGGTGCCCAGGTTTCATCAGGGAGCCAAAGTCCCTGCCTCCACAGAGCCTGGAACCCATGAAAGTCACTAATGTAATATCAAATGCATCAGACCCACGAGGAAAAAGAAAGGGTGAGACACGAGTACTCGCGCAGGCTGTTCTGGGAAGGTGGTCAGAGACGACTTACCTTACGCAGTGACATGTGAGCCGCCACACCTGAATGACACCAGGGAGGGGACCACGAAGACGTCCAGGAGTGAGAGCTGCTGGGGCAATGCATGTTTGGTCTGTAGCTAGGGAGGTAAAATCAGTTATGTCCCAACAAGAGTTAGCTAGGAGATGAGGTAAGAAATGAAGTTGGGGAGCCGGCTCCATGGCGCAGTAGGTTAATCCTCTGCCTGTGGCGCCGGCATCCCATATGGGTGTTGGTTCTGGTCCTGGCTGCTTCTCTTCTGATCCAGGTCTCTTCTGTGGCCTGGGAAAGCAGTAAAAGATGGCTCAAGTCCTTGGGCCCCTGCACCCACATGGGAGACCAGGAAGAAGCTCCTGGCTCATGGCTTCGGATCGGCACAGCCATCTGGGGAGTCAACCAATGAAAGGAAGACTTTCTCTCTGTCTCTCTCTCTCTCACTGTCTATAACTCTACCTCTCAAATAAATAAATAAAATCTTTTAAAAAAATGAGGTTGGGAGGCAGCCGGGGGCAAATCTAGTCTTTACGAGTGGCAGTAAGAACTCAGATTTTATTTCAAGTGGAAATGGGAAGTCAGCAGTGAGTGTTGGCGGGGGAGATCAGATACCAAAATGTCAACAGTAGTTATCCCTGGGTAGAAGGATTTCAGATTTTTTCCCCACTTTTGTTTCCCTATATTCTCATTTATTCTTATTTTTTTAAAGATTTATTTTATTTATTTGAAAGACAGAGTTATAGAGAGAGGTAGAGACAAAGAGAGAGGTCTTCCATCTGCTGGTTCACTCCCCAGTTGGCTGCAATGGCTGGAGCTGCGCTGATCTGAAGCCAGGAGCCAGGAGCCAGGAGCTTCTTCCAGGTCTCCCACGGGGTGCAGGGGCCCAAGGCCTTGGGCCATCTTCTACTGCTATCCCAGGCCATAGCAGAGAGCTGGATCGGAAGAGGAGCAGCTGGGACTAGAACCAGCGCCCATATGGGATGCCGGCGCTTCAAGCCAGGGTGTTAACCCACTGCGTCACAGTGCCGACCCCTCATTTATTCCTATTTTTGTCTCAAACAATAAGCCTACCATTCCGCTAGCAAAAGTTCTTAAGAATCAGGGCTTTTTATGGGGCTGGCGCCATGGCTCACTTGGTTAATCCTCCATCCAATATGGGCGCCAGTTCTAGTCCTGGCTGCTCCTCTTCCAGGCCAGCTCTCTGCTGTGGCCCGGGAAGGCAGTGGAGGATGGCCCAAGTGCTGGGCCCTGCACCCGCATGGGAGACCAGGAAGAGGCACCTGGCCCCTGGCTTCGGATTGGCGTAGTGCTGGCCGTTGTGGCCATTTGGGGAGTGAACCAATGGAGGGAGGACCTTTTTCTGTCTCTCTCACTGTCTATAACTCTACCTGTCAAATAAATTAAAAAAAAAAAAAAAGAGTAAGATATAATGCCAAAAAAAAGAAGAAAAAAAAAAGAATCAGGGCTTTTGGGGCCAGCGCTGTGGCATAGTGGACTAAGCCTCCACCTGCAGCACCAGCATCCCATCTGGGTGCCATTTCTAGTTCCAGCTGTTCCTCTTCTGATCCAGCTCTCTGCAGTGGCCTGGGAAAGCAGTAGAAGATGGCCTAAGTACTTGGGCCCTTGTACTCTTCTGGGAGACCCGGAAGAAGCTCCTGGCTCCTGGCTCCGGATCAGCCCAGCCTCGGCTGTTTGCGGCCGTTTGAGGAGTGAACCAGTGGATGGAAGACCTTTCTGTCTCTCCCTTTCTCTGTCTGTAACTCTATCAGGGCTTTCAGTTATGAAACAAAAAATTAATGTTTCATTATATCATTGTATATTGATAGCTATCAGTGTTGGTTAAAAACACTAATAAAAACACTTAAACCCAATCTGCAAATCAGAGGCTCCTATGTGATCCACTACCGCGTTCAGCTCCAGGGACAGAATTAGACGAGGCAGATTCTGAACATTCGAAAGAAGATGGTCCATGAAAGAGCGGACCTGGGCCTCAACAGTTTCCCCATCTCCACAGTCAAGCACATAACTGTTTCTTTTTTCTTTTTTTTTTTTTTTTTTGGACAGGCAGAGTGGACAGTGAGAGAGACAGACAGAGAGAAAGGTCTTCCTTTTCCGTTGGTTCACCCTCCAATGGCTACTGCGGCTGGTGCGCCGCGCTGATCCGAAGGCAGGAGCCAGGTGCTTCTCCTGGTCTCCCATGCAGGTGCAGGGCCCAAGCACTTGGGCCATCCTCCACTGCACTCCCGGGCCACAGCAGAGAGCTGGCCTGGAAGAGGAGCAACTGGGACAGAACCGGTGCTCCAACCGGGATTAGAACCCGGGGTGCTGGCGCCGCAGGCGGAGGATTAGCCTAGTGAGCCATGGCGCTGGCCATAACTGTTTCTTAAACACTAGCGAGACCTAAGCTATCCCCAAACCATAATGTTTAAATTATTTTTAATCAGTAGAGTGAAGTAAATCCAAAGTTACTCTGATAGTATTTGAAAGTTTTTGGAATTGTTAATGATACTCTCTGTTTTACTGTCCCAACTAAGATTACCCTACTCTCCTATCCCGAGCTAGACATCAAAGGACAGGCATGCTGGAAACCTGAGCATCTGCTACCAAAAACAAAAACAAAACAAAACAAAAACATCTGAATCTGGGAACCTACAAAGACAAGACAATTGGCACACAGTTTGGAGGCTGGACGTCCAAGATCGGGGCCACACAGCAAGGGCTGTGTGCGTCCTGAGATGGCAGGAGAGTGGAAGGGCAGTGGGCGGTATGGAAGAGACAGAACGTGAGGGGCAGTCTTGTTCGGTTACCACCTGCTCCCACAGCAACTAATCCAGTCCCATAGGAGCCAGAGCTCATTCTCACAGGAGGTAACCTAGTTACCTCTGCAGCAATGTCTCTTCAACACCTAATCCCTTAAAGGCCTGACCAGCTCTCAACAAGACTTGAGCACACCAATCACATCCAATCCACAGTACCTTCAACATCACTCTTGAAAAAGTCACCTGGAGTTAACGAAACATAACTCAAGATTACCTTACTGGCCGGCGCCGTGGCTCACAAGGCTAATCCTCCGCCTAGTGGCGCCGGCACACCGGGTTCTAGTCCCGGTTGGGGCGCTGGATTCTATCCCGGTTGCCCCTCTTCCAAGCCAGCTCTCTGCTATGGCCCGGGAAGGCAGTGGAGGATGGCCCAAGTGCTTGGGCCCTGCACCCGCATGGGAGACCAGGAGAAGCACCTGGCTCCTGCCTTCGGATCAGCACGATGCGCCGGCCACAGCGGCCATTGGAGGGTGAACCAACGGCAAAAAGGAAGACCTTTCTCTCTGTCTGTCTCTCTCACTGTCCACTCTGCCTGTCAAAAAAAAAAAAAAAAAAAGATTACCTTACTACTACTTTTCATCATTTATCATTTATTAAATGTACAAATATCATAAAAGAAAAACACAACATTTTGTGAATACAAATAATATATTTTTATTTGATCCCTGAAAACAAAAACAAAAAATAAAAACATCTAATAAGAGAGACTCAACAATTACTCCAAATTTTACCTGGCAACAGTACATAATTGATTTCTTCACATAAAGGTTGAGTACAGAGAAGACGGTTTGGAAAACCATCTTTTATGAAACAATATTTTCTCATAGCTATTTTAATAAAATATTGTAATTATTGCTACTACATTTGGTAGCACATTATATTAAGGAACAATATCCAAAACTAAATTCAATATAGTCTAAATCTAGAAGCTAGCTGCACTTATGCAGTTTTTATAGAGAATAAATACTATGAAATATAGGGCACCATATGGCAATTAAATTTGCTAAAGGAAATTTTAAATAGAGTGTTCTATACTGGAATTACCCAAGATTAGGATTTCTTGTGCTATATACAGTAGCTGTTTTCCTGACAAGATAGTCAATCTTCACAATTTATAGTTTAAATGTTCTTAATTCTTTTAAGTGGTCATTGTATAAAATGAGTTATCTAATGGACCTGTAATACATATCCAAGATTTCATAAAGCTGGACACTCTTGTATAATATTAACATTTCCCAAGCACTTTAATGCAGTACAAATACTTTTATTATATACATCTGGATAAAGTCTTCAAGAGTCCTGGTCTCCCTAAAATCTCAGTGCCCTGCTCCCCAACCAACAGAATGAAAGCAAAATGCACCCAAACATGGAAATGTGCTTTCCTGACAGCACAGACACTCAAGGAGTTAAACTTTTCAGTTAGCATTCATGAATATGAAAAATCATGAATATTTTAGTTATTTATAATCTCATCATAAAAATATCTCTTATTCTTCACAATGTTAAGTAAGAAAACTTTAAGTATGAGATTAGATTGCTGTATTAATGTGATTAAATCCCCCCAACTTTTAGAATACTAATACTCTTCAGACAGTGGCTGCTACCCATTTCAAGATTATAATCTTACAAATGTAATTTTTTAAAATATACATTAAGTAACTTTCATTATTTTGAAGGATAGTGCAAGTGAAGACATTCTTTGGGTCATGATTTCAAAACCTTTTCAACATTATATTTCCTTTTTCTGCTCCTAATCTAAGTAACAAAATACAGTACTAGACGTAAGCACGTGTTCTAATAGCCTTGGTCTAATTGTTACATCTATTAATGACAGAATGAGTCAATAACCATATTCTCAACTGGTCTGAAAAACATGTCAGATACTTAAATAAATATTTTACAGAAATAAATCCATGTCTTTCAGTGTTTTTGTCTCAGCTTGATCTCAAAAACAAGATTTATGCAAAGATCACCTATCTGCTTCCTACATCAACCATGTTGTCAAATTCCCTCTAAGGATATAATACAGCATTGAAGAGACTTGCCTGAGAGCAAACTAACAACACTGAAAACTTTATATACAGAATTAGAGTTCCATGAATCCAGCATGTTCCTTAGAAACGCGTAGAGCTTTTAATTGTCAAGTCTTACTCTGTGCTAACCAGCGGTTACAAAGTTTCTGTGACAGGATACAGCCCACAGTGGATGGAGCAGCCCACGGGATCTTCAAGTGCTATCTCACGCTGCCCGATGCATTGACCCTTTTGTTGCTGGTGACTGGCACTAAATTCCCACCAGCACCATTCGTCGTGTTGGTTGCTGAGCCGTTCACAACAATATAGTCAACTTTGTTCTCCAGTTTCACCAAGCGTTGCAGAATGTCATCCAGCAGGACAGCAATTGTTCTTTTCAGATCCGCTGGGGGGGGGGGGGGTCAGAGTAAATTGTATTAAACACTGACAGGGTACTCAATATTTGCGCTTTTATAATGTGGGGGTGGGGAGGCGGACGATGAGTGGGTCATCTGAGAGGAAATCCGCGAGGGAGCTGGGCTCGCCCACACGCAGAAAAGGACTGATGACTTTAATCAAATTTCCAAAAGGAAATTTCAGAGTTGTAGATAAGGGAGAAATTCTCGCTTTCCAAGTGCAGTAGAACACATTTACACTCTGGTTCAAAATAGCAGTCCCTATGTATGGAATCCATTTACCCAGTTTCTTAAGCAGTTTGTAAAGAATACTGTGTAAAAAGCTAGAAGAACTAAGAAGAGATTTAACGAAATGCAGAAACAAGAAACCTGACAGCTTCACAGAATGAAGTGTGGGGAGATCCCAGAAACAGGGCAAATGCCAGGAACCCAGCCAGTGCAGAAGTACCAGCAGCAGTTCTGACCGAAAACTCTGCAGAGAAATGATGGGGCAGGGTGTCTCTTCTAATCCCTTTGGAAGGTTAAGGGGTTTCAGTGGTATTTACCTGGCAAGAATGAAATGTCTAGTTTTTTTCCCATAGAATTCTCTTTTTTCCTGTTTCCCTAAAGCACTTCAAACATAGCAAGCATTCAACAGTTATAATTAGTGTTTTTTTTTTTTTTAATCTTGGACTAAAAGAGTAATACAAGCCCTAACTTATGATCACCTGAAGAAAAATCATCTAACAACAGATAAACTTGCTGATGATCCTGTTACTACTCAGAAAAGCATGAGCAATCAAAGAAAAAGGATAAATTAGACTTCATCAAAATTAAAAACTTCTAGTCATCAATGGATAGTATCAAGAAAATAAAAAGACAACCTAAAGAATGGAAGAAGATACTTGCAAATTCTATATCTGATAAAGACCTACTATCTAGATCTCATTCAATTCAAAAACAAAACAATCTTTTTAAACAATGAGAACCTAATTTTTAAAATGGACAAAGGGCTTGAAAAGATATTTCTCCAAAGAAGAAATGCAAATAGGCAACATGCAAAAGAAAAGATGCCAAATACTACCAGCAAATGAGACCATTCATTATAGGATGTTATAATCAAATGGGGAAAATAGCAGGATATGGAAAAATTGAAAACCTCACATATTACTGGTGGGAATAAGATGATGCTACTGCAGTGGAAAACAGTTTAGCAGGTCTTTCAAATGTGGAATACAGAATTACATACAACCCAGGAAGTCCACTCCAAGCTATCTATCCAAAAATGAAAGCAAAGGCTCAGAGATACTACACCAATGGTCACTGCAATTGTATTCAAAATAGCCAAAAGCTGGGAACAACCCAAGTGCCCATCGATAGAGATGAAGAGATAAATAAAATGTTCTGTACACATACAATGGCGTAGTATTCAGCCATAAAGAGAAATGATGTTCAGATCCAAACTACAATATGGAAGAACCTTGAAGACAGTATGCAAAGTGAAGTAAGTCAGATACAACAGGTCAAACACTGTATGATACTACTGACATTGAATAACTAAAACAGACACATTTATAGAGACAGAAAATAGATGAGGGCTTAACAAGGGCTCGGGGAGGAACAGTTATTGTTTGGTTAACCTACCTATATATATATATATATTTTTTTTTTTAAAGTTATTGCTTAATAGTTACAGTTTCTTGTTTGGAATGATGCAAGTTTTGGCAAAACACAGTAATGGTTACACAACATTGCAAAATGTTATTAATACCAATGAATTGTATACTTTTAAATGGTTAAATGGCAAATTTTGTTCCAAAAATTTTTTATGTGAATAAAAAGATACCAGAGAGAATAGTGATGGTGGATAGTGGTAGAGGGTAATTACAATATGTTTATCAAAAACAAAACAGAAAAATACTGTGTACTTCAGAATGAAAAAGGTGACTACAGATGCCTAAATCAACCAGGACGTTCCTCCTGCTGTGAAGACATCCTGTAGTCCACTCCACGGATTCAGCCTGACCTTTCAACAAACTTGAACTGTGACCCAGGAAAGGAAACACCTGCCCTTTAGGAGTAAATAAGTGTAGGGCCACTAAAGGAAAAATGGTTAACCGCTTCATTGTCTGAATGACCAAGAACCCCACTGTTAGCCTCTCCCTGCCTTTAAATAACAGTAGCACACCAGCTTAATAATGAAATCTTTAACTATACCAGGTATCCTTCTTTGATTTTTAATATGACTGATAACCATAGCACACATCCGTCTTGTTTGCCCTGAATCAATGTTTTACCAGCCCTGTAAGAAAAGTATATATGAGATGCAAGCAAATAAATAAAGTTAAAAAAAGAAAAGCATAAAACCTGTGACAAACAGAAGGCTGTGAAGCACCCAATACAGACTGTGCCAGGCTTATGCCCTCACTTTGGTTTTGGAATAATCTCTCAACTTTGATCCTCTCAAAAGATGGATTATTGGCCGGCGCCGTGGCTCAATAGGCTAATCCTCTGCTTTGTGGCGCCAGCACACTGGGTTCTAGTCCTGGTTGGGGTGCTGGATTCTATCCCGGTTGCCTCTCTTCCAGGCCAGCTCTCTGCTGTGGCCCGGGAAGGCAGTGGAGGATGGCCCCCCCAAATGCTTGGGCCCTGCACCCCATGGGAGACCAGGAGAAGCACCTGGCTCCTGCTTTCGGATCAGCGCGGTGCGCCGGCTGCAGCGCGCCAGCTATGGCGGCCATTGGAGGGTGAACCAACAGCAAAGGAAGACCTTTCTCTCTGTCTCTCTCTCTCTCACTGTCCACTCTGCCTGTCAAAAATAAAAAAAATAAAAAAGATGGATTATTTCAGTTAACAACATGAATGTAATATAACGAGGGATAAACTGTGGAGGAAGTCAAACCACGCAAGCAGTGGCTCTCACGAGCACCTAAATATTCTGGTGCAGTGGGACTATGCAAGGAAAACCACGTACAGGAAAAATGCTTTAGAAAGAAGTATTCTAGGGATGAACTATGACACTCACAATTTTTTTCAAATGATATTCACACACACACACACACACAAAGCAGTATATTTGTATATATGTATATAAAGACAAAGTAACAGCAAGTTTAGCACCCTTAATCCAAAAAGCCCAAATCAAAGACTTTCTGAGTATCAACATGACAGCACATGCTGAGAATTCTACTCATTACTTCATGTGATGGGTTGCAGTCAAAATGCCGGTGCGCTAAAAATGTACAAAATTACCTTCAGGCTATGTGTATAAAGTATCTATGAAATATAAATGAATTTCATGTCGAGATTTGGGTGCCATACCCCCAAGATATCTAACTAATGTATAGGCAAATATTTCAAAATCCAAAATATTTCTGTTCCCAAGCATTTTGCATAAGGACCAGTCAACTGGTATAGGAAAAACAGTGCTGGCAAGGGCAGGCCTTTACCATGGCACATGGATTAAGATGCCCATGTGTCTCATATTGGAGTGCTTGGGTTTAATCCCCAGCTCTGGCTCCTGACTCCAGCCTCCTGCTAACGCAGACCCTGGAGAGCAGCCGTGATGGCTCAAGTGACACCCACATAGGAGACCTGGATTCAGCTCGAGGTTTTGCACCTCAGCCTAACCCACTCACAGTCATTGCAGATATTGGGGGAATGAATCAGTAGATGGGATGTCGCTCTCTAAAAAATTTTTTTAAACAAATACTTTTTTTTTTTTAAGATTTATTTTTTATTTATTTGAAAGTTACAGAGAGATTGGGAGAGAGACTGTCCATCTGTTGGTTCTCTCTCCAAATGGTCACAACGGCCAGGCAGAAGTCAGGAGCCAGGAGCTTTGTCCGGGTCTCCCGTGTAGGTGGCAAGGGCCCACGCACTTGCGCCATCTTCTGCTCCTCCCCCGGTGCCTTCTCAGGGAGCTGGATCACAAGCAGAGCAGCCCATACGGGATGCCGGCGCTGCAGGCTGCCAGTTCACTGTTACTCCACAACATGGACCCCACTCAAATTTTTAATGATGTTTTAAAAATGTTAAAGCAGTTTTTAAAAGATGTTACTAAATTGTGAAGCTAGATGATGGATATATGATGTTTATCATAACATTTTTAGAAATTTTTCATGATAAAAGACCAATAATTCACTCAAGTTGTAATAAAATATTTGAAACAAGAGAATTATATATGTTTTTAAATCCTTCAACAATAAGACTAAAATATACATATTGAATTTCTGTTCATTCCTGCAGTCAGCTCCTTTTATATAAGAAGTAGCAACCTTGGCCAGATAAGCCTGCATAGAAGAGTGGGTGTGTGGTGGGGGATTGCCAGCACATTAACATCAAATGAAACTAAAACCCCAAGAGGTTTAGAGGTCTTCTCTTTCTCTCTCTCTCTCTCTCTGCCTCTCCTTCTCTCTATGTAACTCTTTCAAATAAAATAGATCAATCTTTAAAAAAAAAAAAAACAAAAAACACAAAACCCAGAAGTGTGACACCAAGCTGAGGTGAGACATGAATTATTAAGACATTAAGGCAAAATTACTGGATTAAGGAGAACAATTAAAGGAAAAATCGGGACGAATGAGAAACAACTATATGGTTACTGTAACAACGGTGCTGTCGAAATTTTCTTAAGGTTTTTAACACCTGTATTCAAAAAGGAGATCAATCTGTAGCATTTATTTCTTATATTATCTTAGTTTTAAGAGTAATACTAGGGGCCAGTGCTGTGGCATAGCAGGTAAAGCTGCCGCCTGCAGGGCTGGCATCCCATATGGGCGCCAGTTCGAGTCCCGTGAGAGATCAGGAAAAAGCTCCTGGTTCCTGGCTTCAGATTGGCCCAGTGGGGCCATTTGGGGAGTGAACCAGCAGATGGATGGAAGACTTCTCTTTCTTTCTCTCTCTGCCTCTCTGCAACTCTGCCTTTCAAATAAATAAATAAATCTTTTTTCTTTTTTATTAAAGTAATACCAGCTTCGTAAAATGAACTGGGAAGTATTCTTTCTTCTCTTATTTTCTGGAAAAGTTTGCAGAGTACTATGTTAATTCTTCTTTAAACTTCTGATAGAGTTCTTCAGCAAAACCATCTGGACCTGGAGATTTGGGTGTGGGGATACAGGGAGGATTTTTTAACTACAAATTCTATCTCCCTGTTATAGGACTATTCAAATTATCAATTTCATATTGGGTGAAGTGTGGGAGTTTGTTTTTTGATGAACTGGTTGATTTCACCTAGGTTACCAGATTTATATGTGTACCATTGTCTGTAGTATCCCCCATACCTTTGGGTCTGCTTTTTCATCCCCAGTATTGGCAATTTGTATTTTTTTCATTCTGGTGAGAAGTTTGTCAATTCCTTTTTTTTTTTTTTTTTTTTTGGTCAATTCTTTTTACCCTTTCAAAGGACAAGCTTTTGTGTCCCTGGTTTTCTCTGTTTTCTGTTTCACTGATTTCTGCTCTTTAAGAGTTCCCTCTTTCTGCTGGCTTTGGGTTTCATTTTCTATGTTCTCAAGGTAGGAACTTCCATTTTAGATCTGAGATTTTTTCCTCTTTTCTAATGAATGCACTATGTGCTCAAAATTTCCATGGCACCTTCCCATGGCGAGAAAGTGGCAGGAATGTAAAGCGGCAGCAGGACAGGGCCAGGAGCGTGGCTCAACAGCGAAGACACCTGCATCCCATCCCAGGGCACCCGAGTTCGAGTCCTGGCTCTGCTCCCAATCCCAGCTTCCTGCTCATGCACACCCTGGGATACAGCAGTTATGGCTCAAGTATATGTTACAAATACATAAAATAACATTTTCCGAGAATTGCTTACATTGAACCTACACAGGAAACCCAGATTGTCCTCTAGGCTCCCAACTATTGAGGACATTTGGAGAGTGAATGGGAAGACCTCTGTCTATCTCCGTCTCTATACCTTTCAACTAAAAAACTAAAATAATTTTTAAAAAGAGGAATGTAAATGGATAGATGCATTCTGTAGGGCAATGGGACAAATACTATTAAATTTCACTTAATTTATATATATCCTTGACCCAAAAGTTCCACCTTTGTTTCTCCTGTGACACAATCACAAAAACATGAAATGCACTCACCTGCACTGACACAGATGAGGGTATCTCAAAAAGTTTGTGGTAAATTTTTTTTTTGACAGGCAGAGTGGACAGTGAGAGAGAGAGACAGAGAGAAAGGTCTTCCTTTGCCATTGGTTCATTCCCCAATGGCCGCTGCGGCCAGCACACCGCGCTGATCTGAAGCCAGGAGCCAGGTGCTTCTCCTGGTCTCCCACACGGGTGCAGGGTCCAAGGACCTGGGCCATTCTCCACTGCACTCCCGGGCCACAGCAGAGAGCTGGCCTGGAAGAGGAGCAACCAGGACAGAATCTGGCGCCCCGACCGGAACTAGAACCCGGGGTGCCGGCGCTGCAGGCGGAGGATTAGCCTGTTGAGCCGCGGTGCTGGCCTGTGGTAAATTCTTATTATGAAAAAACTGCAAAAAACTTGTTAAAAAATTTTGGGAAAAAAATAAATGCATTTTAATTCCATTTTCAACAAACTTTTTGAAGTACCCTCATCTCTTTCATACACATACACACACTCAACCACACTGCAGCAAGGAGTAAACATTAAAAGACTAGCATGAAATTCATCATCAGACAATAAGTGAAAGAAAGGCATATTTATAAAATGAAACAAATTGCTAAAAAGAATAAGCAACTACAAGTATAATTAATAGCATGGAAATACACTCACACTAAATGAAAAATAAGTTAGAAACCAGTATACTTAATACAGTTCCTTTTTTAAAAATAAAGCAGTATGTTGGTATATGCATATACACACGTTAGCAAACTAGCTGATTAGCTGCCTCTTTGTAAATAAAGTTTTATTGGAAGATAGCTGTGTCCATTGATTACAGAAGATATCCTATAATCAACAAAGTCAAAAATGTTTACTATTTAGCCCTAAAAAAGTATGTTCCCTACCAAATTACAGAAGCTGCTCTACTCTTAATGATCTGTGCTACATATTTTATAACATTTGAATACTTTATAATAAACATTTTTATAATCAGAAATATAAAAAAAGTTTCAGTGAATTGCTTAAGTACCATGTGGCCATTAAATGATGCATCATAACTGACACAGAAATATCTCCACCATATATAAATTTCGAAACACAATTCTTAAAATAGCCTGTGTGGGGGCTGGCACCATGGTACAGCAGGTTAAAGCCCCGGCCTGCAATGCTGGCATCCCATATGGGTTCTAGTCCTGGCTGCTCCATTTCCAATCCAGCTCTCTGCTATTACCTGGGAACGCATCAGAAGGTGGCCCAAGTCCTTGGGCCCTAGCACCTGCATGGGAGACCCGGAAGAACCTCCTGGCTCCTGACTTTGGATTGAACCAGCTCTGGCCCTTGGGGCCATTTGGGGAATGAACCAGCAGATGGAAGATCTCTATTTCTCCCTCTGTCTCTTCCTTTCTGCAACTCTTTCTTTCAAATAAATAAATAAATATAAAAAAAAAATAGCATGTGTGGGTAGGTTTGATTTTTGCTTTTTTTTTTTTTTTTTTTTTGACAGGCAGAGTGGACAGTGAGAGAAACAGAGAGAAAGGTCTTCCTTATTGCCGTTGGTTCACTCTCCAATGGCCGCTGCGGCCGGCGCATCGCGCTGATCCGAAACCTGGAGCCAGGTGCTTCTCCTGGTCTCCCACGCGGGTGCAGGGCCCAAGCACTTGGGCCATCCTCCACTGCCTTCCCAGGCCATTGATTTTTGCTTTAAAAAAAAAAAGATTTTTTTATTTATTTGAAAGAGTTACAGAGAGATCTTCCATCTGCTGGTTCACTCCCCAAATGGCCGCAATGGCCAGAGCTGAGCTGATCCAAAGCCAGGAGCCAGGAGCTTCTTCCGGGTCTCCCACGTGGATGTAGGAGCCCAAGGACTTGGGCCATCTTCTACTGCCTTCCCAGGTCATAGCAGAGAGCTGGATCAGAAGAGGAGCAGCCGAGAGTTGAACCGGTGCAAAGGGGATGCTGGCACAACAGGCAGCTTTATCCACTACACCATAGCGCTTGCCCCTCAAGTATTTCTTCTTTAAGAATCCACTTCTTCATTGTTTCTGTCAGTGTCCTTGGACTAAACTGAATGCAAAACAATAGAATTTCTGTATTTGTCACTATATTGTACCTTCATCTCAGCTATGCTCACTCTTTCATCTATAATCATCTAAATTTGACCCTTAACAGCTGATGCAGATCAGTCCCTATCACTTCATGAAAACCATAAGATGGAGAAGCAAAAAAGTATCCAGAACATTCTCAGGTAAAGATTAGTTGAGGGCATGGCGCAGTGGTGCAGCAGGTTAAAGCCCTGGCCTGCAGCACTGGCATCCCATATGGGTGCCAGTTCAAATCCCAGCTGTTCCACTTCCGATCCAGCTCTCTGCTTGTGGCCTGGGAAGGCAGTTTCTACTTGGGCCCCTGCACCCACGAGGGAGACCCAGAAGAAGCTCCTGGTTCCTGGCTTCGAATTGGCCTAGCTCCGGCCATTGCAGCCATTTGGCAGGTGAACCAGCAGATGGAAGACCTCTCATTGTCTCTACTTCACTCTGTAACTCTTTCAGATAAATAAATCTTTAAAAAAAAAAAGAAGATCAGTTGCTCACAGGTATTTAACCTATGGTGACTCTGGATACCCCACCAAAACAGTGAAGTTCTCTCTCTCTTGCTGTCTCATAAACTGTGAGACCAAAGGCAGTAAGAAAAGAGATAATTACAGCAAAACTTCAGAAGCTGAAAAATGGATGGATGGATGGTGACTGATTTATAGCAGACTTTTTTGAAAAGGCTGAATCTCAAGTAAGAAAATCCAAAAAACAAAACAAGAACTTTACACCACATACTACTGAAAATGGAGATACAGGAGGAACTTACATTAAAAACAGGAATCTATGAAGCGATTTTATTCCTAAATTCTGAACACCCTCCAAAATCTTCCCCACTGCAGAAAACCTGAGGTCTAGTTCTCGAAGGGCATAAAGCAGTTAAGGATCTGATACCACACTGAAAAATGGTCCTGAGACCAAGCCTCCTCACCTAACCTTTTCCCTGTCTCTCAGGACCCAGACACTTAGTGGTCTACACTCCACACTTGCCAGCAAAGTATGGACTTCTCCAGGGTCTCTGGCCAGCTCACAAGGAAAGATCTAAATATCTGAACTTTGGAGATAACCTCCAAAAAATAAAATCTAGTGATATGACAGTTTCCCCTTGTCCATGGGGTACAGGTTCCAAGACCCCCAGGAGATGCCTGAAGCCACAGATAGTAGCAAGCCGATAACTGTTTTGAATTACGTATACATACTTCTGATGAAGTTTAATTTGTAAGTTAGGCACAGTATGATCTTTACAGACTCAATGTTTTTCTCTCCTTAAGTTAAGAACCTTCACCTTTTCACCTACAGGAAGCAATTTTGGCTTCTCTTTGGCAAATCTAAATTACCAGCATCACTCACTCCTCTTGTGTTTTAGGGCAAAGTCAGTGTGCCTTGAACACAAGGAATCCTTTCTGACTGTCGCTTTCACAACTGGGACAGCTATGAGCAACCATCAGGCGAGTAGCACATACAGCACAGATATGATATGGGGAACAGAGTAGGCAGGAAGTTAGGGAAAAATGAGGTGGAAGACTTTTCCACAATTTCTGTCTCTAACCCTGCATCTTAGTGCCACCTCCTTGCATGCCAATTCAGTACACCCACTTTCCCACGAGGTACTCAGGTCTCCTCCCACAGCAGGGAGAGGGCGTTGTGATGAGCGTGTGTCAGCTGAGCTCCAGGTGGAGATACCATGAAGCACCTCATCTGTGTATTCGACTAAGGCTCCACCCGCTACCACATAAAGAGGACCGCTGGACACAGGGGTGGCCCTTTTGGGCCTTCTTTCACGCTCTCTCCTTGTGGGCAGCCCTCTCTTTCTCTTTGGCCCTCTAACAGCCAGTATCTCTCTTCATGGGGTTACCCACACTCACACCTGAGTGTATACTCACTCTTCTCACTTTAAATAAACCTTGCCCTCATCACTACACTTCACATATGTCTCTGCTTTGAATTCTTACCTCATAGGGGGCAAGAGCCTGGAATAAAAACTGGGAAGCACATTCCTACAACAGATATACTGGACAAAGGGATGGGAAACAGCCTGAGCAAAACACAGCAGGACAGTGAGATCCATCATGCTACTCGGAACACTGTGGCATTTAAACTTATGAATTTATATTTCTGGAATCTTCCATTTAATATTTTTGGCCTACAGTTGACTACTAGTAAATCAAAGTGGGAAGCAAAGCTGCAGGTAAAGGGAGTCTCTGTCTCTGGCCCCCGGGAGGCATTGCCAAATGCTTGGCACTTCCTAAGTGATAAGTGGTTTTGTTGGTCATGGCAAGCCCCGGGACCACACCTGCAGTCTGTATCAATGAAGTGGCCCTAGATATTTTTATGCTACTGAGATGACTCAGGATGGGGGCTGGCCATGCCAGAAAGACCAATATGATCACAGACTTGGGGATTTTCAGGCAACCTCTAGGGAGAGGAGGAGGGCTGGAGACAGAGTGGCCAGTCATTCTATCAACTGTGCTTATACAGCAAAACCCCAAACAAAGACCAAAAAAAAACAAAAACAAAAACCAAAAACCAAAACGCTGTACACTGGAATTTGAGGGAATTTCCCTGGTTGGCAGTCCTCTGCATATGGTGATGTATTGATGTGCCTCAATGTCCCAGGAGAGTTGTGTGTCCTGACTTCGCAGGGACAGGTCAGTGGAAATTGCACTTGGAACCCCACCAGATCTGACCTTACCTGTGTCTCCCTGTGGCTGGTTCAGACAATACTCCTATGCTGCATGTAATATAACTGCATACTCCTGTGAATTCTGTGAGTTGTTCTAGGAGATTATTAAACACGAGGGGTATTTAGAATCTCCAAGCGAACAGCCAGCTACGTGGAAGTGAGAATGGCATGTCCAAAATCGAGGCTGTTGCCCAAAGTGAGGGCAGTCTTGTCGAGTCTGGCCTCACTCAGGTGGCTGATATCAGAAGTCACTGTAAACAGTAAACACACATCTACGGAAATGTCCCTGCCAGCTCCCAGCTCCCAGCCCCGACAGCTGCAGCCATCTGGGAAATGAACCAGCAGATGGAAGATCTCGCTCTAACTCTGTCTTTCAAGTAAATAAGTGAATCTTTAATAATTTTTTGAAAAAAGATATTTTCAAATATACAGGGACTTAAAACTCATTTTCACCTTTCTCAGAACCTACCAGAAGATCTATTCCCCTAACTTCAGTAGGTAACCAATGAAGAAGCTACAGAATTCTAGGGAAATTTTTTTTTTTTTTTTTTTTAATTCTAGGAAACTGAATTTAACACAAGAAAACACACAGGAATCCCCAGGAATGTAGTACAGTGAAATCTACAATTCACTGCTGCAAACCTAAAAAGCAAAGGGTCTACAACAGAGTCAATCAGAAGCCCCTGGGAAAGCATCTTTAAGACAGGGAAAGTCTGGGCCGGCGCTGTGGCGTAGTGGGTAAAGTCATTGCCTGTGACACTGGCATCCCGTATGGACACCAGTTCCAATCCAGTATCCATGCTAATGGCTAATGGAAAAGCAATGGAAGATGGCCCAAGTACTTGGGTCCCTGCCACCCAAGTCAAGTATAAGACCCGGAATGAAGTTCCTGGCTTTGGCCTGGCCTAATAGGCCACTGTGCCCACCTGGAGAGTAAACAAATGGATGGAAGACTGACTTTTCTCTCTGGGTAAATCTAAGTTTAAGATCTGGATGAATCTTCTGGTTCTGGCCTGGCCCAACCCAGGCTGTTGTGGCCATCTGAAGAATGAACCAATGAACTGAAGACCTCTATCTCTCTCTCTCTGTAACTATGACTTTCAAATAAATAATCTTTAAAAAGAGAGAAAGTCATGAAATACTTAATTTGTCGAAATATACTGAGAGGAAATATAAATAACTGTGGAGAGATGGGGTAGAAAACTAGACAGATAAATATTGATACATATTAACTCCAGGGGAAAAAATTAAACTGTACAGGAAAGGAAAAGTAAGCAGAATATATTCCACGGCTCAGTAGTGAACACTTTTAACCTAATGATGATATTGCACACACTGAATATTATTCTAACCAAAATTATGAAGGGAAAATGTCAGGACAAGAGGGACCTGTATGTGCCAAGGCAGCCAGGAGATAAGCAGAATCCATTTTTGGGTGAAAAAGGGAGCTAAACCTGACTGCACAGTGGGAAATTAACAGAGAATGCCTCTAAGGAAAAAATCAAGAAGTAGCTCATGGAGCATTTTAATTTAGATGCATAATAATCAAGCAAATGAGAGGAAAGACTTCAAAATGGGCTGCTGTGAGGAACAGGACTCTGAAGACTGCTGGGAGTGCAAGAATTGCCCTTTTAATGGTAAGAGTCCACACATTTTGATTGTTTAAAGACATGCATGTGTAACCTTTCATTGAATAAGCATTGAAATAAAAACATACATATACTCATGCACACATGCAGTTCCAGAAAGAATCAATTTTATCTGTTTTATTTTTCTTTGAAGTCTTAAAGGGAGAACATGGCATGTGTAAGGGACTTCAAACACAGCAGAACCCAGAACGTAAAAGGGAGAATAGCAATAAACACTGGAGATCCAGGCAAATTCTACTTCTTGGGAATTAACAGATGCCCTACAATGATGACTGTTTTGGGACAATCAGGGAAATTCAAATAGAACCTAGGTATGATAATGGTCACTACTGTATTATATCAAAAAAGGTCATTTTTAAAGATTTTGATATGTTTAAGGAGCTATATAACTAAAGAAAATCACAATTTCTATAATTTACTTTAAATATCCTTCAAACAGAAAATATGTTATAAAATTTTAATAAATGTAAAATCTGGGTGATGAATATGAGTGTTTAATCATATTATTTTTATTGTTCAGTACATTTGGAAATTCTTACAATAAGAAGTCAACAAAATTACTTTTTAAAATTACTATGCAAAAAGGAATGAGTTCAATTCCACAAGACTACATTTACATGGGAAAGGCTGAAGGGTAGACCAGAAACACTCCACAGTTGTCTTACCATATCCTGCCATGGAAGCACCATTCTCGACATCCACCACGTTCTTATTTTCTTCTGCCAGAGCTTTAACGTATCTTTTGCTCAAGTCTAGTATTTGTTCACGTAACTTGACACTGCTCTGATGTCTGGGCTGTTGAAAAGTATAGTGCAGTAACATCAAGCCCCAAATGAGTCCAAATATAAGCAACAGTAAACTTAATTTCTGGGACATATTTTTCCTTGATATTGTAAAAAACATTTCTGATGAAGCAGACTTGATTGAAAAGTGGGAACTGAAGACAAGAAAAAGGAAAGAAAGAAGAAAAAAATTTCCTCTAATATTGTATATTCTTCATCTTCAGCAAGGTTGTCTCCACTCTATTAACTCTGTAAAACTGAGAAGAAAAAGGCAATTACTCTCAACCCACATCAGAGACAGAATAGACAAGGACAAAGAAAAAAATTCTATATTTTTGATTTGGAATTATATCATCTTCTTTGACAATCTTCTCTTCCACCAAGAAAAAATTGACTTACTGATTCATCTTTTATTAGTTTCTGGTCTTTTCTCAGTTTCATTTATATATCTTTTCAAAATTTAAGCTAGAAATAAGTGTCAATTTATAAAAAAATATCTGAAAAAAATGCCACCATTGTCAAAAAAACTCTAAATGATTTCTTCTCATTATTTCTAACTAAAACCATGGACAAAGGAGATCCGAGTCTATTCAAATATAAGTCACATCACCAACTTAAATGCCCAGGAGCTATTCTTCCTCCTCCTCAAAATGAAAGTTAGACACGAGGAAAGATGAAACATTTTGGAAAATGAGAATGCCAGGAGGAGTTACTGAAGGGGCTGGTGTTGTAGCAGATTAAGCCACCACTTGAGGCAACAGCATCCCCTGTTAGAGCCCCAGCTGCTCTACTTCCCATCCAGCTCCCTCCTAATGCACTTGGGAAGACAGTGGAAGATGGTCAATGTAGTTGGGTCCCTGCCACCCATGTGGGAGACCAGGACAGAGCTCCTCGTTCCTGCCTTTGGTCTGGCCCAGCCTCAGCTGTTGCAAGCATTTGGGGAGTGAACCAGTGGATGAAAGATATATCTCTGTTACTATGCCTTTCAAAGAAATAAAATACATCTTAGAAACAAACAAACAAAGAATTCGTATCATACAGATGGTGTGTGTCAACATTTGAAAATGTCATTAAAAGCTACTACTACTGGGAATGAGATAACTTTATGGTTTAACCTAAGACAAAAAATAGGTTATAATCTCTAATAAAGTATGCCACATATACATATGAATCGTTATAATTTAATGACAATTGAAGAGGTTAGAATATTTTTCTGTATTTCCAAATTTATAATTCTGTATTTTAAATTACAAGGTTATATATCTGTACAATTCAGGGGAAAACTGAAAAATTAAACTTCAAAAAATTTTAAAAAGATAAAGATGAGGCCGGCGCTGCGGCTCAATAGGCTAAACCTCCGCCTTGCAGCGCTGGCACACCGGATTCTAGTCCCGGTTGGGGCACTGGATTCTGTCCCGGTTGCCCCTCTTCCAGGCCAGCTCTCTGCTGTGGCCCGGGAGTGCAGTGGAGGATGGCCCAAGTGCTTAGGCTCTGCACTCCAGGGGAGACCAAGAGAAGCACCTGGCTCCTGCCTTCGGATCAGCGCGGTGCACCGGCCGCAGCGTGCTGTCCGCAGCAGCCATTGGAGGGTGAACCAACGGCAAAGGGAGGACCTTTCTCTCTGTCTTTCTCTCTCTCACTGTCCACTCTGCCTGTAAAAAAAAAAAAAAAAAAAAAAAAAGAAAGAAAAGAAAAAGAAAAAGATAAAGATGATAATTATGGAATCTAGAAAGAGCTGAAGAGAGATCATGTCTATGAATCAAAGTGCCCAGTAAAGAACATTCTTTGATTACATCAAACAAAGTGAAATCCTTTCTCTTCTTAATTTTTATTTATTTCAGAGGGAGAGGACATGACTGAAAATAGTGCAGCATAAAGGTAACAATTCAGGGGCCAGCACTGTGGTGTAGTGGGTAAAGCCGCCGCCTGCAGTGCTGGCATCCCACTTCAGATCCAGCTCTCTGCTCTGGCCTGGGAAAGCAATAGAAGATGGCCCAAGTCCTTGGGACCCTGTACCCACGTGGGAGACCCAGAAGAGGCTCCTGGCTCCTGGTTTCAGATCAGTGCAGTTCCAGCCTTTGTGGCCAACTGGGGAGTGAACCATCGGATGGAAGACCTCTCTCTCTCTCTCTGTGTAACTGACTTTTAAATAAAATAAATAAATCTTAAAAAAAAAAAAAAAGAAAAAGAAAACTCCCACTCTGTTGTTCAGCTACTCCCCAGTCCCTGATGCACCTCCACTAAACGCTGGGGCTCTGAGATTTGAACATCACTCACACACTGTTGTTGAAGTATACATATTCTACCAAACCTTATGATTAGTATGAAGACATCATTAGCTGGGTATATTATTTACTGTAACAGAATAGTTGCATTAAAAACTAGCAATTGACTCCTCAAATTTCCTTCTAGATTTGCTTATTTCCTTAGTTATCATACTCAGAATAAACCCTTTTAGTTATTTAAGAAAACAATACCACTAATAAATAATCCATATTAGATTACTAAATTTTGCTTTATTAGCAAAATCAGGTAAGCATATCCTAATATATTTTCTTTTTAATTTTGGCTATTTGAGAGGTGGAGCTAGAAACAAGCCCCTATCTGCTGGTTCACACTCTCTCGCCTCCAAATTTCTGCAACATCCAAGGTTCGGCCAGGGCAGGAACCAGGAGGAACACAATCCAGGTCTCCCATTAGGAAGCCAGGAATCCAACTATCTGAACCATCACACACTGCCTCTCAGGATCTGCATCAGCAGGAAGCTGGAGTCAGGAGTCAAGAGCCAGAGCCAGGAGATAAACCCAGACCTCTGATGTTAGGATGCTGCCATCCTAACTGCTAGACTGAATGCCCACTCCCTAACACATTTTCCCTGAGAGTCTACATGCAATTTGAGTTCAGAAAATGGAAATTGTAGATTTCCAAGCAAAACCTTTTACAGGTTTTTTTTTTTTTTTACATATTTAAATTTATTCTTCCTTCATATATCTTTACTGGCCCCTCCATCTCAAGTACGACCTGTGTGTTGTACCACCTATCCCAGCACCCAGAGGAAGAAGGATCGGCTGGGACTGTCCTGAAGCAGTCACAACTGGCTTGGTTCTAAGGTTGGCATGACAACAAAGCCAGCAAAGTGACATCACTGGAGAATAGAGGTCACAGAATCCAAAGTATTTTGGCAGATAAAGGTTAAAACGACAGCTTAGAAAGTTCTAATGCCATATATATTCATATTTCTAATACTGTGTGTATTTGTGTACTTCCAAGACCAAAAGGAAGAACCTTAAAACCAGGGGTGAAGAAGGTACTGATGGAACAAGAACACAAGCCTCAGCCATCTTAAGGGCTTGTTACCCCTGCCTTCTTTCAAGAGACCAGTTCAGTCTCACACCCTGTACTGTTCCCCACCCCACCCCCTGCATTCTTCCTCAGGTTCGGAAGCAGGTGGCCCAAACCTGAAGAACCAGTATGGAGAAGCTCATCTCTACCTACTGCCCCCCACCCTCACCCCTAGCCCAGCTAAGATATAAGAAGGCCAGGCCTGCTGGGGTCGGGGCCTCTGCCATGTGTGCAGTCTGTGAACATGATGGCAGTTCGTCGACCTCTGCAGATTTATTTTCTCTGAATAAATTCAGTCTGGCTGTGAGTTTGTATTGTCTCTCTTCTCTGTTCCATGCCTCTTTTTCTGACATTCTGGTGCCCTGTGTGAGGCAGGAGTGAAGAACTGGCATCTTGCCCAAACCAGCCACTCCTGCATTCTCTGGGTAAGAGCGGTGATCCCCCACCCTTCCTCTGAACTTTCTTCTCCTGAACTTCTACTTTTTATTGTGCCCTGTGTGAGCGGCACCAAATCTGCCCTCTTTTTCTTACAGGTACTTCACTTATAGGACAGCCAACCACCATTGCCACAATCATTTCCTGTACAGAAGATACTGTGAGTACCTATGTACATTAATTCATTTTATCCTTACAATCCCATGCTAATAATATGCTATCTCTTAACAGGTGAGAAAACTGAGGCAAAGCAACAGGTTAAAGCCCTGGCCTGAAGTGCCGGCATCCCATGAGGGCACCGGTTTGAGTCCCAGCTGCTCCACTTCCAATCCAGTTCTCTGCAATGGCCTGGGAAAGCAGCTGAAGATGACCCAAGGCCTTGGGCCCCTGCACCTGCGTGGCGGCAGACCCGGAAGAAGCTCCTGGCTTTAGATCAGCCCAGCTCCGGCGGTTGCAGCCATTTGAGGAGTGAACCAGCAGATGGAAAATCTCTCTGCCTCTGCCTCTCTGTAACTCTACCTTTCAAACAAATAAATAAATCTTTCTAAAAGATATATATATAGAGAGAGAGAGGTTTGCTTTTGGGAACAGCAAAGAGATGAGAAGTCAGGAGCACTTAATCCCACTTCTACAGCAAGGAATTCCAAAAGGACAGCAAGGATAAAGTGGGTATGGAAGAAAGTACACCCTGGGGCCCTCTCCAAGTTAAACAATGGCGCAAAGACAGCTGATGCCTGACAAAGGGCGGAGCAGTTCAAAAGCCCAGGAGAATTCTGTGATGCAACCCAAGAAGGCCTGCAAACTGTTCTAATGGTTCATTTCCACAAGCAATTCCAAGCAAGGCCAGGAGAAGTAACTAAGATCACACACACACACACACACACATATACACACATACACAGAGGGAGGGTGGGAGGGAGGGAGGGAAGGAGGGGAGAGAGAGAGAGAGAGAGAGAGAGAGAGAGAGAAAGGGAGGGAGAGATCTTCCATCCGCTGGTTCACTCCCCAGGTGGCTACGACTGCCAGGGCTAAGCCAGGCCCAAGCCAGGAGCCAGGAGTTTCATCCAGGTTTCCCACATGGGTGGTAGGGGTCCAAGCACTTGGGCCATCTCTTGCTGGTTTCCCAGGTGTGTTAGCAGGGATTTGGATCAGAAGTGGAGAAACTGGGACTCGAACCTACATCCATAGTGGATGATGGCATCACAGGCAGCAGCTTTACCGTTAAGTCACAACCCTGGCCCCAGCATAGTCCTTATTATAGAGTCCCTCTCCATCAAAACTGACTACAACTTTTAATCTTAACTTCTAGACCATTACATTGTCTACTAATCACTTAAAAATAATAAATAAAACCTCAAATTCACCATAACAACTGTAGAGTTTTTAAGGCAAAAAATAAAACCCTCATCATTAATTACTGAATACTTTCAGGATTCCTAGGGGAAAGTTCTCATCCAACTATGGGAAACACAAAAGGAATCTATAAGGCACAAAGGAGGATGAATTAAAGTGAAGAATCTGGGGCCAGTGCTGTGGCTTAGTGGGTAAAGCTGCCGCTTGTGGTGCTGGCATCTCATATGGGCACTGGTTTGGGTCCTGGCTGCTCTGCTTCTGATCTGGCTCTCCACTGTGGCCTGGGAGGGCAGTGGAGGATGATGGCCCAGGTCCCTGGGCCCCTGTACCCATGTGGCAGAGCCAGAGGAAACCCCTGGCTCCTGGCTTCGGATAGGTGCAGCTCCAGCCATTGCGGCCAATTGGGGAGTGGACTAGCGGATGGAGGATCCCTCTGTCTCTCCTCTCTCTGTGTAACTCTGACTTTCAAATAGATGAATAAATCTTAATAAATAAAGTGAAGAATCTGGAGAGTACCATCACTCCAACTCGACTCCAACAGCTGCTTCTCAGGTAATTTCCCAGTCTACTCTCCAAACTCCTTCAATTCACTCTCCTCAAAGCAGTGAAAATACTCTTAAAAACGAAAGTCAGAGGGCCAGCACCGTGATGCTGCAGGTTAAGCTGCTCATCCCATACTGGAGCACCAGTTTGAGCCCCAGCTGCTCTGCTTCCAATCCAACTCCTTGCTAATACACCTGGGAAAGCAGCAGAAGATGGCCCAAGTGCTGGGGGCCTACCACCCATGTAGGAGACCTGGATGGAGTTCCAGGTTCCTGGCTTCAGCCTAACCTAGTCCCAGCCCCTGTGGGACTTTTAAAAAAATTAAAAAAAAAAATCTTTTAAATCGTTAAAAAATCTTTTTAAAAAAACTTTTTAAAAAAACTTTTTAAAAAAGTCAATTGAAATAGATATTCTGGCTGGCACCGCGGCTCAATAGGCTAATCCTCCGCCTTGCGGCGCCAGCACACTGGGTTCTAGTCCCAGTCGGGGCGCCGGATTCTGTCCCGGTTGCCCTTCTTCCAGGCCAGCTCTCTGCTATGGCCCGGGAGTGCAGTGGAGGATGGCCCAAGTCCTTGGGCCCTGCACCCACATGGGAGACCAGGAGAAACACCTGGCTCCTGGCTTTGGATCAGTGCGGTGCGCTGGCCGCAGCGCGCTGGCCACGGCGGCCATTGGAGGGTGAACCAGCGGCAGAAAGGAAGACCTTTCTCTCTCTCTCTCTCTCACTATCCACTCTGTCAAAAAAAAAAAAAGATATTCTGACATTAAAAAAATGCTCAACATCACTAATCCTTAGGGACATGCAAATTAAAGCCACTATACCACTTTGCATCCATGAGGAAGACTACTAAAAACAAAGCAAGTGTTGGCAAGGATGTGAAGAAATTCAAGCTCTTCTTCACTGCTGGTGGGAACACAAACAGGTGCAGCTGCTGAGGAAAACAGTATGGGGCTCCTCAAAGAGTTAAGCACAAAATTACCTTCTAATCCAGAACTTCAGTTCTGGGCATTTACACAAAGGAATGGAAAGCAGGGACTCAGAGGGGTGTCTGTATGTCAGTATCCACTGCAGCGTTATTCATAGCATATATACATCCATAAAAAGTGATACACATAACACAAAAAGAGATGCTCTGATCCACTTAACAACATGGATGAACCCAGGAGACATATGCAAAGTGAAATAAGCCAGTCACAAAAGAACCTATTATTATATGACTCCACTCAGATGGATCATCTAGAAAAGCAAAATTAGAGACAGAAAGTGGAAAGGTGGTTGTCAGGGGCTAAGAGGAGGGGAGAATGAGACTTATGATTTCATGGGCACAGAATCTCATGTTGGGATGATGAAAAAAGTTCTGGAGATACGTGGCAGTGACAGGTACACAACACTGGGCATGTACTTAACGTTACTGAACTATACACTTGAAGATGGATCAGGAGCTGGTGTTGTGGCACAGGGCGGGGGTTAAGCTGCTACCTGCGAACCTGGCATCCCATATGTCTGCAAGTTCAAGTCCCAGCTATTCCACTTCAGATCCAGCTCCCTGATAATACCTGGGAAAACAGTAGAAGACGGCCCAAGGGCTTGGACTCTAGGTTCCTGGCTTCAGCCTGGCCCAGCCCTGGACATTGAGGCCATCTGGGGAGTTCGCTCTAATTCCACCTTTCAAATAAATACACAAATCTTTTTTCAAAAAGAAAATGGTAAATTTTGTGATTGTTTTACTACACACACACACACAATCATATTGTTCTCCTGCTTTAAAACCCTTTGACAGTTGCCCACTGCACTTAGAAAAACATCCAAACTTTTTACCGCAGCCCACAAGGCTTGCCATCATCTCACTTCCACTCTGTGCTAATCTCACACCTCTTTTCTCTTGCTCACTACACCGTAGCCACACCAGGCAAAACACAAAATTCTTCCTGACGTTAGGGCTGCAATATAATGTGGAATGCTCCTCCTGAGTCTTGTCTCTTCCCATCCTTTAGTTCTTAGCTCAAAGGGTAGCACTGCCATTCTTATCACCCCCGGCAGCCTCTAGGTACTCTCTTTCTTCATACAAAATGACATCCGTTATCTTTAAAACTTGAGCAAGTTATTCTATCACCCTGAGCCCTGATGTCCTCACTTACAAGTACTTAATGGAGACCAAAATACTTGCCTAATAGAGGTGAAGATTAAATGACATCTCATACTACTCAATAATATGAACATTTAATATCAGTGTCAGGCACTCAGCAATAATACTACTAATTATTGACAATTCAAATAACCCCAGTTAATATGAGAATTTGTTTTGTTTTTAAAGATGTATTTATTTATTTGAAAATCAGAGCTACAGAGGAAGAATCTTCCATCTGCTGGCTCATTCCCCAGATGGCCAGGAGCCAGGAGCTTCATCCGGGTCTCCCATGTGGATGGCAGGAGCCCAAGCACTTGGGCCATCGTCTGCTGCTTTTCCCAGGCCATTAGCAGGGAGCTGGATCAGAAGAGGAGCAGTCAGGATTCGAACCAGTGCCCTTATGGGATGCTGGCACTGCAGGAGGTAGCTGGACTCTCTACACTACAACGCCAGCCCCAACGTGAGATGTTTTAACAGACCCAAATAAAACTCTTCTGATTAGCTCTCATGGGCCTCCATAATCCAGTCCCCAAAGACCAAATCGATTTCTCATTAATTACAAAAACACTTCCCCCAATCAACCCAGTCTCTTTCTGCCTCACAGTACAGTAGCAATTAAACCATACATTTCTGTATTTTTATTTACTCAGCTTGCTTCCTGATACCCTCTCATTCTATCAATAACAGCTCTCAAAGAGCATGCTGACTT
Source organism: Lepus europaeus (assembly GCF_033115175.1). NCBI lineage: Eukaryota > Metazoa > Chordata > Mammalia > Lagomorpha > Leporidae > Lepus > Lepus europaeus. The sequence continues at coordinate 27,598,063 of NC_084846.1, forward strand.
GGAAAAGTTTCTACTCAGGATTTTGAATAGCATGAAATATTTCATTGGTGTTAAGTCACTGAAGAGTCACTCAACCCTAAAAGACAACACAGCAGCATATTTAAGACAGTTCACCTTCCAAGTAGCCTCCAAGGAGACTACGTGACAAACCTGCTAAAATGTCCCCTTAGCTGGAAGGGTTTCATACTCTCACTGCCTTATTATGGCCTTCGTCAGTCAGCTTCTACTTCCCACAGCACAGTCCTCTGTACCAAATGTTAGACATCGCATCGTCCAATCCTGTGGGCGAGCCTTGTCTCCCTGATTAAGCCCCAGGTCCCTTCAGAGCAAAGAGAACATACCTTAAGAACGAGGCCATAAGCGCCACAGAGCCTGGTGAGCCATCAGCAGCCGTCGCGGAGAAGTGCCTGACAGTCCCTCACATTTCAGATGAGGAAACTGAAGCTCAGAGCAGGTGTCTTGCCTAAAAGGAGACAACCAGTTAGTAACAAAGCCTGCGCAGCTCCAGAACGCAGGTCCTGACTCACTGTTTTTCTCCAAATACCACACTACCTGCCTTACCTCCACTAGAAAGACTGTATTTGTAAATAATGATTTACAATAGTAAATGAACTTTGGTTTGTTTTTCCTCAAAAAAAAAAAAAAAAAAAGAAAGAAAGAAAGAAAGAAAACAAAACATAACCGCGAGGTAGAGATGTACTACAGCAGTCAAGTCACTGCTGGGGATGCCAGCAACCCTTATCAGAGTGGCAGCTTCAAGTCTCAGCTCTCCGGCTTCCAATACACTTTCCTACTGACACACACCCTGGGAGGCAGCAGGTGATGGCTCAAGTACTTGGGCCCCTGCCATCCAAGTGGGAGACCTGGACTGAGTTCCATACTCCTGAAGCAGCCGATGGAAGACAGCTCCATGTTATCTCTCTGCACGCCTCTAACCCCCACCCCGCCACTGCATTTCAAACAAAACTTAAAAAAATGTAAAAGAATAAATATATATATATATAAAACACAAAAAAAGCCATGGCAGTCTAGGGAAATGATGCTAAAACCTTACTTTTTTTTTTTTTTTGGACAGGCAGAGTGGACAGTGAGAGAGAGAGAGAGACAGAGAGAAAGGTCTTCCTTTTTCTGTTGGTTCACCCCCCAATGGCCACCGCGGCTGGCGCGCTACGGCTGGTGCACCGCGCTGATCTGAAGGCAGGAGCCAGGTGCTTCTCCTGGTCTCCCATGCGGGTGCAGGGCCCAAGGACTTGGGCCATCCTCCACTGCACTCCCGGGCCATAGCAGAGGGCTGGCCTGGAAGAGGGGCAACTGGGACAGAATCCGGTGCCCCGACCGGGACTAGAACCCAATGTGCCGGCGCTGCAGGCGGAGGATTAGCCTATTGAGTTGCGGCGCCGGCCTAAAACCCTACTTATTAAATTACCAAGTCGGCCAATTAAAATTCCAAATATGCTTTACTCACATAAACCAAAATATTACAAAGTTCAAACTAAAATTTTAGAAGTCTCATATTTTATTTTTTTTTTAAGGCAAAAACAAGAACAGAAAAAGAAACGAAGCAAAACAAAGATAAACACAGGGCGTCCCGCGGGCAGAGGCATTTCCAGAAGCGCACGCAGGCCCAGGCTGAAACACAACCTCACCACTTGGCAGCTTCATTCAGGCACAAAAGAGCCAGACTTATTCTGCCATACGTTCATTCGTTTATTCACGGTATGTATGAAAGCACCCACTATGTGCCAGGAACTGAGAATGTGAAAGGTGAAGCCAGACAGAAGACAGGGTCCTGTTCTTCCAGAGACTTCTCTAGTCTGACTGGGACAATAAGCAAGCAAAGAAAAAAGATACTTTCAGCTCCTGACGAAAGTGCTGTGAGGAAAACAAGCAGGTGACCCTTCGCTGGGGTCAAGGAAGCTGCTCAGAGGAAGTGGCATTTGATTTGACAAAGGAGAGGAAACGCACAGTCTGGTTCCAATTTACTTCCAACAAGAGCCTGGAGAATTGTTTCCTGACCAGAATCCTGGGAGCAGGCAGTAAATTCTGTACTCCTGTTCTCCAAAGCACAAACACAGGAGAATGAGAAGTCCCCAGTCCCGCATGGAACGGCCTGGGCTGCAGAAACTGCCCAAAATGAGCAGAAAGAAACCCACAAGCAAAGAAAAACTTCATGTTCCCCTTCCTTACGAGAACGGCAGCTCACTGTGTGGTAACAGAGGGAGAGCTGTGATGCCATACAGCGGTCTTCTCACAGAAAAACACACGGTGCTACTGGCATTTCCTAATATAAAGAGGGCAGTGGGAGAAGGAAGCATGGACAAAAATAATCTAGGTAGCAACCTGCCAGTACATTAAATTAAAACTGTTACTGGGGCTGGCGCTGTGGCCTAGTAGGTAAAGCTGCTGCCTGCAGTGCCAGCATCCCATATGGGTGCCGGTTCGAGTCCCGGCTGTTCCACTTCTGATCCAGCTCTCTGCTATGGCCTGGGAAAGCAGTGGAAGATGGCCCAAGGCTTGGGCCCCTCAACCCACATGGGGGGCCCGGAAGAAGCTCCCAGCTCCTGGCTTTGGATCAGTTCAGCTCCGGCCATTGCGGCCATCTGGAAGTGAACCAGCGGATGGAAGACCTCTCTCCTTCTCTTGCCTCTGCCTCTCTGTACCTCTGCCTTTCAGATAAATAAATAAATCTTAAAAACTGTTATTATAACCAATTTTTAAATACAATCTTTTCAGGTTCCAAAATATTCCTTGTTAAGGAACACGAAAATAGAAAACAGACATGAGTAAACTTTTCTCTACATTTTAATACTTATTGCCGGTCTCATTGTCCCCACTCCATTTCACAAGATCTTTGGGCAGAAGTGCTGCTCACAGCTCGGTTACTGCACTTGCCCAACACACCACAAAGACAACCAGATATTTAGGCAATGTTTCAGTGGTTTCTCCCAGCCACCCTAAAGACGGCTATGAGTCCAATATTATCACCAGAGAAAAGACAATGAACCAGCAAATATTTAAACTACAGCACCTTCATGACAAAGATAAGGAAACTGACCCGAAGCCAACATCAAATGGGGGGAATTAGGCGTCCCCACTTTCTGCCCAGGACAGCAGAGTTTTTCAAAAGCAGGAAGCAAAAATCAATGTAACATTTTGCAACTAGCACTTTTTCAGAAAAACAAGATATGGGACAGGCATCGTGGCACAGCAGGCTAAGCCACAACTTGAAAGGCATGTATCCCGTATCAAAGTGTAAGTGCTGGGCCTGGTTCCTCTGCTTCTGATCCAGCTCCCTGCAGATGTGCCTGGGAAGCAGGGGAAGATGGCCCCAGTGCTTGGGTCCCTGCCACCCCCATGGGACTCCTGGATAGAGTTCCGGGTTCCTGGCTGCAGCCTGACCTAGGCCTGGCTGTTTGTGGACATTTGGGGATGAATGAGGGAATGAAAGATCAATTTCTCTCTCTCTCTCTCTTGCTCTGCCTTTCAAATAAATAAAAACAAACAAGCATTTAAAAAATAAAAACAAGATGAAAGAGAAACTAGAATATACACACTACATATTTTGTGAAACTTTTCTTTCAGTTTATTTACTGACTTATTTTTACACAGACACATGCACAGATAGTCACAAATCTATAGCAACTTCATATAAATCTCTTGCATCTCATGACACCTATCATGAAGTAGTTCCTTTTATTTTTATGCAAATATTACAGAGCATCATTGGAAGCATTAATAGATGGCCAATCCTATTTTTTTAAAAATTTATTTATTTATTCAAAAGTCAGAGTTACACAGAGAGAGGAGAGGCAAGGGAGGGAGGGAGGGGGAGAGAGAGGGAGAGGGAGAGAGAGAGAGAGAGAGAGAGAGGTCTTCCACCTGCTGGTTCACTCCCCAATTGGCCACAATGGCCAGAGCTGTGCCGATCCGAAGCCAGGAGCCAGGAGTTTCCTCCGGGTCTCCCACGTGGGTGCAAGGGTCCAAGCCATCTTCTACTGCTTTCTCAGGCCATAGCAGACAGCTGGATTGGAAGTGGAGCAGCCAGGACTCGAACTGGCGCCCATATGAAATGCCAGCACTGCAGGCGGCAGCCCTATCTGCTACCCCACAGCACCGGCCCCTAATCCTATCTTAAAATCTCTGCTTCAGATCCAATTTTTGCATTTATCCAGTGCTCTGCTTTCTGTGCTGCTATGACTTACAGCTAAAAGTAACTATTGACAGCAGCAGCAGCAGCAGCTGGCGAACACAGACGGCCTCATTCAGCCAAAGGTGCTACAAGAACCACTGCCTGCAAGTCTCCGAAGGACTTTCAGGCAGAGACACATCTAGTTACCACAAAAAGACACAGCACATTCACCACAGCCAAGAGGGTCAGACACCTCTCTCCAGAAAATGACTCAGAAGTGGGTCCTCCACACACTGGACCCTGGAATGCAGTTTCAGGGGGAAGACTCATTCCTAAATACTTCTTCTGCATACCATTGCCTGAGGCTAATATTAACATAGCACACAGCCATCTACTTCGTGATCAGGTATATGATTTAAGATGTGCTGCTTTGAGAGGAGCCACACTAAACTTCCAGCTAAGATACAGAAAGAAGAATCTCAAGAGACTGGGTCATTTCTAGATGGCATATTTGGGAGAAGACAAGAACACTGGACGGTTACAAAAATAGCTAAAAGAAAAGGGATAAAGGAAGGCAGGAATAGAAACAGAAAATGTTACACAGAAGGAACACTTCCTGGGGTCGGGTCCCAGCTCTGGCTCCTGACCCCAGCTTCCCGCCAGAGCAGACCTGGGAGGCAGCAGGGATGGCCCAGGCACTTGGCTCCAACCTACAACCCACAGAGAGGACCTGCACTGCATTTTGGCTCCTGTCTGGCTCCTGCCCAGCCTGGTTCTTACAGACATTTGGAGAGTGAACCAACAGATAGGACCTCTGTCTTTCTACCTCTCAAATACTTTACAAATTTAATAAACAAGTGTAATCTAAAATATATTATGCAGTCTTAGACACTTTAATGAGAGAGCCTGACCTGCCCACAGCCTCAACCAATCACGCTTTGTGCCACATGACCCCACCTCCCCCTCCACAGCCAACTAGGCCAGCCGGGGGCACCCTAGCCAGAGGCCTCCTACAAAGGGAGATCAGGGAAACACGGGCAGCCGGCAGAAGCAGCTGAGGGAGGATTTGCGGAGAGCGACCATAAAGATGCGTGTAGGGAACTGACAGACTGGAGTGAGGAAGAAGCAGACGGAACAGACCCGCGGGCTCAGGGCAGAAGAAAGAAGATCAGAGCAGGGAGAGGGAGAACTAAGAAAGCAGTGCGGTTCTCTGGGGTGAAGCCAGTGACTGCCTCTCTCCTGCTGCGCCTGCTTCTCCTCTGCGGAGTTTGAGAGACCTGCATGACCTGGGGCAGGAAAAAACCCCTGCCACACAAAGAGATGACTAGAAGGGTTAACACCAATCACTTCTCCACATTGCAAAGAATCTCTAAAAGCACTTATCACTCAAAGTCTGAGCTCGGCAAGTCCTTGGAATCAGACCAGCTCACTGGTAAGGAGATAAGGAGACTGAGGACTGCAAAGCAACTTCAGGTTACAGGAACAAAGGTCGCCCGCCTGCCTCTGGGTCTGGGTCGGGAGTTTTCTGTCCTGCACAGAAGCCTTGCCTCCAGGCCGGTATCTCGGCCACACATGTCAGCGAATCACAAGGCTTCAGAGCAACCTCCTCTCCCACTGTGTAACTACGTTTCCACGTACTCTCTGGCTCTGTTATCCTATAAAACACACTCTTGAGATTTCTCCTTTTCTTCCTCACATGCATTTCTTAAAAAGTCATCTGTCACTAAAGACACTGGTTACATCAATCCACCAAGCACACTGCGTTCCCCTCTACAACCAACCGCAAGCTGCATTGATTCGGGACATGTTATTTCACTTGTCCAGGGCAGTTTCCTAACCCAAAGCAGTACGGAGCAGACATTTTTAATGAAAAATACATATCCACTCAGGACCATAAAGGTTTCATCGGAGAAAAGCTCATCGCCCAAAATCAAAGAGAAAAAAAGAAAAAAAAAAACAAACAAAAAAAAAAAACAAAACCTGCAAACAACCGAGGCTGAGCAGGGCTCCCGGGAGATTTCGCAAGCCATTCCTTAGCGGGTTCCCACGTGTCAGGAGAGCGCAGCTTGAAAACAAACCCCCAAAGGGAAAAAGGACGATCCAGGGAGAAAATGCAGTGAGAGGCAGGGAAAAAGTTGGCACGGGTGGAGATGGGGCCGCCGCAGGTGCAGGCCTGCAGCACACCCAGGTGCTGGTGCGACAGATGGACACGCGGGCACGGCCAGGGGCCAGGGAGGTGAGCCCGACCTTGCCCGGATTCCCTAAGGCTGATCCGCAGAAGAGCGGAGTCATCGATTTCCTAAGAACATTCTCAGCCATCTTACAGCGGCGCCAGGGACGACGGCGGCGTCGGCTGAAGCCTTCTGTGCGGCCGCGCCAGGGCAGCGAGGTAGCGGGGTGCTGACGAGCGGACAGGACGCACCAAGCTCCCGAGTCCCCAGGCCACGCGAAGTCCCGGGCAGCGCAGCCCCCTCCCGGGGAAGAAGCCGCGGGGCAGGCGCACGCTGCCGATGCCAACTCGCGGGCGAGCGTCGCCGCGTCCGGTCCCCCCCGCGGAGAAGTCGGCCGCTCCGAGCGCCCGGCAGCCCCGGCGGGGAGTTCTCCAAGGGCCGTGGGGAGGGGGCCCCGCGGCCGGAGCCGAGCTGTCAGCAACAGCAGTGAGCGCGGCTGCCGCAGTCGCGGCCGAGCCCGCCCAGCTCGCACCCGGGTCTCGGCCCCCGGCGGTCGGGGCCGCGGCTGTCAGAGCCGGAGAGGCAGGGATGAGGGCCGGCCGCGGTCGGGGGCAGCCGGGCCATCCCGGAGCCCAGACCGCCCGCGTGCCCCCTCCTCACTACCTGGCCACTGGGCTTCCCGTCACGGACGCCGCCGCCGCCGCCGCCGCCGGGTTCCCGAACCGGGGCAGCTCAGCGAGAGCCGATGCGTCAGCCGCGTCCCGCACTCGCGAGGCCGGGATGCAGGAAGGCCGGGGCTGGGCAGTCAGGACGAGGGTGGCTCCCAGCGCACGGAGATTGTACTCCTCGCGTCCCTCGCACTCGGCTTCCGCTCCGCCTCCCGGCCCGGCCCCACCCCCACCGCGCGGCAGGCCGCTCGGGCGCGCGGCATTGTGGGGGTTGTAGTCCGGCGGCGGGGACGAGGCGGCACGTGCCCCCGGCCGCACCTCCCGGGCCCGCGCCGCGCCGTTGCGTGGCAACCGCGGAGGCTGGGGAGACGCCGAGAGCACCGCGTGGCGGCGGCGGGGAGCGCCGGGCGGAACTGGCCTCCCAAAGCCCAGGCGATCCTGGCCCGGCGGCGATCAAAGGCGCTGCCCGCGACAAGGCCCGTTTTTGCGACTGAAGAGCCTCAGCCAGTGGAGTAAGGCAAGAAAAATAAAAGCCCTACAGATGAAATAGGACGAAGCCACACTTGTCTTGAGTATTATAATTACGTATGTGGCAAATCCAAAATAATCTACAGCTACGTTGTATCGATTAATACGTTTAACAAGCTTAAACGATACAGCGTCTTTGAAAATCAGTATTTAAAGGTCGGAGTTGGAGAACTCAAGAGGCTTCCATAGCTTTGGCAGCTCATGACAAGAGCCTTGGGTGATCACTGACCTCATAAATAAAAGAGTATCAATTGTTAAATCAACAATGGGAGTCATTGTGCACTTGCTCCCTGTGTAGGACCTCTGTCTTTAACGTGTTGTACTATGCAAATTAAAGGTAAAACTGCTACTCAAACAGTACTCTATACTTTGTGTATCTGTGTGGGTGCAAACTGTTGAAATTTTTACTTAGTGTATACGAAGTTGATCTGTATATAAAGATCATTGAAAATGAATCTCGATGAAGAATGGGATGGGAGAGGGAGTGGGAGATGGGATGGTTTGCGGGTGGGAGGGAGGTTATGGGGAAAAAAACTGCTATAATCCAAAAGCTGTACTTTTGAAATGTATATTTATTAAATAAAAGTTTTCTAAAAAAAAAAAGTCAGTATTTATTTCTGTATGCCAGGAAAGAAACAGCTGTTTAAAAATGTATCATTTAGCTGGCCCCCTGGCTCACTTGGCTAACCCTCTGCCTGCAGCGCTGGCACCCCAGGTTCTAGTCCCGGTCGGGGCGCCGGATTCTGTCCCAGTTGCTCCTCTTCCAGTCCAGCTCTCTGCTGTGGCCCGGGAAGGCAGTGGAGGATGGCCCAAGTCCTTGGGCCCTGCACCCACATGGGAGACCAGGAGGAAGCACCTGGCTCCTGCCTTCGGATAGGCACAGTGATCCGTGGTGGCCATTTAGGGGATGAACCAACAGAAAGGAAGGCCTTTCTCTCTATCTCTCTCTCTCACTGTCTAACTCTGCCTACAAAAAACAAAACACACACACACACACACACACACACAACACGTATCATTTACCATAGCTCCAAACAGGTATCAAGTACCTTGGAATATATAAAAGAAGTGCAAACTCTGTATGAAAAAAACACTGAAAGACATTTAAGAAGACAAAAAATAAGTAAGATGGCAGTATGCTCACAGCTGCTAGGATTCCAAACTGAAAGATGCCAAGTCTCTGAATTTATCTATAGACCCAGTACAATCCCAGACAAATCTCCTTAGGGGTGTGTGTGTGTGTGTGTGTATGTGCAGGTCTGCCTGTCACAGACTAGACCGCTAATTTAAAATGTTACGGAACACAGGGCCATTGTTGTGGCATAGCAGGTTAAGCCTTTGCCTGCGCTGCTGGCATCCTATATGGACAATGATTGCAGAGCGGCTGCTCTACTAGGATCCAGCTCTCTGCTTTGGCCTGGGAAAGCAGCAGAAGATGGTCCAAAGGTTTGGCTCCTGCACTCACATGGGAGACTCCAGGTAGGCTCTGGGCTCCTGGCTTCTGCCTGAACCACCCACTGTGGCCATTTGAGGAGTGAACCAGTGGATGGAAGATAAGTCTATCTCCCCTTTTCTCTCTCTGTAATTCTGCCTCTGAAATAAATAAATAGCTGGCACCGTGGCTTAACAGGCTAATCCTCTGCCTTGTGAGGCCGGCACACCAGGTTCTAGTCCCGGTTGGGGCACCGGATTCTATCCCGGTTGCCCCTCTTCCAGGCCAGCTCACTGCTATGGCCCGGGAAGGCAGTGGAGGATGGCCCAAGTGCTTGGGCCCTGCACCCGCATGGGAGACCAGGAGAAGTGCCTGGCTCCTGGCTTTGGATCAGCACGATGCGCCGGCCGCAGCGGCCATTGGAGGGTGAACCAATGGCAAAAAGGAAGACCTTTCTCTCTGTCTCTCTCTCACTATCCACTCTGCCTGTCCAAAAAAAAAAAAAAAAAGAAATCGTTTTAAAAGAGTTAAAAGGCAAGCCTCAAAGTTCAAAAACAACTACAACTCAAAGTTGAATTATAACACATACAACCAAGAAAGGTCTTGTATTCAGGGTACATAAAGAGGAGCAGGGGCAGGCGCTGTGGCTCAGCGGGTTAAAGCCCTGGCCTGAAGCGCCGGCATCCCAGTTCTAGTCCCGGCTGCTTCTCTTCCAATCCAGCTCTCTGCTGTGGCCCGGGAGTGCAGTAGAAGATGGCCCAAGTCCTTGGGCCCCTGCACCCACGTGGGAGACCCAGAAGAAGTTCCTGGCTCCGGACTTCAGATTGGCTCAGCTCCAGCCATTGTGGCCATCTGGGGAGTGAACCAGCGGATAGAAGACCTCTCTCTCTGTCTCTACCTCTCTCTGTAACTCTATCTTTCAAATAAATAAAAATAAATCTTTAAAAAAAAAGAGTTGCAATCATAAGGAAAACATCTTCCTTTACCCAGGAAGAAACCAAAATAACCAGTAAACATAGGAGTGTTAACTTCATGTAAGCCTCATGTAAAAACAGGGAAATTCAAACCACAATGAGAGAGTCCTACCACTCACCAGAATAGCTAAAGTACAAAAGGCTGGTAATTACAAATGTTGGCCAGAAGTGGAGCAATGGGGATTCTCTTACTCTACTATAGGGAGAATAAATTAACATAGAAATACGGAAAAAAGGATAAGCAACCGTTTTTACACTACAATATAAATGAATCCTAAAAACAATGTTAAGGAAAAAGATCACAAAAGAACATATAGTATGTTATTACATCTTTTTTTTTTTTTTTAAAAAAAAAGGTTATTTATTAGAAAGGCAGAGTTACAGAGAGAGAGAGAGAGAGAGAGAGAGAGAGAGGTCTTCTATCGGCTGGTTCACTCCTCAGATGGCCACAATGGCCGGAGCTGAGATGATCTGAAGTCAGGAGCCAGGAGTTTCTCTGGGTCTCCCATGTGGGTGCAGGGGCCCAAGGACTTGGGTCATCTTTCACTGCTTTCCCAGGCCATAGCAGAGCTGGATCAGAAGAGAGCAGCTGGGACTTGAACAAGCACTCATATGGGATGCTGGCACTGCAGGTGGCAGCTTTACCTGCTGTGCCACAGCGCTGGCCCCGTTATTACATCTTTATAAGGTTCAAAATACAGAAAAAAAGAATAAGTACTTACTTAAAAATATTTTCAAAAAACTATGAAGAAAAGTAATGAAAAGGGAGAGAGCCCTATGTGACTAGAGTTTAGATTGGGAAGAGATGGTGGGAATTCTACAAATCTATGTCTTGGTTTGGGTGGTATTTACACAGTCGTGGGCTTTAAAAAAAATTTTTTTTTTATTTGACTGGTAGAGTTATAAACAGTGAGAGAGAGACAGAGAGAAAGGTCTTCCTTCTGTTGGTTCACTCCACAAATGGCCTCCACGGCCGGTGCTGTGCCGATCTGAAGCCAGGAGCCAGGTGCTTCTTCCTGGTCTCCTATGCGGGTGCAGGGCCCAAGCACCTGGGCCATCCTCCACTGCCCTCCTGGGCCACAGCAGAGAGCTGGACTGGAAGAGGGGCAGCCGGGACTAGAACCCGGCACCCATATGGGATGCTGGAGCTGCAGGCGAGGATTAACCAAGTGAGCCACGGTGCTGGCCCCACAGTTGTGGGCTTTATAATAATTCATTAGATACTATAATACCTAGTATTCGTTAGGATATCTATTGTTATGTGCTATGTTTCCCAATTTAAAAATAAAAGAGCATGATCTAAGGGCTGCTTGTCTTCTTGAGATTCTAGACTCCACAACCTTGGGCGAGCTCCATGATGTCTCTAACCCTCAGTTCAGTGAGGAGAATACCTCATAAGGATATTGTAAAAATTAAAATGAGAATAGGAGGGCCCAGCTTTGTTGCTTGGCCACTACAGTCGCCACCTGCAATGCTGGGATCCTGTATGGGTGCCTGTTCCAGTCAAGGCTGTTCCACTTCTGATCCAGCTCCATGTTAATGTGCCTGGGAAAGTAGAAGATGGCCCAAGTGCTTGAGTCCCTGTACCCATATGGGAGACCAAATGAAGCTCCTGGCTCCTAGCTTTTGCCTGGCCCAGCCCTAGCTGTTGAGGCCATTTGGGGAGTGAACCAGTGGATGGAAGATCTCTTTCTGTCATTCCCATTCTATAATTCTGACTTTCAAATGAATACATAAATCTTTTCAAAAAATAACTAAAAGGAGAATAGGAGGGGCTGGTGTTGTTGCACAGTGGGTTAAGCCTCTGCTTCTAACAGAAACATCTCTTATTTGAGTGCCTGTTTGAGTCCTGGCTGTTCTGCTTCTGATTCATCTTCTTGCTAATGTGCCTGGGAAAGCAGCAGAAGATATCCCAAGTGTTTGGGCCCCTGCACCCACGTGAGAGACCAGGCACATGGTTTCAGTCTGGACCAGCCGCTGCCATTTTGGCCATTGAGGAGTGAACCAGCTGATGGAAGATCGATCTCTCTCTCTCTTGCTCCATATGTCATTCTATGGGATAAATAAATAAATAAATCTTTAAAAAATAAAATGAGAGGGTTTTTTTCCTCTCTTGGAAGCCTCCCTCCATGCCACTCTGGCTGGAGGTCTTTGACTGTAATAAATGTATGTAAATTTTGAAAAAAAAATTAATAAAATGAGAATAGGAGTGGATGTGTAAAGGCGTTTTTTTTTTTTTTTAACAGTGTTTGCTTATCATATGGCAAGCCCTGAGGATATATTAGTTGTTCTTATTATGACCACATTAAAATGTTAATGACACAGAAGCAAGTAAGTCATGACATGGCATGGCAGAGTATGAGGAGAACTGTATACAAACAGCCACATGGCGTCTGCCTTGTGGGAGGAGCATTGAGTGGGAGAGGTCTGCATGGTAAGCAGGCACAAAGGGAAAAAACAAGAGAGGCCATGTGCATAAAACACGGGCCGATCTGGGGAGGATTACCTCTTATACAGTCACCACAAGATATGTGGCTTTTTTTTTTTTTAAGATTTATTTATTTGAAAGGCAGAGTTATGGCGTGGGGGGGGGGGATCTTTCATCATTGGTTCACTCCCCAAGTAGCTGCAATGGCCAGAGCTAACCCAAGCAAAAGCCAGGAGCCAGGAGATTCTTCTGGATCTCCCACATGGGGGCAGGGGCCCAAGGACTCGGGTCATCTTCTATTGCTTTCCCAGGTGCATTAACAGGGAACTGGATTGGAAGTGGAGCAGCCGGGACTCGAACCGGTGTCCATATGGGATGCTGGTGCTGCAGGTGGTGGCTTTACCCGCTACTCCACAGTGCCAGCCCCCACATGTGGCTTTTGAGAACTTGTAGTGCTAATCTGAATCAAGAGTTGCCATCTCTCACATACAAGCCAAATGTCGAACATTTATTACCAAGAATGTTAACTATCTCTAAAGGTATCTCTAAAGATATTGATTGTGTGTTTAACTTATAATATTTTTATATATTCAATTAAATACATTATTAAAATTAAGTCATCTGGAACCTGGGGTTGGTTTTTTTATTTTTATGTTTTTAAGTGTGAATGATCACAAACAAAAATAAAATTAGATATTTCATTGTTTGTAAAGCTAACATGGGAGCACATGACTTGGAGGGTAAGGGATAGAATTTCATGCAGTGCTTAGCAGCAGGGGTCTTTTATGAGAAACACACAATAAGGCAATGTCACTGTGTAAATGCCACAGGGGTGCACTTACACAAACCTGTGTGGTAGGGGTCACTCACTCAGTGACCTCTGGAAGCCATCAAAAGACACAATAAACACAAGACACACGAGGTTGCTGCTGGTAGAACATGCACACTGCTTTACAGTCAGCCCTTTTTATAGGTACAAAGAATACAGTTTAGGGGGCCGGCACTGTGGCACAGTGGCACAGTGGGTTAAATCTCTGGTCTGCAGCACTGGCATCCCATATGGGTGCCGGTTTGAGTCCTGGCTGCTCCACTTCCAATCCGGCTCTCTGCTATGGCCTGGGAAAGCAGTGGAAAAATGGTCCAAGTCCTTGGGTATCTATACCCATGTGGGAGACCCTGAGGAAGTTCCTGGCTCCGGGCCACGGATCAGCTCAGCTCTGGCTATTGTGGCCATTTGGAGAGTGAACCAGCGGATGGAAGACCTTTCTCTCTGGCTCTACCTCTCTCTGTAACTCTGTCTTTCAAATACATAAAATAAATATTTTTTTAAAAAATTGTATGTGATGTACAATTATAAAAAATACAGTGTAGGGCCGGCGCCGTGGCTCGCTTGGTTAATCCTCCACCTGCGGTGCCAGAATCCCATGTGGGCGCCAGGTTCTAGTCCTGGTTGCTCCTCTTCCAGTCCAGCTCTCTGCTGTGGCCTGGGAAGGCAGTGGAGGATGGCCCAGGTGCTTGGGCCCCTGCACCCAAGTGGGAGACCAGGGGGAAGCACCTGGCTCCTGGCTTCAGATCGGCGTAGCTCCAGCTGTGGCGGCCATTTGGAGGGTGAACCAACGGAGGGAGGACCTTTCTCTCTGTCTCTCCCTCTCACTGTCTGTAACTCTATCTGTCAAATAAATAAATAAATAAATCTTTAAAAAAATACAATGTAAGTAGCAATACAAAAGTATAGGGTAGTGAATACATAAACCGGTAATATGGTCATTTATTATCATTCTCAAGTATTATGTGCCATACACAACTGTGTGGGCTATTCTTTATTCGACTGGTAGCACAGCAGGTTTGTTTACACCAGCGTCACCACAAACCCAGGGGAAACATGCTCCAATGACAGCTACATCACTAGGCTACAGACAGTTTTCATTCTATTATCATCTTAGGGGACCACTGTCTTATATGCAGTCTGTCATGGACCAAAATGTCCTTATGCAGAGCATGGGTACACAATCCTGCTACAGACACAAGAGAAAGTAAAATAGGTAGGCAAGACCAAGAACTTGCAGGGTCGTAAATGGCAAACTAAGCAACTTCTACTTAATTTGAGAAATCTTGCCAGGTATTAAGGTGGGGCAGTGCTTCTGTATTGGTCTGTAAGAGCCTGTTTTGTTACCTAATATTCATGAATGTTAAACCTACTTCTTGTATTAGATTGTAATCACTTTTTGGATTTTTGGCTAAGATCGAGTTTAGTATCTGTTCTTATTGGTTTAATATCTGATACATCCTCTTGTCCTGTATCAGATTGTATTACATCTATTGCAAACACTGACAGGAGCCCTCAACAAATATATGATCATAGAATGAATTGTCTTACTTGTCCAGCACACTAGTCCCAGGGCTCTGCATATACCAAAATGTTCATAGAAAATGGAACTAAAAGTTAAGTTTAGGAGCAGCCATTTGGCATAGCAGCTAGGAAGCCACCTGGGAAATCCATCTCAGAATGCCTGGGTTCAAGTCACAGCTCCACTTCTGATCTAGCTTACTGCTAATGCATCCTGGGAGGCAGCTGGTGATGACTCAAGTACATGAGTCCCTGCCAACCAGGTGGAAGACCCAAGCTGAATTCCAGTCTCCTGGCTTCAGCCTCACCCAGCTCAGTACCATCTGTTGCAGGTACCTAGGGAGTGAACCAATGGATAGAGAATCTCTCTATCTCTGTCTCTCTGCCTTTTAAATAAATAAAAATATTTCTTTCTTTTTATAAAAAAATATGCTTTTAGGGGCCGGCGCTGTGGCAAAGAAGGCTAAGCCTCTGCTTGTGGCACTGGCATCCCATATGGGTGCTGGTTCATGTCCCGGCTGCTCTGTTAGGTGGGAAGTTAGAAGTTAGCCTATGTGTGTGTGTGTGAGAGAGGGGCCTGAGAGGAACGCAACAGCCTCTGCAGAAGCTCACCTTGGAAGCAGTCCAGTATTTACACTGCAAAGTCCTGCCCAAACCCTGGTAACTTTCCCCCAAGGAAAGTCCCCCCCCCCCCCCCCCATCCTCTCTCTTCCCCTCTACCTGGCCTGAGAACATGGAGCAATAAAACCCTCACAGCCTTCCTCCAAGGCAGGCACCCTAGGGGAAGCGCATCTGCCCGCCCAGGTGGGCTCTCCAGCCTAATAGCACTGAGTAGTAAACCTGGGAGGAATTTTCTTTGCCCAGGATGGGAAAGAGGCAGGGGAAAAACTGGACCCATTCCCTTAAAAACCCCCAGTCTGAACATAGACCGCACGCTCAGCTCTCAGCTCTCTGCTGAGCTGCCAGCCTCAGGTGCACTCTCCAGGTGTACTCTCTCCTTTTAACCACGTAACCTTGCTTTCCCAGTTTGAGTGGGCGCTCTCTCTCGGATTCTGTCCCATCCTTTCTGATGGATGCTGTACCCCAATAAATCTTGCTACCTTGCTCTCTGTCTCACGCCTGAATTCTTTCTTATGAGAAGACAAGAACCCTACTACGATCTCCACTAACATTTCCACTTCCAATCCAGCTCTCCACTAATGGCCTGGGAAAGCAGTGGAGAATGGCCCAAGTGCTTGGCCCCTGCACCCACATGGCAAACCCAGAAGACGTTCCTGGCTCCTGGCTTTGGATGGACCCTGCCCCAGCCACTGCAGTCATTTGGAGAGTGAACCAGTAGATGGAAGACCTCTCTCTCTATCTCTCCTTCTGACTGTAATTTTGCCTCTCAAATAAATACATAAATTTAAAAAATATATTTTTAAAGTTAAGTTTATTTTGGTGCAAAGACATTTTAAATTCATGCACAGGTTTCCATAATGCACAATTTCCAAGAACTCTTTGAAGGCTCTTCATACTTAATAATCACTGTTTGACTCTGACAGAGGTTTCTCTGGTTTATCTAAAGCTATTTTCTTTCTTTCTTTTTTTATTTGACAGGTAGAGTTATAGACAGTGAGAGAGAGAAACAGAGAGAAAGGTCTTCCTTCCATTGGTTCACTCCCCAAAATGGCCGCCACGGCCAGCGTTGCACCGATCTGAAGCCAGGAGTCAGGTGCTTCTTCCTGGTCTCCTATGCGGGTGCAGGGGCCCAAGCACTTGGGCCATCCTTCACTGCCCTCCCGGGCCACAACAGAGAGTTGGACTGGAAAAGGAGCAACCGGGACTAGAACCAGCATCCATATGGGATGCTGGCACCGCAGGCGGAGGATTAACCAAGTGAGTCACGGCGCCGGCCCCTCTAAAGCTAGTTTCAAGCTTTCCTATCACCTCCGTGCTAGCCCACATCTTGGTAGACAAAGAGCAAATTAATTTGAAGGTTCTCAAGAGATTAAAATAATAATAATAATTGTGATTACCTTTTACGGCACTTTCAACTTGGAGACCATTTACTTTGGAGTGAGATGTATTGCCATACTCCTCCCACTCACCTGTCAAGGGAGAGCTAGAATCAAAGATGTAATCAGCTGCTCAAGTGTATTTAACCAGAGTGGAAGCCATGCCTTTGCAGATCAAAGGGAAAAACCACAGCCACACAGCACAGGCTCCACAGAGGTTGGGGTCATCTTTCTCTGCAACACAGAAAGGGAGAAGGGGGTGGGCACTGCAGTGCAGCTAGTTAAGTTACCTCTATACGAGTAGCTGGCTTGAGTCCTGGCTGTTCCACTTGCAATCTAGTTTCCTACTAATGTGCCTGGGAGGCTGATGGGCTGAGTACCTAGGTCATTGCCGTCCATGTGGGAGACCAGATGGAGTTCTTGGCTACTGGTTTCAGCAGAGCCAAACCCTGGCTGTTGTGGGCACTTGGGATGTGAACCAGTGGACAGAAGACCTCTCTCTCTCTCTCTCTCTCTGCCTGTCAATTAAATTGATATATGAATTTTTAAAAGAGGAGGAGAGGCAGAAGGCAAGGCTAGAAAATCAAGTGAACAAGAAAAATAGCCATGGGTGAGCTTTTGGCTTAGTGGTTATGAGACCATTTGGGAAGCCTGCATCCCACATCAGTGAGCCTGGGCTTGAGTCCTGGCTCTAGAGCCAATCGCAGCTTCCTGCTAATGCGCATGCTGAGAGGCAACAGGTGATGTCTCAAGCACTTGGGTCCCTGCCCCCAACATAGAAGATCTTGATTAAGTTCCAATAGGCATTCGGGGAATGGCCAGCAGATGGGCAGTCTGTCTTTCTATTTGCCTTTCTTTTCTTTTTTTATATTTATTTATTTATTTATTTATTTGAAAGTCAGAGTTACAGAGAGAGAAAGAGAAGCAGAGAGAGAGAGAGAGAGAAAGGTCCTTCATCTGCTGATTCACTCCCCAGTTAGCCACAATGGCCGGAGCTGCACCAATCCGGAGCCAGGAGCCAGGAGCCAGGATCTTCCTCCAGGTCTCCCACACGGGTGCAGGGGCCAAGGACTTGGGCCATCTTCATCTGCTACTGCTTTCCCAGGCCATAGCAGAGAGCTGGATAGGAAGTGGAGCTGCTGGGTCTTGAACCGGCGCCTATATGGGATGCCAGCACTTCAGGCCAGGGCGTTAACCCGCTGAGCCACAGCACCAGCCCCTCTATCTGCCTTTCAAAGAAATTAAATATATTTTTAAAACCAAAGAAAGGAAAAGACATTTCTGAGGTCAATCATGTGATCTCTGAGGAAAAGCATTAGAAATTGAACAGGGATGGGAGCTCAGGTGCTCTTGGCTTCCTGTGTGGGGATGTCATTTTTCCTACGAGCTCCTGCCATGATGAGTCGCAACAAAGAAGCCTGCACTAGAATTGAATTGATGGCCCCTGAACCTCCAAAACTGATTTGGACTATGTATCTCCATTCTCTCCTACCCTGTACGGTTTCTGGTGAGAATTCAGCTGTGAGTCTAATTGGTGATCTTCTGAAGACTAAAAGCTGTCAAACTCCAAATGGTCGTCAGACAAGGCTTCCAGCCCATTCCATTGGACGACCTGAGCAGCCCTCTGGACCGAGCAGGACAGTCTTTCCAAGGCCACTGTTGCATACCATAAGACAGATAGCAAAAGGAAATACCCAAATCCCCCTCGACACCCACAT
Organism: Lepus europaeus; assembly: GCF_033115175.1. Taxonomy (NCBI): domain Eukaryota; kingdom Metazoa; phylum Chordata; class Mammalia; order Lagomorpha; family Leporidae; genus Lepus; species Lepus europaeus. The sequence goes on from NC_084846.1 coordinate 27,616,455, forward strand.
GCCAACTTCGAAGAAGTTACAGAAAACGGAACTCCACCCATAACCCCAAAGAAGAATTTTGGGTATTGCCTTTTGAGGGAGGAATGTTAGGTAGGAAGTTAGGTATGAGCTTATGTGTGTATGACAGGCCTAAAGAGAAGACATCTATATCCAGCATATGCATCTACATCTCAAAGTCATCCCGATAATGTTTCTGGGGCAGCCCGGCCTTCGCATCCTGCCCTGCCCCCTTCTACCTGATAACCTGCCAGGTGGAGGTCCCCGCCCCTTCTGCCTGACAAATCTTCCACAATCTCCCAGATGCAGCCCAGTATCTGCATTTCAAACAACCTGTTCTGGATCCCCATTCTCTAGGGGGTCCTGCTCACCCTTCCTCTGAACCCAGGATGGCCCAGCTAGGCTTCCTCCTGTCTGATACCTTCAAGGGAAAACTCAGATAGGAGCTTCTTAATATTTACAGCCATAAAATTCTTTGTTTCAGGAGGAGATGTGTGACGACAAAGACCCATCTCCTTAAAAACCCCCAGCCTCAACCGGACTGGTGCTCAGCCCTCTGTTTCTCTGCTGAGCCGCCCGCCTGGCCTGCCCAGGTGTAATTTCTCTACTCAACCATGTAACCTCAGTCTCCCCACCCCCCAGTCCCAGCGACTGGGCACTCTCAGGTCCTTTCTGGAGAGGTGCCCATCCATTCTTACGGATGTCCCTACCCTAATAAACCTTGCTATTTTACCTCCCACTAAAAAAAAAAAAAAAAAAAAAAAAAAAAATTGAACAGGGAGGGGGAGATGGGGTTGGAGGGCCTGCTTCCATTCTTGTTTCTGAGGCAAAACAGGATGCCCAGGCCGGAAGTAGTGCCGAGACCTTGCAAAGAACTCAGGATTAACCTCGGGGGAGATGATGGCTCTTTCCTGAGAGCCTGAAGTGGTGGCAGAACAGTAGAAGAGACAGAAAGTGAGGAGTGTGGTGAGCCTCTGCACAGGCCACCACTGCTCGGAAGGCCCGGGTCTGGACGTGCTGTCCATGGGGATGGGAAGGTGTCTCACCCTGCACAGACAGTCCCATTTTTCCACATCACAGTTCAAAGGGTTTGGTGGGGAGCAGTCTGACCTGCTTGGGGAAGAGGAGGCCTGAGCTACCCCTTTTTTGGGGATTTTAGAGCGTAGGAGGGGTCTGAAACCACAAAAGCAGTTCCTGAACTATGAAGGGGTAATAACGAGTTTGGATCAAAACAGGAATTAGGGATTTTAACTCTCTGTCCTCTGTGCTGGGAACTCTTCATATCTTTCCCCAATTTAAACATAGGCTTTCCTTATCAAAAACCAAGTCCTACTCATTAAAACTCCCAGACATAAGTTTAAAAAGGCAACAATGAACATTTAAGTCATCAAGACCATAACGGCCATTAAACTTCCTAGGAGACTCAGGGTCATGCTCACACACCGAGAGATGGATTTTTATCAAACAGAAGGCACAATATAGTGACTTTCCCTGGTAACTTGTCTGACTAGAAAAATTACCTACATCGTGTTTATCTTCGTAAAATGCAAAACCACCCCCATGTAAGTAAATGAAGTGATAAACGCTATCTTATTCAAAACTCTTCATTGTCCTTCTTTTCCTTGCACAGGGGCTCAGTTTAGATATTAAAGCCTCTATGAGGACAGCGTTGTTGCACAGCCTGCAATGCTGGCATCCCATAAGAGCACCAGTTCAAGTCTCAATGGCTCTGCTTCCAATGCAGTTTCTTGCTAATGCGCCTGGGAAGGCAGTGGAAGATGGCCCAAGTGCTTGGGCCCCTGCCACCACGTGGGAGACTTGGATGAAGTTCCAGGCACTTGGCTTTGGCTGGCCAAGCCCTCGCCATTGCAGCCATTTGGGGAGTGAAACAGCAGATGAAAGAACTCTCTCACTTTCTCTCTGTAACTCTGCCTTCCAAATAAGTAAATAAAATCTTTAGAAAAAAAGAAAAAGATTTATTTGAAAGGCAGAGTTACAGAGACAAAGAGAGATCTTCCATCTGCTGGTTCACTTCCCAAATGGCTGCAAAGGCTGGGGTTGGGCCAGACCAAAGCCAGGAGCCAGGAGTGTCTTCTAGTTCTCCTAGGTGGTGGCAGGGGCCCAAGCACTTGGGCTATCTTATGCTGCTTTCCCAGGTGCATTAGCATAGAGTTGGACTGGAAGTGGAGCAGCCAGGACTAAAAGCAGCACTCATGGGATGCCAGTGTCACATGTGACAGTTTTGCCCACTACGCCACAGTGCCAGCCCCAATCTTTTTTTGTTAAGTAAAATCTTCCAAATAGTCTAAATTAGATTAAATTGATTCAATTTTTTTTGGAAGATTGATTTATTGATTTGAAAGTCAGAGATACACAGAGAGAGGAGAGGCAGAGAGAGAGAGAGAGAGAGAGAGAGAGTCTTCCATCCGATGGTTCATTCCCCAATTGGCCACAACAGCTGGAGCTGGGCCAGGCTGAAGCCAGGGGCCAAGAGCCTCCCCCAGTCTCCCATGTGAGTGCAGGGGCCCAAGCACCTGGGTTCCTCCACTGCCTTCCCAGTCCCATCAGCAGGGAGCTGGATCAGCAGTGGAGCAGCTGGGACTCCAACCAGCACCACAAGCAGGGATTTTACCTGCAAGGTGTTGTATAGTACAGAGTTGTGTTAATATAAAGGCTTAAGCCTTACCTAACTTTAATATACTTATTACAATCCCAACAGCGTCATCAGTCATATGGTCTCTTAAACATATAGGGCTGGCGCTGTGGTATGCCACAATGGGTGAGGCCGCCGCCTGCAGTGTCGGCATCCCACGTGGTGTCGGTTTGGGTCCTGGCTGCTCCACTTCTGATCCAGCTCTCTGCTGAGGCCTAGGAAGGCAGTGGAGCATGGCCCAGGTCCTTTGGCCCCTACACCCATGTGGGAGACCCAGAGGAAGCTCCTGCTCCTGGCTTCAGATTGGTGTAGCTCTGGACTTTGAGGCTGATTGGGGAGTGGACCAACGGATGGAGGATCCCCCTCTCTCTCTGCCTCTCCTTCTCTCTCTGTGTAACTCTGACTTTCAAATAAATAAATAAATAAATCTTAAAAAATATTCTATAAAACTCACACATCCCAATACTCTCCCCATTATACACCACTCAGACCAATTCTGTTAACAGAACAGAGCAGAGAGCTGTGACCTTGAACCTCTGGTCCTCGTTAGATCTATCTATTGCCACCCACATCCTGTCAGACACCTCCCTCAGATTCCACAGAACGTAAAGGGAGGATAAGAAGGAAAAACTGGCAGGTGTGAACTCCACCAGCGCCTCGAGTAGCTGATGATAAGACAGAGGACGCATGAACACCCTCATGCATCCACTCACTCTGTTAACCAGGACTTAGAGAGCACTGTCTGCCCAGGTTTGTGCCTGGTGGCTTGGAGAACTCACGGCAGGCACAGGCCCATGCCTGATATTTCGCAAGGAGGTTAAGAAAACAAGTCTAACAAAGAAAGCAGTTAATGAACAAGTCAAGATATTACTGAATAATACACCCACGATAAGTACAGTATCACAGAAATGCAAGGTTACTCCATGTTTGTAATGTGCTTAAGCAAGTCAGGTGTCAGGTAGGTAAAGTTCAGTCACAAAAGGGCATTGTTCAGCTTTTTTTTTTTTTTTAAGGAAAGGGTTTGTTGGAAAAAACCCAACAGATCAGAGGGAAGGGGTGAAGAAGGAGAAAGAGAGAGGAGTGCGTAAGAGAGAGACAGAGACAGAGATCAGCAGATGGAGAGAAAGAGAGAGATATTCACTTTGGAAACTTGCTCTTCAGTTGATCAGACTCTTGGGAACTGATAGATATGGTTTGTTCCCATCTCCCCAAACCCATTCAGGAGTTTCACACCCAGAGTCCTATGTCAGTGGGATTAAGGGAGTGGAAAATTTAATCCAACTTACAGGTGGGGTCTTTGGAAAGTGAACAGGTTTGAATAAAATTCTTCCAGTAGAGCCCCCATGACTCAATTCCAGTGACTTCATAAGAAGAAACCAGACACACACAGACATGCATACTCCGTCTCCCACCATGATGTGTAGAGCTAAGGATGGCCCTCACCAGAGCCTACACCGTGCTGTTTGAATTTTCAGCCTCCAAAACTATAAGCTAAACCTCTTCTTTACGTAGTTAGTTGCTTTGGGTCCTCAAATTTTGTTATAGCAACAGCTGATTAACATAGGAACTAATAATCAAATCAGTCTATACAATCAATAGAAACAACATAGAGGCTGACATATGTATAATTTTCACAGTAGTTTTTACATTAACTCACCTAATTGCTATAATACCCTGAGAAACATACATAAAATATTTTCATATCTCTCTCTCTCTTTTTTTTTTGTCAAAGAAACGAATGCTCGGAGTCATGATATGACTTGCCCAAGAAGGCAGCATTCAGATGGCAGAGGCAACGTTAGGAACGAGGTCTTTTAACATCTTGTTTAGTACTTTTCCTCTTTCAATACAGTTCAATCTGTCTTCTGGATACTTTTTGTGAAACATGATGGATTTTTTTTTTTTTTTGACAGGCAGAGTGGATAGTGAGAGAGAGAGACAGAGAGAAAGGTCTTCTTTTTTGCCGTTGGTTCACCCTCCAATGGCCGCTGCGGCTGGCGCACCGCGCTGATCCGAAGCCAGGAGCCAGGTGCTTCTCCCGGTCTCCCATGCGGGTGCAGGGCCCAAGGACTTGGGCCATCCTCCACTGACTTCCTGGGCCATAGCAGAGAGCTGGCCTGGAAGAGGGGCAACCGGGACAGAATCCGGCGCCCCAACCGGGACTAGAACCCGGTGTGCCGGCGCCGGCCTGTTAAGCCACGGCGCCGGCCGACTTTAATTTTCTTCCCTGTAGTCTCCCAGCACCTACACCAGGCCCAGGCCTGCGTTTCAGGTGCTCTCAGTGAACATTTGTTGAAGAAGTCAACTTTAAATAATATTTTGGGGAAAGTTGGATTTCCTTAAAACAGAAGTTCTCAGAAACGCATCCATGATTCAGTACCTGGCTGGCTAAGTATTTTATATATATATATATATATATATATATATATATATATATATATATATTTTTTTTTTTCATTGTATTTGAAAGGCAGAGAGACAGAGACAGAATGAGTCCAGAGAACAGAAGCTCATGAGGGACTGGGACTGGGACCTGGGAAGTCCCAGTTTGATCTGCTCATTCACTCTCCAAATGCCTGCAACAGTCAAAGCCAGAAGTCTGGAACTCAATCTAGGTCTCTCACTGGGGTGCAAGGACTTGAGCTATCACCTGCTGCCTCCTAGCTGCACATTAGCAGGAAGCTGGATTGGAAGTAGAGAAGCCAAATCAAACCAGGCAGTCTGGATGGGATGCAGATGTCTCACACAGCAACTTAACCACTGTGACAAATGCTTGCTCCTAAATACAGATTTCTTTTTCAACTTAACTTGTTTACATGTTTCATTGTAGTTCTGTGACAACAAAATGGCATTTATGTATCAGAGCATACATACATCAACAGTAAGATGCAATTTACTGCTGTATTACACTACTGCTAGAATATTTAGCTTCTAAATATGGATTTTTAAAAAGATTTATTTATTTATTTGAAAATCACAAGGTGGGCGGAGCAGAGACAAAGAGAGAGAGAGATCTTCCATCCACTGGTTCACTCCCCAAATGGCCTCAATAGCCTGGGCTTGGTCAATCTGAGGTCAGGAGCCAGGAGCCTCTTCCAGGTCTTACATGCAGGTGCTTTCCCAGGCCATAGCAGAGAGCTGTATTGGAAGAGGAGCAGCTGGGACTAGAACAAGCATCCATATAGGATGCCAGTGCTGCAGGTAGAGGTTTAGCACACTGTGCCACAGAGCCGGCCCCAAAAGCCCTGATTCTTAAGAACTTTTGCTAGAGGAATGGTGGGTTTATTATTTGAGATGAAAATAGGAATTAGTCAGAAAAAAAGGAGACTATACAGAAGCAAAAGTGGGAAAAAAAATCTGAAATCCTTCTACCCAGGGATAACTACTGTTGACATTTTGGTATCTGATCTTCCCCACCAACACTCACTGCTGACTTCCCATTTCCACTTGAAATAAAATCCGAGTTCTTACTGCCACTCGTAAAGACTAGATTTGCCACTGGCTGCCTCCCAACCTCACTTCTTACCTCATCTCCTTCATAACTCCTGCTACGTCTTTGTGGTCCCCTCCCTGGTGTCATTCAGGTGTGGCGGCTCACATGTCACTGCGTAAGGTAAGTCGTCTCTGACCACCTTCCCAGAACAGCCTGCGCGAGCACTCGTGTCTCACCCTTTCTTTTTCCTCGTGGGTCTGATGCATTTGATATTACATTAGTGACTTTCATGGGTTCCAGGCTCCGTGGAGGCAAGGACTTTGGCTCCCTGATGAAACCTGGGCACCCACAGCTTGTCTGGCCTGAGTCAGGGGCCGGCATGGTGGCCCAGCGAGTGAAGGTGCGGCTTGCCCTGCTGCCATCTGTATCTTCCAGAGCAGCACCTGCGAATGCATCTGGAAAGTCAGTGGGAGATGCCCACGTACGTGGGCCCCTGCCGCCCATGTGGGAGATGCGGGGGAGTTCCAGGCTCCTGGCTTTGGCCTGGCCCAGATGCAGCTGTTGTGGCCATTTGGGGAGTGGACCAGCAGATGGAAAATCTCTTTCTCTCACTGTGTCTCCTTTGCCACTCTGCCTTTCACATAAATAAATCTTTAAAACAAAATAAAACATTGTTTCTAAATCATTTTATACTTTTTACTTTGTACATTTATACATACATATATTTATTTATTTAAAAATTTATTTAGGGATCGGCGCTGTGGTGCAGCGGGTTAACGCCCTGGCCTGAAGTGCCGGCATCCCATATGGGTGCCAGTTCTAGTCCCGGCTGCTCCTCTTCCAATCCAGCTCTTTGCTATGGCCTGGGAAGGCAGTAGAAGATGGCCCAAATGATTGGGCCCCTAAACCCGCGTGGAAGACCCGGAAGAAGCTTCTGGCTCCCGGCTTCGGATTGGCGCAGCTCTGGCCGTTGTGGTCACCTGGGGAGTGAACCAGCAGATGGAAGACCTCTCTCTGTCTCTACCTCTCTAACTCTGTCTTTCAAATAAATAAAAAATAAAACTTAAAAAAAAGATTTACTTATTTGAAAGTCACAGTCACACAGAGAGAAGGAGAGGCAGAGAGAGAGAGAGAGAGAGAGAGAGAGAGAGAAAGAGAGAGAGGTCCTCTATCCACTGGTTAACTCCCCAGTTGGCTGCAATGGCCAGAGCTGGGCCGATCTAAAGCCAGGAGCCAGGCACCTCTTCCGGGTCCCCGACGAGGGTGCAAGGGCCCAAGGCCTTGGGCCATCCTCTACTGTTTTCCCAGGCCATAGCAGAGGACTGGATTGGAAGTGGAGCAGCCGGGTTCCAACTGGCACCCATATGGGACGCTGGCGCTTCAGGCGGCGGCTTTACCTGCTACACCACAGCTCCGGTCCCATATATTTATTTTTAAAAGATTAAACCATATATTCTTTTTTGGTATAATGAAATTTTTTTGCAAGTCTTTAAGTAACTCATGGTTATACCACTGTGTGTATACATCACAGCTGATATATCTTTCACTCAGGCTTTTTGGTTGCAGATAAAACATTCAGACATAGGTGTAGGCCATATCTAAAGCCTGTACCTTTTCTATTATTCTCTGCTGTCATTATTTTGGATACTTGAGGGCAGCATGAAGTGTGATTTAATACCTGCGTGAGAGAGACAAAGTGGTAAAAATCTCTACTTTCACAGAAAAGTAAGGAAAGGATTGTTTTGCCTAGTGGTCAAGACACCCACATCCCATATCAGAGTGCTTGGGTTCAGTTCGAAGCTTTGGCTCCTGACTTTAGCTTCCTGCTGATAACGGACCCTGAGGAGCAAGTAAGTGGTTCCTGCCACCCACATGGAAGACCTGGATTGAGTTCCCAGCTCCTGGCTTTGGGCCCTGGGCATTTGGGGAGTTAACCAGTGGATGAGCGCTGTCTCTCTCTCCCTTTTCCTCTTTCTCTCTGCCTCTCAAATAAATAAAAATTATTTAAAATGAAAGAAAAATAAGGACATGGAAAGTCCAAACTATACTATTAGCCTTAGCTTTTGTTTTAAATCATGAACAGCAGGCCAGAGGCATTTTTCAGAGTAGGGAGAAGATGGTAATAAAATGTACCATATCTAGTCCATGATTGGGTTTGAGGTTTTAGAGGGCATGGGTTAATTCTCAGACTTGTGCTTAGTCAGGATCGAGTTTGTCACTTTATAACTTTTGGCTTAAATGGGGTCAATGATATTTGTACTTAAGTTTTTTTAATCGGGGCAGGCCTGCTAGCACAGTGGGTTAAGACTGTTTAGGACACATTATCCATATCAGAGCCTGGGATTGGGTCCTACCGCAGCTTCCAATCTCGCTTTCTGCTGTATGCACCCTGGGAGGCAGCAGAAGAGGGCCCAAGTGCTTGAGCCCTGGCCACTCACGTGGGAGATCTGGATGGAGTTTTTGGCTTCTGCCTTTGGCCTGGCCCAGTCCTGGTTTTGTAGTTTTTTTTTTTTTTTTTTTTTTGGGGGGGGGAGTGGTATTTGGGGTGTGAACCAGCAGATAGAAGGCCTCTCTTTTGCTGTCTCTTTCACTCTGTTGCTCTGCCTTTAAAATAAAAATAAAACTTCTTTTATTAAAAAAAATCATTTGAATAGCAGAGAACAAAAAGACAGAGATCTCCTATCTGCTGCTTTATTTCCCAACAGCTGGCAGTAGTCAGGCTTGGACCAGGACCAGCCCAGGAGCCAAGGAACTCAACCTGAGTCTCCCAGCTGGGTGGCAGGGACCCAAGTAGTTGGGCCGTTACCTGCTGCTTCCCATGGTACACATTAGTGGGAACCTGGGATGGGAAGTGGAGCTGGGACTGAAACACAGGCACTCTAGTATGGGATGCAGGCATTCCAAACACATCTTTAACTGGCACACCAAATGCATGCCCCAAAATATAGTCTTTAAAACAGAAAATAGGGGCCTGGCGCTGTGGTGTACGTAGTAGGTTAAGCCTCTACCTGTGGCACTGGCATCCCATGTGGGTGCCAATTCGTGTTCCAGCTTTCTCTTCTGATCCAGCTTTCTGCTGATGGCCTGAGAAAGCAGTAGAAGGTGACCAATGTGCTTGGAGCCTTTGTCCACATGGGAGACTCAAAAGAAGCTCCTGGCTTTGGATTGGCCCAGTTCTGGCTGTTGTTTGGTGAGTGAACCAGTGGATGGAAGACCTCTCTGTCTGTCTCTTCCTCTATCTATAACTCTGCCTCTCAAATAAATAAATCTAAAACAAACAAACAAACAAACAAACCAGAAAATAAAGGGACTACTAGAATGATCCTTTGACTAGTAACTGTCTTTTGGTTTTCCAAACCCTGACTCATTGCTAATTATAAAGAAATGTCCAATCCATAGAAGAGTTATACTTTGAAAAATTCTAAACTAAATTTCTACCTATTTTACTGCAAATAATCATGTGATTTTTGCTTTGCATTTTCATTTCTGCTTGTAGATTTATTGTACAACTCTCAGGTATTTGGATGTAAAGGGCTTTTTTTTCCTAGTCCACATTACTTTCAGTGTGCATTTTTCCTCTATTCTGTTAATACAGTGAATTGCACTGATTGATGTTAAGCCTCCCTAGCCCTAGGATAACCCAAATTGATTGTAAAGTATTATTCTTTTTGTATGTTATTGGAGTCAATTTACTACAGTTTTTTTTTTTTTTTTTTGACAGGCAGAGTGGACAGTGAGAGAGAGAGACAGAGAGAAAGGTCTTCCTTTTTGCCGTTGGTTCACCCTCCAGTGGCTGCCGCGGTAGCGCGCTACGGCCGGCGCACCGCGCTGTTCCGATGGCAGGAGCCAGGTGCTTCTCCTGGTCTCCCATGGAGTGCAGGACCCAAGGACTTGGGCCATCCTCCACTGCACTCCCTAGCCACAGCAGAGAGCTGGCCTGGAAGAGGAGCAACCGGGACAGGATCGGTGCCCCGACCGGGACTAGAACCCGGTGTGCCGGCGCCGCAAGGTGGAGGATTAGCCTGTTGAGCCACGGCGCCGGCCAATTTACTACAGTTTTGTGGTAGAGAGTTTTTTGTTTTGTTTTGAGAGGGAGAAGGACAGACAGAAAGAGCCCCTATCTACCTGTTCACTCTCCAAATGCTTGCAACAGCAATGACTGGGCTATGGCTGGAGCTGGGAGCAGGAACTTAATCCAGGTCTCCCACACAGGCAGTAGGGATCTAACTATTGAGTCTTGCTGTCTCCTAGGGTCTCCATTGACAGGAAGCTGAGATAGGGAGCTGGAGCTGGGCATCAAACCCAGGCCCTCCAGGATGGGCTGCCGGTATCTGGCCTGCCCCTCTTTTAGAGAGTTTAAAATATTAGTGTTTTTTTTCCCCTATAATTGTCTTAAGTTTTATTTTGTTTGGTTTATAAATTGAGTAGTGTTCTTTCTTCATTCTCTATATAAAATAATGCCATTCCTTCTTTACTTTGAAGAAAACACTAGTGAAGCCATATGGCTTGGTTATTTCTTTTGAGAAAAGTCTTAAATTACAGAATTGTTTTCCTTATCAGGCATAGAACTATTTAGATTTTATTTATTTATTTGAAAGTCAGGGTTACAGAGAAGGAGGGGCACTGGTAGAGAGAGAGAGAGAGGGAGGTCTTCCAAACACTTGGTTCATTCTCTAAATAGCCATAAGGGTCAGGGCTGGGCCAGGCCAAAGCCAGGAGCCAGGACCTTCATCCTTGTCACCCATGCAGGTGCAAGGGCCCAGGCACTTGGGCCATCTTCCTTTGCTTTCCCAGGTGCATTAGCAGGGAGCTGGATCAGAAGTAGAGCAGCCATGGCCGGCGCCGCGGCTCACTTGGCTAATCTTCTGCCTGTGGCACTGGCACCCTGGGGTTCTAGTCCCGGTTGGGGCGCCAGATTCTGTCCCGGTTGCTCCTCTTCCAGTCCAGCTCTCTGCTGTGGCCCGGGAAGGCAGTGGAGGATGGCCCAAGTCCTTGGGCCCTGCACCCGCATGGGAGACCAGGAGGAAGCACCTGGCTCCTGGCTTTGGATCGGCACAGTGCACTGGCCGTAGCAGCCATTTGGGAGGTGAACCAACAGAAAGGGAGACCTTTCACCTTTCTCTCTGTCTCTCTCTCTCTCTCTCACTGTCTAAATCTGCCTGTAAAAAAGAAGAAGAAGAAGAAGAAGAAGAAGAAGAAGAAGAAGAAGAAGAAGAAGAAGAAGAACTAGAGCAGCCAAACCAGTGCCCATATGCGACACTAGTGCTGCAGGCAGAGGCTTTACCTGCTATGCCACAGCACCGGCTCCTAGATTTCACTTCTGTGTTAGTTTTAATAAGTTGATCTTTCTCTAAATTTGTCTTTTTTTTTCAGATTATCAGGTTTATTGGTATAAAGTTGTTCATAATATCATACTGTCTTATTTCTTAAATTGTATTTAAGAGATAAGATTTGTATGTGTGATTTGTATTGATGTCTCCTTTTTATTATTGCTTTGCTTTTTTACTAATAGGTACCAATCTATACTTTTTTGTGACTTTAAATATACACATAATATTTATTTTGAAAGGCTTATTTATTTATTATTAGAAAGGCAAAGTTGCAGAGAGAGAGAATCTTCCATCCACTGGTTCACCCCTTAAATGGCTGCAATAGCCAGGGATGGACCAGGTGGAAGCCAGAAGCCAGGAGCTTCTTCTGGGTCTCCCACATGGGTGTAGGGTCCCAAGAACTTGGGCTATCTTCCATTGCTTTCCCAAGCACATTAATAGGGAGCTGGATTGGAAGTGGAGCATCTGGGACTCAAACTAGCACCCACATGGGATGCCAGCCTTATAGGCAGTGACTTTAACCTGTTATGCCACAACATTGGCCCCAACTTGCTTTGTGTATTTAACAATATATTCTGGAAATCATTTCATAGTAGTATTTGAGATCCTTTTCATTCTTGTAGCTAAATAGGATTCATGTATAGATTTTCATTCAACCAGTCCCTAAGTAGCGATGTATGAGTTGTTTCCAGTCTTTTTTGGTAACAAATAGTGTTGAAGGGAATAGCTTTCTATGAACTTTTAAAAAGATTTATTTATTTGGGTCACAGTGACAGAGAGAAGAAGAGAGAGAAATCGATCCTCTGTCCTCTGGTTCACTCCCCAAATGGCTACAATGGCCAAGGCTGGGTCAGGCTGAAGCCAGGAGCCAGAAATGTTATCCAAGTCTCCAACATGGGTGCAGGGGCCTGAACACTTGGGCCATCCTCTGCTACTTTCCCACGCACATTAGCCAGGAGCTGGATTGGAAGTGGAGCATCCAGGATTCCAACTGGCGCCCATGCCCATGGAACATGCTGACATGGCAGGCAGTGGCTTAACCTGCTATCTACAGTGTTGGGCCCAGAGCAATTTTTTACATACATATTTTTTCTCTATTTTTATTGAGGTATAGTTGACAGTTAAATATATGTAGGTTTTTGGCCGGCGCCGTGGCTCAACAGGCTAATCCTCCGCCTTGCGGCGCCGGCACACCGGGTTCTAGTCCCGGTCGGGGCACCGATCCTGTCCCGGTTGCCCCTCTTCCAGGCCAGCTCTCTGCTGTGGCCAGGGAGTGCAGTGGAGGATGGCCCAAGTGTTTGGGCCCTGCACCCCAGGGGAGACCAGGATAAGCACCTGGCTCCTGCCATCGGAACAGCGCGGTGCGCCGGCCGCAGCGCGCTACCGCGGCGGCCATTGGAGGGTGAACCAACGGCAAAAAAGGAAGACCTTTCTCTCTGTCTCTCTCTCTCACTGTCCACTCTGCCTGTCAAAAAAAAAAAAAATATATATATATATGTAGGTTTTTAAAAATCTTTTTGCTTGTGTATCTTTGGAATAGATTCCTAGAAATAGGATTTTATAAAAATGCAGAGGAGTAATAGTTAGATTAAAATAAATTTAAGAGATAAGACACCCAAATGCAATAAATGATCTTTTACTGGATTCTAGTATGTATGAAAAAGATGAACTATAAATGACATTTTGGGAACATGAAGAGATTGAAATATTGACTGGATATGAGATGAAATTAGGGAGTTATTTTTACCTTGTTGCATGATAATGCTATTGTTGTTCAGTAGAACATTCTTAACCTTTTTTAGGTGTGCGAAGTATTTTTGTGTGAAGCACCATAGCATGTGATACTTTGAAACAATTCAACCATGATAATAAAAAATAAAATATAAATAGATTGATAAACTAATGAAGCTAATGGGAAATTTTTTCTTTTTTACCCTTATGTTGTGACTTTTTTCAACCTATAAGGATTTTTTTTTCCTTCCTTTAAAGTGTGTTTTGGGAACAGGCATCTGGTCTAGCTGTCAGATGCCCGTGTCCCAAGCCTGTACTGGGTCGAAGTCCTGGCTCTGGCTCCCAATTCTGACTTTCTGCCAATGCAGACAAAGAGAGGCAGCAGGGAACGGGCCAAGTTCTTGGGTCACTGCCACCTGCGTGCAAGAATTGTATGGAATTCCTGGCTCCTTGCTTTTGCCTAGTCTAACTTTGGCTGTTCATCAGCATTTGGAGAGTGGACCAGGGGATGGAAAGATTTCTTAGTCTCTCCAATTTTTCTTTAAAAGTCTATTTTGTCTGATTCTAAAGTAATTATCTTTGGGGAAGAACCACTATATTCCTAAAGCTGTACCTATGAAATTTGTATGCATTAAATAAAAGGTTTCTAAAAAATAAATAATTATCTCTTAATACTGATAAACCATCAAGATACCAGTGTACTTTCTTTTTCTTTCTTTTTTTTTTTTTTTTCAGTTTTTTTAGCCAACCAGTGTACTTTCTTTTGGCTAATATTTGCTTGGGATTTTTTTCTCCATTCTTTTACTTTGAACCTTTCTTTTCCTGTGTGTCAGCAGCCTGCAATTGTATGCTTTTATTTTTCTCCAATCTGAGATTCTTTTCCTTCTAACTGGTGAGCTTAATTTATTTACTTTATTGTGATTACTAATAGATTTTTACCTACACTATCTTATTTTTACTTAAACCATCCTATTATTTTTACACCATTGCAATCCTTGCTTGATGCAGTTAAAAACAAACAGCTCTTTTTGCTATTGCATACATAACACTGGAAAAATTTGTGACCACAACATGGAGGCTCCCCTCCCCCTCCCACACACTGTACAGTTTTTCCGCAGACACCAGCTAGGTGTCCTATAGTTTCGTTTGGTTGTGACACTACCCACCACATCCCACAGGTTAAAGTCCCTCAATACTGCCCTGCACATCAGATGCCGTCTGCATGTTCCAGGTTGTGATCTGTGCTTCTGACCATGGGCAGTAAATCGGGGATTCCCATAACCCCCTGTCTGGGTTTTTTGATTAACTTGAGTAACTGGCTAGAGCAGCTCACAGAACTCAAAGAAGTGCTTCACTTACGCTTATGTGTTTATTAACACAGAGGATATTTTAAAAGCTGCAAAGGAGCAGCCAGACGCAAAAGATACACCAGGCAAGGTAGCAGCAAGGGTGTGGGGGCTTCCGTGTCTACTCTGGGTGGGCCACCCTCCAGGCACCTGGATGCTCTCCAAACCCTGTCCCTCTGCAGTTTAAAGGAGGTTTTATAAAAGGGCATGATTGATTACATCACTGCTACTCAACTCCACCTTTAGCCCCTCTCCTCTCTCTGAAGGTAGAGCTGAAAGTCCCACAAGGTTGGTTCCCTAGGCAACCAGCACCCCCTCCTGAGGCAATCCAGGTGCTCCAGCCATCTTTCACTTCATTACAGAAAGACACTTAGTATATGGGCGACTCCAGGGCTTTCAAACCAAATATAAATATATATATTTTTTCCTAATTTTAAATTACACTATCACAGTACTTTCTTTAATGCATTTTCTCCTTTCTTGCTTCTCTTAAATTATTTTTTCTTTATTTCTCCTTTTCCCTGTACAGTTTTGGAAGTGATACATTCTATTTCTAGTCTTAGACTAGTTATTTTAAAATATTTCATGCTTATTCGATTTAAAATGTAAAGTTCATAAAAATCTTCACCTAGGAACTGAGAATGTGTTTATTCTATCTTTTGTTAAAGAAATTTAAAGTCGGATTTATAGAGGTATAAAGGCATTCTTCTTAGGTAAATGCATTCTTTTTACGTGTACAGCTTTGTGAGTTTTCACAAATACATACGTGTGTAACCACTCCTGTAATTAAGATATCTGAGGAACACGTCCATCTCCCAGAAGTTCCCTTGTGTCCCTTTATCACTCGTTCCTTGCCCCAGGCCCTGGCACGCACGGACCCAGGTTCTCTCTAAAGCTCTGCCCTTCCCAGAATGTCCTGTAAGTGCTCTCGTACACGAGGTAGTTTTTGTGTCTGGCTTTCTCACTTAGTTTAAAGCTCTGAGATTCATCATTGATGTAGGTGAATCAGTAGTTCATTTCTTTTTTTTTTCCAGCATTTTTATTGGGGTGGAGACATAGGGCGGGAAGGGGTGACCCTTGCAGGAACAGGGAGTGTCTGTGCTATAGTTCATTCTTTTTATTGCCCAGTAGCATGCCATTGTATGGAGTTACCATCATTTGTTTTTCCATGCATCAGGTGGATATTGGAGCTTAGCCTTGTTTTTGGTGATTATGAGTAAAGCTAACATAAATATTCATGCATAGGCCTTTGCATTTATATGTGTTTATTATTTCTCTTGAGTAAATAGGAGTGGCACTGGTGGGTCCCAGGATGAATGCATGGAACTTAACTTCATAAGAAGCCACCAAACTACTTTCCAGAAGGGCTATGCCACTTCGTATTCCCAACAGCTGATGTATCCTTATCAGCACTTGATGTGGTCCCTTTGTGAAATGTTGCTGTTTTAATTAGGTGATAGTCACTGTACCAGCTTTCCTGAACTCTCACTTTTTCCTCTTCAGCCTAGAAGGTCTGGCCCTGCTGAGGTTCCCTTTCCTTGTTCTGTGGCCCAGAAACTCCTATGCCATCATCTGGGGGCAACTGTGTGTTACTGCTGATTCGAACCCCGGGAACTTGTTCTGTCCACGGGGAAGGAAGTGGCTGACGAATGAGCAGATGAGAGGGCGATTTTAGCCTAGTTTATTGGAAAAAGTGAAGAGACAGAAACTGCTACACCTGATGGCCCAGGCAGGCGTCTCAGTAGGGGCTGAGATCCCAGTCTGCATTCAGACGGGTTTTTATGACATGAGGATGGGTCTTCCCTCCCCCCTCTTCTGGGAAAGTCTGAGTGGGGGATGTTCGGATGTGGAATTCCCCTAAACAAACCCTTCTGAACAATACTGGCCATGAGGGTTCTTATCTGTTGGGGAAGCAAATGACTCCTTCAGTCCAGTAGGGCCAGCTGTATGGCTCCCTCAAATAAAGTGAATTCTTTTTGATAAAGGCCAGGCAAGGACACCTCAGGCTGGGAGAGACAGACAAGAGGCTGGGTCCCCCTTCCAGGACTTGTTTCCTCATTCCATTGCACGCAAATTTATTTTCTTTAAAACTTCTCATTTTCTTTGACCACTCTTACACACATCAGCTAATATAGTAATATATATATATATGTATATTATATATATATAGCTAATACAGCTAGCTGTCTTAACAGGAGGGCTCCTTTGCTTTCCCTCCCTCAGGGACCACTGTTCTGTGCACCCTGTTGTTGTCCATCTTCTGAAAACTGTTCTAAGTAGTTCAACTTGTTTAGGTTGGAGGAGGAGTACATTATGATTGCTGTAACGAATTAGTGCATGTTTAGTGGATTAAAACAACCCATTTTTCCTCTGAGAGTTTGGAGGCCAGAAGCCTGAACTCAGTTGTACTGGCCGCAATCAGGTGCTGCAGGGCTGAGCTCCTGAAGGCTCAGGGGGAGCAGGGTTTCCTTGCCCCTCCGGCGTCCAGAGCTGCATTCCTCACATTCCTTGGCTCTGGGCTGCTTTTTCCATTTCTGAAAACCCACAGTGAAGCATTTTACTTCAGTCACACAGTGCCTCTTTTCCTATGGGTCACCGTGGTTTAGTGTCTGCTGGGTAACCCAGGGCTAACATCACCACCTCAAATTCCTTAAGTGAAGAACTGGAAGAGAGGACATGGTGGCTCTCAAACATAAAGAAAAGATAAGGAAATGGAAAATGCTAGTTGCCTGATTTGACCAGTTTATGATGTATACATATATTGCAATATTGCACTGTACCCCATAAAAATGCCCAAGTAGTGTAGTACATGTTAATATTTTTTAAAATTAGAATAAAATAAATGCAAAATAATCCTTTAATCTATAGTCTCTTTTCACAGGTGCCAGAGATTTGTATTTGGCTATTTTAGGGGTGGGGAGGGGCCTTAATTCAGCCTGCTGTTTGCGACATGGGCTCTAGGGATCCCCAGCTGGATTTACTCTAAGTTGTTATCTCAGTATGAGTGATTAATTCAAAGCAGAAACATAGATAAGGTGCAAAAAAGAAAGCAGGATTTATTTAACAAGATAGTACAAGTTCAGAAGTGAATGAGGGGGGCCGGCACTGTGGTGTAGTGGGTAAAGCCACCGCCTGCAGTGCTGGCACCCCATACGGGCACCAGTTCGAGTCCCGGCTGCTCCACTTCTGATCCAACTCTTTGCTATGGCTTGGGAAAGCAGTGGAAGATGGCCAGATCCTTGGGCCCGTGCACCTGCTTGGGAGACCTGGAGGAAGCTCCTGGATCCTGGCTTTGGATCGGCACAGCTCTGGCTGTTATGACCATCTAGGAGAGTTGGATCGGAAGTGGAGCAGCCAGGTCTTGAACTGGCGACCATATGCGATGCTGGCGCTTCAGGCCAGGGTGTTACCCGCTACACCATAGCACCGGCCCCTAAAAGTTTGTTTTAAAGGCAGAAGAGTAACAGAGAGAAGGAAATAAATTATTACCGGTTCTTTAAAAAACATATTTTGGGGGCAGATGTGGTGGCACAGGTTAAGCTGCTGCCTGTGATAATGGCATCTCGTATCAGAGTGCTGGTTCGAGCTCTGGCTGCTCTACTTCTGACCCAACTCCCTGCTGATGTGCCTGGGAAGGCAACAAAGGGTGTCCCAAGTGCTTGGGTCTCTGCCACCCACATGGGACACCCTGATGGAGTTCCTGGCTCCTGGCATAGGCCTGGTTCAGCCCAGCACAGTTTGTTTGCGTCCTGGCAGCTCCTCTTCTGATCCAGCTCTCTGCTGTGGCCTGGGAAAGCAGTGGAAGATGGCCCAAGTCCTTGGGCCCCTGCACCCATGTGGGAGACCCAGAGGAAGCTCCTGACTCCTGGCTTCGGATCAGCACAGCTCCGACCGTTGTGGCCAGTGGGGGAGTGAACCAGTGTATGGAAGACCTCTCTCTTTCTCTGCTCTCCTTCTCTCTCTGTGTAACTCTGACTTTCAAGTAAAAATAAATAAATCTTTTTTTTAAAAAAAGATTTACTAGGCCGGCGCCGTGGCTCACTAGGCTAATCCTCCACCTTGCGGCGCCGGCACACCAGGTTCTAGTCCTGGTCGGGGCGCCGGATTCTGTCCCGGTTGCCCCTCTTCCAGGTCAGCTCTCTGCTGTGGCCCGGGAGTGCAGTGGAGGATGGCCCAAGTGCTTGGGTCCTGCACCCCATGGGAAGCCAGGATAAGTACCTGGCTGCTGGCTTCGGATCAGTGTGGTGCGCCGGCCGCAGCGGCCATTGGAGGCTGAACCAAAGGCAAAGGAAGACCTTTCTCTCTGTCTGTCTCTCTCACTGTCCACTCTGCCTGTCAAAAAAATAAATAAAAAATAAAAAAAAAGATTTACTAAAAGGCAGAGTGACAGAGAGAGAGGGAGAGATAGAGCTCTACTATCTGCTGCTTTACTTACCAAATGCCTACAACAACTGGGGCTAGGCCAGGCCACAGCCAGAAGCCAGAACTCTACCTGGGTTTCCAACATGGAAGGTGGGGACCCAAATAGCAGGGCCATCAATTGACACATCCCAGAGACATCAGCAGAAAGCTGCACGAGAAGCGTGCAGTAGCTGGGATTTGAACTGGCAGTCCAGTATGGGATGTGGGTGACCCAAGCGGTGGCTTAACCTGCTGTGCCACAACACCTGCCTCAGGCTTGCTCTTTTTCTAAGAAGTCAGGGTCTTCCAAGACGAGGGTAGCACCCCATGACCTCTGAGTCACCTCTCATCTACCTCTTAAAGGTTGCACCACCTGTACACCCCCACTCCGAGGTCCAGGCTTCTAGTATGTGAACCTTGGGGACACACTCAAACCACAGCACTGCTGACTTTGGCTCATTCATCTTCCTGTAGCTTCAGTATCTCATGTAATTGATGCAGAATAGGTATATGGTGACCATTTGTGCAATGAATGGCTAAAGATTATGGAAATAATGATCTCAAGATCAATACTGGGCAGCACCGCGGCTCAATAGGCTAATCCTCTGCCTGCGGCGCCAGCACCCCAGGTTCTAGTCCTGGTCGGGGCTCCGGATTCTGTCCTGGTTGCTCCTCTACCAGTCCAGCTCTCTGCTGTGGCCCGGGAGTACAGTGGAGGATGCCCCAAGTCCTTGGGCCCTGCACCCACATGGAAGACCAGGAGAAGCACTTGGCTCCTGGCTTCGGACTGGCACAGTGCGCCGGCCGTGGCAGCCATTTGGGGGGTGAACCAACGGAAGGAAGACCTTTCTCTCTGTCTCTCTCTCTCATTGTCCACTCTGTCAAAAATAAAAAAATAAAAAAAGACCAATACTGACTTCTTCTGCAGTAAGATTCATGATATCTAGCTATAGCATAAAATTTTTTAGAGTAAAATAACTTATAAATACATGCAATTCTCTACATAAGAAAACACATGTCTTGTAAACAATAGAGAATGGCTATTTTAAAAAAAGATTTATTTATTTGAAAGGCAGTTTTAGAGAGAGAGAGGGAGAGACAGAGCAATCTTTCATCTGCTGGTTCATTCCCTAAATGGCCACAAAGGCTGAAGTCAGGAGCCAAAACTCCATCTGGGTCTCCCACGTGGGTGAAGGAGCCCAAGTACTTGCACCATCTTCTGCTTTCCTAGGTGCATTAACAGAGAGCTGGGACGGAAGCAGAACTTGGTGTCCATATGGGATGCCGGCATGGCAGATGGCAGCTTAACCTGCTGTGCTACAACACAGCTCTCAGAATGGCTATTTTATTCCTTTCAAAAAAATTAGGTCAAATAACCTTATCTAATCAGCTTTTACATGTTTGTGTATTTAATAAGAGAGGGAGTTTTAGAGATACTTACTGAGAAATTCAAGAAAGTATATATAATATAGATTAAGTCTAGGAGTCAGAAATATCTTTTATTCAATAAAGTCACATTTTCCAAGGGAATTTTTCAGATTCTTTTATTGTTCAAGCATTTTTACTGTATTAATAGTAACCCAGATAATTGGGCCATGATAAAGGGTTTGGATATTTTTTGAACACACTAGAATAATTTCCTGTAATTGTGGTATTTATAGGAAAGCTTGGTTATAGAATGATTTTTGAACATAGTCATTATTCTTTATTTAAAACCAAAACTATGAAGCAGGGAGCAGAACCAAAAAAGGAAAAATGAAAAAGGACTATTTTTAACTTACTTCATCAGTTTGAAAATGTAGGATAACTAAATGTACTTATGATATAATTTAAAAGCAAGGGGGATTGGGGCCAGTGCTGTGGCATAGTGGGTAAAGCCACTTGTTTGTAGTACCAGCATCCCATATGGGCACTGGTTCAAGTCCTGGCTGCTCCACTGCCCATCCAGCTCCCTGCTAATGTGCCTGGGAAAGCACTGGAAGATGGTCCAAGTCCTTGGGTCCCTGCATCCAGTGGGAGATCTGGAAGAAAATCCTGGCTCCTGGCTTCAGATCTCCCCGGCTCTGGGAGTTGGCAGCCATTTGGGGAGTGAACTAGCAGATGTAAGCAGTGGGTGGAAGACTCTCTCTGTAACTCTACCTTTCATATAAATCTTTTTTTTTAAAGCGAGATCTTTTCCTCTGTTGAACATATTTACTTTTTTAAAAAAAAGTTTCCAGATGTTGATTTTTTTTTAAAGATTTATTTATTTATTTGAGAGTCAGAGTTTCAGACACAGAGAGAGAGAGAGAGACAGGCAGAGAGAGAGGGCTTCCATCTGCTGATTCACTCCCCAGATGGCCACAACTGCTGGAACTGGGCTGATCCAAAGCCAGAAGCCTGGAGCTTCTTCTGGGTCTGCCACATGGATGCAGGGGCCCAAGCACTTGGGCCATCTTCTCCTGCTTTCCCAGGCCATTAGTGGGGAACTAGATCAGAAGTGGAGCAGCTGGGACTTGATCTGGTACCTGTATGGAATGACAGCGCTGCAGGCAGAGGCTTAACCTCTTATGCCACAGCGTCCGCCCCCATATTTACTTTAGAACACAGCATTCCCTTCAACTGTAACTGGAAAACTGAAATGACACCAACCGAGTATATGACAATTTGGATTGTGAGATTTCCATAGACAAAAATAGACAAATCAGGGTCAACAGTATATTAAAGACCTTTAAGATTTTAAAATATATCCTTGGTGGGTTCTCTGGATATTATTTTGTACTCATATAACAAACATTTACTAAATGTATATTGTTGCTCAACATAGTGGCAACTATGCAAAGATACAAATTATACTTTTACAGTTATCCTTTACTGACAGTTAATTAAATATCAAGTAATTGCTTTATCTCAGTTAATTCTTGTGGAGAGATTTTATTATTCTCAGTATGCAGAAGCTTCGAAAAAGTGTGGCTTTCTAAGAGTTCATCAGCCAGTAGTAAACACACTATGAGTGCTAAATGTTGCAAGAGCGAGCAAGGGCCGGAGAAGGACTGCCTTTGGGGGTGGCGCTGGGGGAGAGGCTTTCACAGGGCTGTCTTGGATTTGAAAGGGGAGGAGTCTGTGTGGTGGAAGGGAGAAGTGGAGAACATTGCCAGTCCATGCAGGTACTGATATCTGAAATGAAAACTTTCCCATATGCTTTGGGTGTATCCATCATATATCATGCGTAAATTTATACCATAAATTTAAGATTTATTTAATTTATGTGAAAGGCAGAGTTACAGAGAGAGGATGATAGAGAGAGGGAGAGAGAGAGAGAGAGAGAGAGAGAGAGATCTTCCATCCACTAGTTCACTCCTCAAATGGCCACAACGGCTGGGGCTGGGCCAGACCAAAGCCAGATGCCAGGAGTTTCATCTGGTTCTCCCTCGTGGGTAGCAGGGGCCCAAGCACTTGGGCCATCTTCTGCTGTCTTCCCAGACACATTAGCAGGGAGCCTCATACATAGAAAAATTTATTAAAATATTAGTTACTAGTATTATTTGAGACTAGTATTTAAACGGAAATGCTCCTTTGCTTATTCGGAATAAATTTCTTTTTTTTCTTTTATTGAGGCTAGAGTCTCTTAGCATGCTATTCTTTCAGGATTAAGATGCCTGAGAAGATAAATTTTGAATCAGAATGCTCAGTGGGAGTAGGTGCAGGACATTTTCCTAGGCACTAGTAAAGGCCAGGGAGATATTTGTACACTGTAACGAAGAACTCACTACTGATGGGGCTGTTGCTGGCTTCCAGAAGCATCATCTTATTCCTGTGTTTCTGTTTGCCTGGACAGATGCGGCTTGTGGGTTCAGGGTGAAATAGAATAGATGGTGGAATGAATCCCAGAATTAGCAGATGTGAAGCCAGGATCTTTTTGATAATATGCCCAGGGTGACTTCTTTGAAGAGCTGCTGTCTGGGCTGGCGTGGTGGCGCAGTGGGTTAAGCTGCCACCTGCAATGCCTGCTGATTTAAGCCCAAGCTACATCACTTTCAACCCAGCTCCCTGCTAATGCACCTAAGAAGGCAGTGGAAGATGGCCTAAGTGCTTGGGTCCCTGCCACCCATGTGGGAGGCCCAGATGGAGTTCCTAGCTCCTAGCTTTGACCTGATCCAGCCCCCACCCTCTCTTTCCACCACTCTGCCTTTCAAATAGATAGTAACAGAAATAAAACACTATGGAAAAAGCTTTAAAAAAGACAACCAGATATCATATGTGTCTTCTAGAAAAAACTGTTATACACTACCTATGAGGTATTCCTGCCAAAGATTTGAACCCCAGTCTCATCAGGGCTATTAGCTCATGGATCTACAGGGGGCAGATACAGCAAAACTGCAGGAATAGAATCGATGAAACCCAGAACGTGGGAAACGCTACAGGAAAAATGGCACAGTGTGCTCAACAAACAGCATGTCAAAGGAAAGGAGGAAAAATTACAGCCTAAGACAGATTTAGGACACTATTTTACCTGTGTTCTGACAACCTGAATATTTTATGTAGGAATATAAACCCAGAGATTAAGGAAAGGAGCCAGGGTTGTGGCAAGGTGGGTTAAGCTGCTGCTTGGGATGCCTGCATCTCATATGGTGCTGGTTTGAGTCCTGGCTCCTCCACTTTTGATTTGGCTTCCTGCTTATGTGACTGGAAGGCCTAGGTGGAGTTTCTGGATCCTCGCTTCACCCTGGCCCAGCACCGGCTGTTGCAGCCACTTGGGAGTGAATCAGTAGATGGAAGATCTCTGTTATCTCTCTTTCTGCCTTTAAAATAAATAAACACATATCTAAAAAAAAAAAAAATGACAATAACAAAAAAGCCAGAAGGAAGAAGAGTCAACATAAGCACAGACGAAGGATCAGAAAACTGTCCAGGCCTCTGAGACCGTCTAGGAGCCATGTGAAATGTGTCTCAGAGGCATCTAGAGGGGAGAAAGGGACACAGGGACGGAGCTATCAGCTCACACGCCTCACGGTCAAAGTGTGCTCCTGAGGCATTGACTTGTGCTGTGGATTATTGTTCGCACATGGAGAATAATCAGTTTCCTGCACTAGGAACAGAAAGCCTTGCGGAAAGGAAGACAAAGGTGTTAAGGGTGGGCCAAAGCTCCTGGCTCTGTTAGGCTGCACTTGTGTGAAGCTGGCTGGGAGCCAGCACAGCAGTGTCTGACAAAGGGATGGAAGATCCAGGAGGATCTGAAATCGTGCCCAAGAGCAATCCACAACAGGGACTTCTACCCAAACGTAATGTACCTTGGAATGTTTGCATCCTAAGTGTAACAAACTAAATATAAAACAACATATGTCAGCTGATTGGGGTATCTGAGTCCTGGATATTTAGGACATTAAGGCATTATTATTTATTTTACAGAAATTACAATGGTATAATGATTATTTTTAAGAAGTATCTTTATGCTTTTAGGTTCATACTGAAATATGAAAAAACAAAAATACGGCCGGCGCCGCGGCTCACTAGGCTAATCCTCCACCTTGCGGCGCCGGCACACCAGGTTCTAGTCCCGGTCGGGGCACCGATCCTGTCCCGGTTGCCCCTCTTCCAGGCCAGCTCTCTGCTGTGGCCAGGGAGTGCACTGGAGGATGGCCCAAGTGCTTGGGCCCTGCACCCCATGGGAGACCAGGAGAAGCACCTGGCTCCTGCCATCGGAACAGCGTGGTGCGCCGGCCGCAGCACACTACCGCGGCGGCCATTGGAGGGTGAACCAACGGCAAAAGGAAGACCTTTCTCTCTGTCTCTCTCTCACTGTCCACTCTGCCTGTCAAAAAAAAAAAAAAAAAAAAAAGAGAGAGAGAAAACAAAAATACATACTAAATGGAAAAATGTTAATATAACTGTAAGGAGAACTGATGAAATAGAATGAAAGTTTTTAACACTCATAAATATTGAGTGTATCAAGGCTGGTGCTGTGGCATAGCAGGTAAAGCTACCACCTGCGGTGCTGGCATCACATATAGGCGCCTGTTTAAGTCCTAGCTGCTCCACTTCCGATCCAGCTCTCTGCTATGGCAGTAGAAGATAGCCCAAATGCTTGGGTTCCTGCATCCATGTGGGAGACCTGGAGGAGGCTCCTGGCTCCTGGCTTCAGATCAATGCAGATCCAGCTGTTGCAGCCATCTGGGGAGTGAACCAGCAGATGAAAGACTCTCTCTCTCTCTCTCTGCCTCTGCCTCTCTGTAACTCTGCCTTTCAAATAAATAAATTTTAAAAATAATGAGTGTATCAACCAGTAATACTTACAGGGGAATGTAGCAATTAACATACTTACTGCAATGGATAAAGAACACTTCTCGGCCGGCGCCGTGGCTTAACAGGCTAATCCTCTGCCTTGCGGCGCCAGCACAGCGGGTTCTAGTCCCGGTCGGGGCACCGATCCTGTCCCGGTTGCCCCTCTTCCAGGCCAGCTCTCTGCTGTGGCCCGGGAAGGCAGTGGAGGATGGCCCAAGTGCTTGGGCCCTGCACCCCATGGGAGACCAGGAGAAGCACCTGGCTCCTGCCATTGGAACAGCGCGCCAACCGCGGCGGCCATTGGAGGGTGAACCAACGGCAAAAAGGAAGACCTTTCTCTCTGACTCCCTCTACTGTCCACTCTGCCTGTCCAAAAAGAAAAAAAAAAAAAAAAAAAAAAAAAAAACACTTCTCCAAACAGCTGAAAACAAGTGTTCTTTTTAAGAGTATATGGAGCAATTTGTAGCATAAAGCTTAAACCTGTGTTTCTGAAATGTGAACCACAGTAGTCTAACACTGCCTTGTATATACTGTGCTACAAATAGCCTCAGCACTGAACACGTATTGACACCTCTCAAATGAATGCAGCCTTTGATGTAGGTGTTTTGATACGCCTCAGAAAGTATCTGAGTGTCTTCAAATTTCTTAATCTGTTTGATAATGAAGATTCTTCTTTTTTTCTTTTTGTTGTTCTATATTTTCATGTTTAAATTTGAATTTTTACATTTTTACTACTGCTAATTTAAGTACAGTTTGTTCAATGGTTAAAATGGGGTTGTCAGTGAAGAAACTTAAAAACAGTCTCATTCGTATAACTGCTTAAGTAAAAACTACATTTTGTGTTCTGTGTTCATACACTTTTAATGATCTGTATCTCTTTAAATATAAGTGATGATGTTTAGGCTTTGTTTCTGTTTAATAAGGCTTTTTACCATTGACTAAATGAAGGAATGAATCTTTTTGAAGAGATTTGTATTCTATAAATAAAGATTGGTTGACACAATAAAAATAAAAGTGGTATATGGAATATATCCAAAAGCTGACCACATACCAGGCTATAATGCCTGGCTCAACAAAGTCAAAAATCAGGAGTCATTCAGATCATATTCTCTAATCACAATGCATTAAATTAGAAATCAGTAATAAATAGGTAAGCTTTAAAAATATATATTTGGAAACTTTTTTTTTAAAGATTTATTTATTTGAAAGTCAGAGTTACACAGAGAGAGGAGAGGCAGAGAGAGAGAGAGAGAGAGAGAGAGAGAGGTGTTCCATCCAATGGTTCACTCCCCAATTGGCCACAATGGCTGGAGCTGCGCCGATCCAAAGCCATGAGCCAGGAGCTTCCTCTGGGTCTTCCACATGGGTGCAGGGGCCCAAAGACTTGGGCCATCCTCTACTGCTTTCCCAGGCCATAGCAGAGAGCTGCATAGGAAGTGGAGCAGCCGGGTCTCAAAGTGGCACCCATCAGGGATGCTGGCACTTCAGGCCAGGGTGTTAACCCATTGCGCCACAGCGTCGGCCCCTGGAAACTTTCAAAACACAACTCACAGGCCGGCACCGCGGCTCACTAGGCTAATCCTCCACCTGCGGCGCCAGCACCCCGAGGTTCTAGTCCCTACTGGGTGCTGGATTCTGTCCTGGTTGCTCCTCTTCCAGTCCAGCTCTCTGCTGTGGCCCGGGAGTGCAGTGGAGGATGGCCCAAGTGGTTGGGCCCTGCACCTGCATGGGAGACCAGGAGGAAGCACCTGGCTCCTGGCTTCGGATTGGCGCAGCGCCAATTTAGGGGGTGAACCAACGGAGGGAAGACCTTTCTCTCTGTCTCTCTCTCTCACTGTCTAACTCTGCCTGTCAAAAAACAAACAACCAAACCAAACCAAACCAAAACAAAACAAAAAAACTTATGCAGCAAAAAAGAAATTATAGTGGACAGAAGAAAAAAGAAATGCAGGATAAGAAAGTACTTGATAATAATAACATTTGAGATACAAATGAAGCAATAATTAGAAGGAAATTTGTAGTTTTATATATAATACATGTTGGATATGGAAAATACTGTGCTAAACATTCAATGTAAAAAGGACCACAGAAGAACTCTAAGAAAATAAAAGGGAAAGCTCTGTTTGCAGTAATGTGGTAGGTTATTTCAGATATTTGGGCCAAACCTATTGAAAACAGTAGCATTTTGGCCAACACATGAAAAACAAAACAAAACAAAAAAACCTTAAAACCATCCAAGTTGTCAGGATGTGAGGAATGACCATGTTACATTATTTTCCTGATTCATATTCAATACACAGAAAAGTTTATGGTACAAGGAACAGCCATATACCCACCATTGAGATTTAATAACCGTTAAAACATTTGAAATTGGTAAACAGTTTGACATTGTGGACCTTCATTCCTGAGAATTAGGACATAACTACAACATCATTATAACACATAAGAAAATTGAGTAATTCCTAGTGTATGATACCCAAATCCTGGAAAAATGTGAGAAAGCCTGAGAATCCAGAGAGGAAAGCAGAGTACTAACAGCATGTGCTCTAAGAATATGAAGTCAAAGTTCAGGACCTGCTTAGGTGGAGAGGAGACTGCACGTTGAGCCGGGACCCCAAAGGGCCCTAAGTAACGGTGAGTGAGAGATGTTTACCATCTCACCCCTTCATCTACAGAGGATTGCAGAGATAATAGCCTTGGTGCTGAGCTGCGTTGGGGATGACTAGGAGAGAGATGAGCTGGTCCCCAGTGTGTAGCCCTTCCTTTCAGGACCCTTATGGGAATATGGAGTCAAAATTCCCATCACCTGGGTTGTTTCTCAACTTTAAGTTGTGAGTTCAAGACAGAGAACCATCAACACAGTGCTTTTGTGAAAATAACTGCCTCTGAATTTATGACCTATTCGAATCTTCAAATTTTTATACCAATTTAGAGAAAATACAAGGACTAAAAATCATGAAAGAGAGGCTGGCAGTAGGTTAAGTTGTTGCTTGTGGTGCTGGCATCCCATATCAGAGTACTGGTTTGAGTCTTGGCTGTTCTGCTTCTGATCAGAGTACTGGAGCCCTTGTCACCTGACTCTTGGCTTTGGCCTGGCCCAGACCTGACTATTGCAGCCATTTGGGGAGTGAACCAGATGGGAAATTCTCGCTCTCTCTTGCTCTGCCTTTCAAATCAACCAACCAACCATTAAACAAAACAAAACAAAACAAAACAAAAAACATAAAGGACACATTTTTGCCAACAAATACTCAAAGATATTCTATAGAAAAAATGATTCAGTTTACTCAACAAATAAATGCCACAAAAAGTCAGGATGGGAGAATGGAATTATTTACAATTCTAAAAGACTTGTTAGTTGTTTAATACATATAAACCAAATGTAGTATGGATCTTGTTTGAATTCTTTTAAATACTTTTATTTCTATTTATTTGAAAGGGAGGTGGGGGAGATGGAGGGGGGGAGAGAGAGAGAGAGATGTGGCTTTCATATGCTGATTCACTCCTCCAAATGCATATAACACAACAGCCAGGATTTGGGGCAGACTGAAGCCAGCATGCTGGAACTCAGTCCAGATCTTCCATATGGTGGTAGGGACTTGAGCCATCACCTGCTGCCTCCCAGGGTGGCTTTAGCAGGATACTGGATCAAAAGCAGAGTCTGGGCTCAAACCCAGGCACTCTGATACAGAATGCCAGTGTCTCAAGCAGTGCCTTTTGTTTAAAAATTTTTATTTTTCTTTTTACACAATTTTTTTCACTGGTGGCTAGAAGACAATGTACTATTCTCCTTTTCTTTTCTGTTTTATTCATTTTTTATGTGAAAGGCAGAGTTACAGAGAATGGGAGAGACAGAGAGAGATCTTCCATCCGATGGTTCGCTCCCCAAATGGTTGTAATGGCTGGGGCTGGACCAGGCAGAAGCTGGAGCCAAGATCTCCAACCTGGTCTCCCACTGCTTTCCCAGGTGCATTGATAGGGAGCTGGATGGAAAATGGAGCAATTGAGACTTGAACCAGTGCCCATGTGGGATGGCAGGGTCATGGTGGTGTCTCTCACAGGTGGTAGCTTAACCTACTGTGCCACACGTAAGCTGCCTCAAGTAGCATCATAACTGCTACACCGAACACCTGTACCACATCAGGATAAAAACAGCAGAAAAATGTGAATGAGGTCTGAATATGAGATAATATCATGAAATTACTGTTCACTTTTTAGGTCTGATAATAGCATTGTGAATTTTAAAAAAGTTATCTGTTAGAGACAATGCTGAAGTGTCTATGGATTCAAAGATGATACCTGAAATTTTTCTCTAAAATACTTACGAAAAATTATGAAGAGGTAGATAAATAAAATGTTGATGATTATTAAAAGCTAAGTGATGAGTACTTTTTATTACTCTCTACTTCTGTGGGTTTTAAAATTTCCATAATAAAAAAATTTAAAAAGTTAAATGGTTCTGGGGCTGCTGCTGTGGCACAGGGGGTTAATGCCCTGGCCTGAAGCACCGGCATCCCATATGGGTGCTGGTTCTAGTCCTAGCTGATCCACTTCCGATATAGCTCTCTGCTATGGCCTGGGAAAGCAGTAGAAGATGGCCCAAGTCCTTGGGCCCCTGCACCCACGTGGGAGACCCCAAAGAAGCTCCTGGCTCCTAGCTTTGGATCGGCACAGCTCTGACTGTTGTGGCCAATTGGGGAGTGAATAGGATGGAAGACCCCCCCCCCCCCCCCGCCTCTCTTCTCTCTGTGTAACTCTGCCTTTCAAATAAATAAGTACATCTTAAAAGAAAATTCTCACAAATAGGGACAGGCATTTGCTGCAGAAGTTAAGTCACTTAGAATGTACACATCCCATAGAGGATGCCTGGGTTCAAGTCCCAGCTGTGCTTCTGATTCCGCTTCCCTCTAACGCAGTCTCTGGGAGGCAGTAGATGGCTCAACTGCTGAGGTACCTGCCACTCATATGGGAGACCCAAATTGAGCTTCAGTCTCAGCTTCAGGCTGGTCCAGCCCTAGCTGTTTGCAGATATTTGAGGAGTGAACTAGTGGAGGGAAGATTTCTGTTTTCTGTCTCTATGTCTTCCAAATAAAAAATGAAAATAAGTTAATTTCCAAAAAATTAAAAAAAGGAATTGTCACAGTTTTTTAAGGACAATGGTTCCACGAGCAAGAATTAACAGAAATTACTCACCAGAAACAAGCCTGCCAAGGCTTTGAATACTGGAAATATCAGAAACAGATTATGAGGGGCCGGCGCTGTGGCACAGCGGGTTGACACCCTGGCCTGAAGCGCCGGCATCCCGTATGGGCGCCAGTTCTGGTCCCGGCTGCTCCTCTTCTGATTTGGCTCTCTGCTGTGGCCTGGGAGGGCAGTGGAGGATGGCCCAAGTCCTTGGGCCCCTGCACCCGCTCAGGAGACCTGGAGGGGGGCTCCTGGCTCCTGGCTTCAGATCGGCACAAATCCAGCCGTTGAGGCCATCTGGGGAGTGAACCATCGGATGGAAGACCTCTCTCTCTCTCTGCCTCTCCTCTCTCTGTGTAACTCTGACTTTCAAATAAATAAATAAATCTTAAAAAAAAAAAAGAAGAAGAAACAGATTATGAACTAGCAATGACTCAATGCTATGTTTAAAGACATAAAATGCAAGCTTGAAAATATTGTTGGAAATAGGATAAAATAAAAATGACTCGGCAAACTTGGAAAAAAACAAATAGCAGTTCCAGAAAGGAAAAAAATAAAAAACTCAAAGGATGAATTTCCAACAAATTAGACAAGTAAAAAAAATTTGTTAAGTGAGAGATAGGTCAGAATAAAATATCCACAATTCAGCAAAAGAAATAAAAATGGAAAATATGAAAGTGAAGTTGAGAAGACAAAATAAATGTACTTCTCAGCTTTTACTGGTTCAGATCCTCATTAAAATAAAAATTTAAAAAGTAATTTTTATTTATTTGAAAGGCAGGCAGGGATCTTCTGTCCACTTGTCCACTCCCCAGTCAGGGCTGGGCCAGGCTGAAGCCAGGAGCCCAGAACTAAATTCAGGTCTCCCAGAAGGGTGGCAGTGACCCAAGTACTTGAACCATCACCTGCTTGCCACTCAAGGTGCTCATCAGCAGGAAACTAGATTTAGAAGTCGACCTGGGACTTTGTAATATAGGATGCGGATATCCAAGTGGTGGCTTAACTCCAGTGCCAAACACCTGCACCTAAAATAAATTCTTAGAAAATGTATTCAAGGTGAAAGGTGATCCCAGAAGAACAGTCTGAGGGGAAGGAAGAACTGGAGTACAAAGGAAGTGATACATTTGTGGGTGAATGTAATGTGTATTTGCTAGAACAATAAGATTGTGTTAGGGTTAAAAAGAGAACCAAAGTAGTTGAAAATAATGCCATGTAAATCACAAGGAATATGAAATAAGACAAGTAAGATAAAAATAAATAAAAAGATTGGAAAGAACATGGCCATTTCATTGGATAATATCATATATGTAAAAAACTAGAGTCATTTACAGTTAATTAAAATTAAGAAATTTTAGTAATGCTGCAGGATAAAAAAAAATGATTGCACAAAATGCAATTGTATTGCTAGTTCACTAGCAACAAACAGAAAATATGACTTGAAAAATAAATAATGGTTAGGGAGTGGGCATTTGGCCTTTCAGTTAAGACCTGCTTGGCATGTCCTCATCTCATATCTGAGTGCCTGGGTTCAAGTCCCAGCTACACTCCTGATTTCAGCTTGTTGCTAATTTGCATTCTAGGAGGCAGCAGGTGATGACTCAAGTGGTTGAGTTCTTGCCATACAAGTGGGCAACCTGGATTGAGTAACTGTGCCTGGCTTCAGCCAGGCCTAACCCTGGCTGTTGGCATGCATTTGGGGAGTGAAGCAGTAGATGGGAGATTTCTGTCTGTCCCACCTCTCTCTGCCTTTCACATAAATAAAACAAAATAAATAAAAAATTTAAAAAATGTTTACAATATAATCAGAAGCATAAAGTATTAGAAGTAAATCTGACAAACTCTGTGGAAACTTAATGGAGAAAATTATAAAGTTTTATTGAAAACATTATAGGAAATCTGAATAAACAGATGTATGTAATAACCACTGGATTGGAAGACTAAAGATAAAGATGACAATTATCCCTAAATTGACATTTGAAGTCAGTATATTTTTTGGTACGATTTGATATGCTGATTTTAAATTTTAGATGGAAGTACAGAAAAGCACAAGGTTGGGGTGGTGTTGGGGCTCAGCAGGTTAAGCTGCTGATTGAACACCAGCAGCCTATACTGTAGTGTTGATTTGAGTCCTAGCCACTCCACTTCTTTTTTTATTTTTTTATTTTTTGACAGGCAGAGTGGACAGTGAGAGAGAGAGACAGAGAGAAAGGTCTTCCTTTTTGCCGTTGGTTCACCCTCCAATGGCAGCCGCGGCTGGTGCGCTGCGGCCAGCACACCGTGCTGATCCGATGGCAGGAGCCAGGGGCTTCTCCTGGTCTCCCATGGGGTGCAGGGCCCAAGCACTTGGGCCGTCCTCCACTGCACTCCCTGGCCACAGCAGAGAGCTGGCCTGGAAGAGGGGCAACCGGGATAGAATCCGGTGCCCCGACCGGGACTAGAACCCGGTGTGCCGGCGCCACAAGGCGGAGGATTAGCCTAGTGAGCCGTGGCGCCGGCCTGCCACTCCACTTCTGATCCAGCTCCCTGCTAATATGCCTGGGAAAGCAGTGACTGATGACCCAAGTATGTGGAAGATACGGATGGAGTTCCTGGCTCCTGGCTTCAACCTGGCCCAACCCTGGGTGTTGTGGCAGTTTGGGGACATGAACCAGTGGATGAAATCTCTCTCTCTGTTGCTGTCACTCTGCCATTTAAATAAATAAATAAATAAATAATAAATAAAATCATTTTTAAAAGCCCAAGGTAAGACAATCTTGAAAGCAGCTTTGCAATACTTACCTCACCATGTGCTAGTACTTATTCTGAAGTGCTAATGTTAAGGTAGCTAGGTAGAAATTAGCCTGTGTGTGTAAGAGGGGTCAAAGCAAATGAGAATTTTTGAAGAAAATATTTCTTCTGCAATGGAATGAGGAAACAAGCCCTGAGAGCAGAGCAGGAGTGATACCTGAAGTCACTGCTCTTGTTCCCTAATCCTGTCAGATGGGTTCAGCCCACTCCCTGGGCAGCTCAGGGGACTCCCCATGCCCTGCACCAAAGAGGCTGTTAGGGCCCATAACACTGCGCTGATAACATCCTGGGAGGATTTAGGGAACTCTCCATCCAGAAACCCCCTTGCCACACTTTTCCAGAAGAAGGAGGGAGGGAGGGGAGAGGAAATGGGGCATCCACACTGATGTCCACAAGAACTCCAGTCTGAGTGGGGATTGTGCTTTCCGGAGATGCCCGCCTGGCTGTCAGGCACTCCATTTATTACTTCTTTTCATTAAACTTTACTATGTTGTTTACCACTACTCTGGCTCACATCTGAATCCTTTCTTGTGCGAAGACAAGAACCACTGAACAGCCGACCTCTGTTAACAGTAATAATACAGGGTCATTTTGGTAAAGTGTAGACAGACAGACCATCGAGTATAATCCAGAGTCTATAATGAGTTCCGCTCATATACTTGACATGTCAGTACACGATAAAAAGTTCTCAATAAATGGTACTGGGTCAACTGAGTATTCACAATGAGGACAGTGAAACTGGGTCCATAAAAGCCAGCTCTAGACATCTTAGCATTCTAAATGTAAACCTTTTGGGAAACAATGCAGAAGATTGGGTTTATGGCCTTTGGTTAGAAAATTATCTCTGAAGGTGGACACAAAAAGTACAAACCATAAAAAGATGGATAAATTTGACATTAAGTAATTTTTGTTCATTTATGTTACCACCCAGAGAAGCTATTTTTAGCATATGAAACCAATAAAGGATTAATGTATAGAACATGCAAAGAACACTTATGACTAAGTAAAAAAAAAATCAAAATGACAGAAATTTGTGAACAGGCATTTCATAGTGGAAACAGACATGGCCAATATAGGGCCGGCACTGTGGCACAGTGGGTTAAAGCCGCGGCCTGCCATGGTGGCATCCCATATGGGTGCCAGTTCGAGTCCCGGCTGCTCCTTTTCCCATCCAGCTCTCTGCTATAGCCTGGGAAAGCAGTAAAAGATGGCCCAAATCCTTGGGCCCCTGCACCCATGCAGGAAACCCAGAAGAAGCTTGGCTCCTGGCTTTGGATCAGCTCAGCTCTGGCCATTGCGGTCATTTGGGGAGTGAACCAGCGGATGGAAGACCTCTCTCTCTCTCTCTCTCTCTCTCTCTCTCTCTTTCTGCCTCCCTCTGTAACTCTGTCTTTCAAATAAATTAAAAAAAAAAAAAAAAAGAATAGCTAGTTTTGTCTGAACACGGGTTTGGCTGTGATCGTTATTTGCTGTTGTCAAGACAGAAGATGCCTGTTAAGGTCCCAGCCGTGCTGTGGCTCTCGACCTTGGCTGTACCGTGGATCCTGCACCCGCAGCAGCGGGAAGCGGATTGTGAGAGTTGTGCACTTCACCCAGAAAAGTCGTTTTCCACAGTGCCCACACGAGAGAATGCCACAATGGTTCTGGAATAAGAACATCTGCAGAGGAAGACCAGGAGCTGGGAGGGTGCAGACAAGGGCGGTCCTACAGCACGGAGTCAGATCCTACCCAGGTGTGGAACTTCCCTACTGTCAGCACATCGAGTCACTGCTACTCCTATAGTAACAGGATTCTTAGAGTATATATATTTTTCTGTGCATTTCCCATTTTTCCTCTTTTCTAAATGGGATGTTTCTTGAAAAATTTATTTATTTGAGAGAAGAAAATTCCCATGAGCCGAATCACTCCCCAAATGCCCACAATGACCCTGGGCCAGCCTGGGGTTGAAGCTGAGGGCCAATCTAGGTCTCTAATTGGGGAGTTTTTCTTGCACCATAATGCTGTTTATGGGGGTTTTCCCTGTCACCATAATGCTGTTTATGGGAGAGGCACACCTCTCTTGTCTTTCAGCTACCACCTGCTGAACCATTAAGGAGGAGTGATAATGAAGACTGCAGAGATGCTAAACTCCAGGCTGTGAGATTCTGGGTTTGCCTTCTGCCTTAGGGGTCTGATGAATGGATGCATCCATGTGACATGCCCACCTGGGAAGAAGACATGGACCGGTGCTTGGATATTACATGGTTTAAGGGTGAGCCGTGGCAGATCCTTTGGCTAACCAAACACGTCTTTTCAACCCCAGTCACATCCCTAACCCTCTCCTTGGCCATCCCCATCATACAGCCTGGAAACCTGAGTGCTACACTTGCCTTCCCGGCCATCTTTACACCTGCCGGCCAAGGTTTGGCCATGCGACACAGTTCCAGTGAATGGCACAAAAGGGAAAATCTTTTGCAGAGGGTTTCTAGAAAGATTCTTTCTTTCTTGATAAAATGAAAAGCTCCTTTTCCTCTTCTTGAATTTGGTTGTCCTCTCTGGATATGTGACAGCTCTTCAACCATGCTCTGAACCAATGCCAGCATCTGCCCACAGCCACACTGCTTTAGGGTAACAAAATATAAACTATGAGTCTGATGATTCTGTCGTTTGCAGAAGAAAGCATTCCTAGCATTCATCACTGCAAAACGCTGGTAATTCTGGTCTCAAGTCTTACGAGGATTAAATATGCAAAATGGTCAGCCTTCCCTAGGCAATGTTCACGTCCCTCTGCCTGTTCTACTTTCTAGATCAATTTAGCTACACTGGGAGGGAGGTTATACCCTTTATAAAAATTTGAAGTTTTACTTGCTTTTCATTTTATTTGAAAGGGAGGGAGGGAGGCGGAGAGAAGGGGGGAGGAAGGGGGAAGGGGAGAGAGAGAGAGAGAGAGATGGAGAGAGAGATGGAGAGAGAGACTTCATGTGCTGGTTCACTCCCCATACAGTCACAGCAGCCAGGGCTGGGCCAGGTTGGAGCTGGTAGCCCAGAACTCAATCTGGATCTTCCATTTTGCAGGGTAGGGACTCAAATACTTGAACCACCACCTGCTGCCTCCCAGCGTACACTTCGGCAGGAAGCTGGTTGGGAAGCAGAGTCGCCTAGACTCTAACCAGGCACTCCACTGATATGGATGCTGGTGTCCCAAGCAGTGACTTAACTGCTGTGCCAAACACTCACCTCTAGTTACACCTTTTTATTAGGGCAGAGGCCGGAACTATATATAGTATTAGCGAAGATGTCCATTGTACATATAAGGTTAGGATAATGTTTTCTAGTTTGCGCTACACATTTATTTGTCATGTCCAATGTTTCTGTTAACTTCTCTGGTCAGAAGTGTTTGCCACTCCAGCATCGTCCTGCAAGTGTCTAAAATAAGCCCATTTTAATGATCTCCCTCTAGATTCATTAAATTGTACTTGTCTACCCAGGTATTCCCTGGCCACTTTTTTGTAAGCTCACATCGCCTGGCATTTTCTGCTATTTATCATTGCTAGTTTAGCTACTGCCCAAAGCAGGGCTAGGTGCTCATAAAGAGGTAAAACTGAGGGCAGGCGTTTGGTGTAGCAGTTAAGTTGCCGCCTGGGACATCCACAGCCCGCACTGTAGTGCCTGGGTGTGAGTCCTTGCTACTCTGCTTTGGATTCTGCTTTCCGTCAACACGCACCCTGGGAGGCAGGAAGTGATGGCTCCCCGCCACTCACTCAGGAGACCCCGACTGAGTACGAGGTTCCTGGCTTTGGCACAGCCCTCGCTGATGCAGGTAGGGTAGTGACCCCGTGATGGAAGATGTCTGTCTCTGCTTTTCAAATAAAAATGAAAGTAGAGGGGCCGGCGCTGTGGCGCAGCAGGTTAAAGCCCTGGCCTGAAGAGCCGGCATCCCATATGGGCGCTGGTTCTAGTCCTGGCTGCTCCACTTCCCATCCAGCTCTCTGCTATGGCCTGGGAAAGCAGTAGAGGATGGCCTGAGTCTTTGGGCCCCTGCATCCATGTGGGAACCCAGAGGAAGCTCCTGGCTCCTGGCTTCAGATCAGCACAGCTCTGGCTGTTGCAGCCATCTGGGGAGTGAACCATTGGATGGAAGACCTCTCTCTCTCTGTCTCTACCTCTGTCTGTAACTCTTTCAAATAAACAAAATAAAAAAATCTTTAAAAAAAATGACAGTAGATAAATTAAACATAAGAGGTAACTCCGGCAAACCTCAGATGGAATCGAAGAAAGTACTGAGCCACGTACTTTCTTGAACCCACTTTCAAGTCCACTTTTTAGCCTTAAAAAGTCTGTATAAAAGCAAATATCCTAGGGCTGGTGTTGTGCCACAGTGGGTTAAGCTGCCACCTACAATGCCTACATCCCATAGGAGTGCAGGTTTGTGCCCAAGCTGCTCCTCTTCCCACCTAGCTCCCTGTTAATGCTCCTGAGAAAGCAGCAGGAGATGGTCCAAGTGCTCAGGCCCCTGCCACCCATGTGGGAGACCCGGATGAAGCTCCTGGCTCCTGGCTTCAGCCTGGCCCAGCCCTGCCCATTGTAGACATTTGTGGGACTGAAGCAGCAGATGGAAGATCTCTTTCTCTCTCTCTCCCTTTCTCTGTAAACTCTGCCTTTCAAACAAATAAATACATCGAAAAAATTGTAATGTTCCTGAAGACTTCTTGCTAAACGGCTAAACTCTGGTGGAGGGCAGCTGACAAAAAGTAGAGAGGAAGTCAGAGGGGAATGGGACCTGCGTGAGGAGAAGGGCAGCTCCACAGGTGCGGGTGCCCTAAGAGTCCGCCTATGTAACATTTCCTTTTAGGGCCTGAAATATACAAAATGTACATGTAAAACAAAGTATTGGAGGGGACCAGAGCCATGGCTCACTTGGTTAATCCTCCGCCTGCAGCGCCGGCATCCCATATGGGCGCCAGGTTCTAGTCCCGGTTGGGGCACCGGATTCTGTCCCAGTTGCTCCTCTTCCAGTCCAGCTCTCTGCTGTGGCCCGGGAAGGCAGTGGAGGATGGCCCAAGTGCTTGGGCCCTGCACCCGCATGGGAGACCAGGAGGAAGCACCTGGCTCCTGGCTTCGGATCGGCACAGTGCTGGCCGTGGTGGCCATTTGTGGGGTGAACCAATGGAAGGAAGACCTTTCTCTCTGTCTCTCTCACTGTCTAGTTCTGTCAAATAAAAAAAAATTTTTTTAAATTTAAAAAAAAAAAAAAGAAGAAGAAGATGGCCCAAGTGCTTGGGCCCTTGCACCTGCATGGGAGACCAGAAGGAAGCACCTGGCTCCTGGCTTGAATAAAAACAAACAAAGTATTGGAGTTCAACGAAGTATTTTTCTAACTGCTTACCTGAGTATTGGCGGATTGCCAACCCCTTTTCGAGGTTGCTGAACCGAAGCGTCGCGTGGCGACTCAACTTTGTTAGAGTTTGTGCAGTTTTTCTGAAGATTAAAAAACACACACACACAACCACCCCAATCGTTCACAACTTGTTTCCCCTCAAAGCTGGTATTGAGGAACAAGGTGCTCACTCGCCCAGACGGGACGCTGCCCCGGACCAGTGTTCACACGCCACTCTGGAACACACGAGCCTCACCAACCGGCATCCGCTCAGAGACCCCAACGTGTCAAGAGAAGGGACGAGAGCGCGCGAAGACAGAAGCCGGTTCCCTGACGTCCAGGACACACCCACGTCTGCGCTCCCGGGTCCCAGGTTCCTCCACGTCGGCGGTGCGGGGACAGGGCCAGGGCGCTGGAAGGCGGCACAGCCACACCGCGTGCCGGGCGGAGCTGCACGTGACAGGACGGGCGCCCCGCGGGTCGCGCGCGCCGGCAGAGGGCTCCGGGCGGTGCCAATCGGGAAGCTGGGGGCGGGGCCTGGCGGCGGAGGGCGTGGCGGAGGGCGGGGCCGGCTCCCTGGCCGTGGCTGGCGCGCGGCTCGGGCGCCCTCCGCTTCCGCACCGGCAATGGAGCGGCTGACGTTGCCCGCCGGCGGCGCGGCGGCGGTGGACGAGTACCTGGAGTACCGGAGGTGAGGGTGCGGCCCTGGGACGAGTGCTTGGGGCGCCGAAGCAGGGCGGCGGCGGCGGTGGGGGGGTGTCCCCGGGAATCCGTGCGCGGGCTGCTGCGGAAGGTCCGGCTTATTGTCAGATTTCGGGTGTCCACAGCGAACGTCGTTGCCTTTAGGAGTGGGGCTCCTGCGAGGCCCCTCCGCGCCCCTCCGGGTGGGGGGGCTCTGAACCCCAGATGGACGCAGAGGCCGGGTGTGTGGACCACGACGTCTGCCTGCAGGTGGTCGCCCCAGGCTCGCAGGTGGAGTCACCAGGGGTATCCGGGCACACGGCTTCCCTGGCTGACTGCACACTTGCGACTGTCCCGCTGGTGTAGTCGTGGGTAAAGCTGAGAAGTGCCTGCAAATTCTGAGCAGGAAAAGCTCGCACGGGGAGCCTGATGGGTCAGACCCCATGCCCGGTTCAGGTGAGTCCTGGACCCCAACAGGGACCACCCAGCCCATACCCAGGGCACAGGCAGGTACTGTAGCCTCCAGCTCTCCAGGCTGCCTCCCGCTGTGCCCCTATCCAGCTGCGAAGCCTTAGTGTCCACCGGTGGCTTCAGTGTTTGTATACCTGCGTAGATGGTGGACCTCTGGTAGCCTCTTGCCTGGTCCAGAAAGTGTTAAGGGCAGTTTCTAGTGGGAGATTATTTTTGCAGGCTTACACAGGAACACTTTCCCTGTCAAAGAGATTATCCGGTCCTTTGTGGGCTTGAGGGTTTGAGAAGTGGGGAGGGCAGGGACCCCTGCTGCAGGCGTCCCCTGGGAGCTTGTTGGAAAGGTAGTCTGAGGTTCACTCCAGACTTATTAAACTGAAGCTGTGTTTGAACAGGATCTCTTGGGGATTCTGGAAAAAAAAAACAGGAAAGTTTGAGCTGTGCTGGTTTGGAGCTTAAATACCAACTTTCTTTAAAGATTTGCACGTATTTTTTTTTTTTTTTAAGATTTATTTATTTGAAAGGCAGAGTTACACAGAGAGAGAAAGAGAGGAAGAGAGAGAGAGAGAGAGGTCGTCCATCTGATAGTGCACTCCCCAATTGGCCGCAATGGCCAGAGCTGCGCCAATCCGCAGCCAGGAGCCAGGAGCTTCTTCTGGATCTCCCACGCAGGTGCAGGGGCCCAAGGACTTGAGCCATCTTCTACTGCTTTCCCAGGCCGTAGCAGAGAGCTGGATTGGAAGTGCAGCAGCCAGGTCTTGAACCAGTGCGCATAGGGGATGCTGGCACTACAGGCTGTGGCTTTATCCAGTACGGCACAGGGCCAGCCTCAGATGCAGTTATTATTATTATTTTTTTTGACAGGCAGAGTGGACAGTGAGAGAGAGAGAGACAGAGAGAAAGGTCTTCCTTTTGCCGTTGGTTCACCCTCCAATGGCCGCCGCGGCCGGTGTGCTGCGGCCAGTGCACCGCGCTGATCCGAAGGCAGGAGCCAGGTACTTATCCTGGTCTCCCATGGGATGCAGGGCCCAAGGACTTGGGCCATCTTCCACTGCACTCCCTGGCCACAGCAGAGAGCTGGCCTGGAAGAGGGGCAACCGGGACAGAATCCGGTGCCCCGACCTGGACTAGAACCCAGTGTGCCGGCGCCGCTAGGTGGAGGATTAGCCTATTGAGCCACGGCGCTGGCAGATGCGGTTATCTTAACTGCCCATCTAAACCCCCACTCCCTGAACAACTTATTTTGTACTTTCTTTTCTTCGAGATGCCAACTATATTTTTTTTTCTCCATAGAAATAGCAGGGGTTAAATTTTTCTCATAAAACTGTGCTTCTGAAATTAAGCAGTTATATACCTGAGTACCTAACAGAGAGATGAGGTTTTGAGCTTGTGGGGATCCACGTTGTGTTTAGGGCCCATGTCAGCTTAAACTTCCGGCCCGGGATGGGGGTCACATGGCTTCTGCATGGACATTCTTGGGTTCTGTTTTTAAAGGAGGAAATCATTAGAATATTTAGCAGTTTTGGCTCTGGCTTTTAGTGAGCATGTTTGCTTCAGAATCAAAGGAGAAATTGAGATGAATGTGGTAATCCTCACGGATAAACCTTGGTCGGTACAGCTGGATGTTACAAACTGACTGACTTTCTCATTGATAATTCTCTTTTATATGACAAGTCTAGGGGAGAAAAAACTCCTCCACCATCAGGGAGGCACTTACATAATACTAAAAGGCAGGTTAACGAAAGAAAAGCTTACAAATTAATGCAAATTTTATTTGAACTGTGAGCCTTCAGAAAATGAAGATAAAAAAACAAAACAAACAACAACAAAACAAAACCCAGAGACTCCTGTGTGTGATTTTTATGCTATGTCTGAGAGTAGACAGTCATGGAGAACTATGACTGAAGATGGAAGGCATGTGATCCAGTGGTCATAAACTTGGGGAGCTGAGCAAGGCCTGTTTGTTCAGGTTCTTCTCTGTGCCTTGCGGGCTAAGTATGTACCTTTCCTCCATTAAAGGGAAGGTACCACGGGAATGTTTTCTGACTTGTTGCAGCGGAGAAGGGAAGGGGAGGGTGAGGGTGACCTGCTTGTTCCTGTTACTCAGGTGAGCAGCTGCTGTATTCTGGGGAAGCGTGTCGTGAACTGCATCCAGAGGAGAAGTTGTATGACCAGTGTGTGTACTTTGGCTACCAACATGTACCTAAAGTAAAAAAAAAAAAAAAAAAATCTAAGTTAAGACGGTCTTTCCTTTGACTATGCACCTATAGTGTAATTTGAGGGTTAAGTAATTTTACCCCGGAAAACAAATACTCAAGATTCAAGGAAGCATTTGTTGTTGTTGTAGAATTGTTGGTGATGATGATGGAGGGAAACTTTTTACTCCTGAAGAATATGAAGAATACAAAAGGAAAGTTCTCCCCGGGCGCTTACAGAACAGGTTATTCGTGAGCTGGAGGTCACCAGCAGGAATGGATTGTAAACTTGTTGGCCCAGAAACGCAGTGTTTTTGTACACATAGGTAAGATATTTTGTTACTGTTTTCTGCTGATTAGCAAACAAAAGAACTAGCAAAGCATATCCTCCTACAAAGAACACTGTGATGATTAAGAATCATTTTAAAAATAAGCCTTTATGTAATACAGTGGCCATTATATAAGGGTCTTTTTTTTTTTTTTCTGAGCTGTGCTTTAAAAATTTCTGTTGTATTCTATTAGAACTCATCATGCTTATTGCCTTAAACATCTGTTCTCTTCCCATCAGTTAGAAAAATATACCGGGGGGCAGGGACACCCATCCTGTAACCCATCTGCAGAAGCATTTCTCCACGTTTACTATCTGCCCTTTGAACCTTAACTAACTGCTGGGGGATATAGCTCTTTCAGCAAATAACAATACAAGCAGACTGTTTTTTATTACAAATGATCGTGTTACAAGGAAAGCAGCAGAGGGAAGGAGGCGCATGAGGCCCCCGTCACTGACTGGTGTTGCCTGTGTCCGAGGTTTGCATTTTGCTTTGTGCGCGCTCTGCTTTA
The DNA here is from genome assembly GCF_033115175.1 of Lepus europaeus. NCBI lineage: Eukaryota > Metazoa > Chordata > Mammalia > Lagomorpha > Leporidae > Lepus > Lepus europaeus. The sequence goes on from NC_084846.1 coordinate 27,659,118, forward strand.
AGTTTTACTATGTCCTCACAGTTGTACAGGTCACAGTCACCGAATGTAATGCATGGTTTCAGGCAGCAACCTTAACTTTCTGTCCTAGGGAGCCACTGAAGGGCAGCCACCCTGTTTCGATGGCAGTTTCTGGGGCTCTTCCTAGGAGGCTCTTTGATGATTGCTGTTTGGTGTCTTGCAGTTTGCCAAAGGTTGGCAGGCAGCTGCTGGGATGAGGGATGCTGTATATAGACTTTATGCTCACCTGGAAAGGCAACCTCCCTCTAACCTCTTTTTTTTTGTTAATTTTAAGATTTATTTATTTATTTTAAAGGCAGAGTTACAAAGAGGCAGAGGCACAGAGAGGGAGGTCTTTCATCTGCTGGTTCACTCCCCAAATGGCCACAATGCCTGGAGCTGGGCCGACCTGAAGCCAGGAGCTAGGAGCTTCTTCCATGTCTCCCATGTGGGTGCAGGGGCCATCTTCTGCTGCTTTCCTTGGCCATTAGCAGGGAGCTGGATCGGAAGTGGAGCAGCTGGGATTTGAATTGGCGCCCATATGGGATGCCGGCACTGCAGGTGGCGGCTTTATCTGCTACACCACAGCGCTGGCCATTCACTCTAACCTTGTGGAGGAATGGAGCACCAGGGATAGCTTAGCATCTTTCGGAATTGAAGAGGGGTTTGATAAATTTATTGTCCCCTGGCCGGTGCAGTGGCTTAACAGGCTAATCCTCTGCCTTGCGGCGCTGGCACACCGGGTCTAGTCCCGGTTGGGGCGCCAGCTTCTGTCCCGGTTGCCCCTCTTCCAGGCCAGCTCTCTGCTATGGCCCAGGAAGGCAGTGGAGGATGGCCCAAGAGCTTGGACCCTGCACCCCATGGGAGACCAGGAGAAGCACCTGGCTCCTGGCTTCGGATCAGCGAGATGCGCCGGCCGCGGCGGCCATTGGAGGGTGAACCAATGGCAAAAAGGAAGACCTTTCACTCTCTCTCTCTCTCTCTCACTATCCACTCTGTCTGTAAAAAAAAAAAAAAAAAAAAAAAAAAAAAAAAAAAAAAAAATTATGGCCCCCTTATAATTTGTGCTTGTGAGAATGCAATGCTGGTTTCTTAACTATCTGTGGTTTATATAGCACGGAATTGACCTTCAAAAACCCAACCCAGCTTAAAGGGAGAAGCTGTTCTTTAGTGCTGCTCATTCAGTGGTATCTCTGTCCAAGGCCGATTCCCCTCGCCCCCATTATAAAAGTGGTATGAGGTTTTTGAGGGTACCTCAGAAAGTCTGTGGAGGGAACATGTTGGAGTCTCCACGTGGTGTTTTGTCATGCACACCCACACATTTATTCAGCCCCCTCACAGAGAAAAGGGGCTCTCTGTCCACAGCCAGCTGCTGTGCATCCCTTTTACGCAGCTGTGTAACTGTTTTTCTTCACGTAGCCCACTTGTCAGCAGACACAGGGGTCTGTTTGCTTGGGGCTGTTCCAGTGGGGTTGTGACAGCGAAGGAAGGACAGTAGCGTGGGGAAGGGAAGCTCCCTCCAGAAAGGGCCTCCCTCAGAATCAGTCTGCCAGAGCTTCCCGAGCAAGGGTTTGCAGAGTGTGCAGGATGGAGCGAGGGGGGAAGGGGTGTGGGAGGGCTCTTCCTGCCTGCGTTTTACCTCCAGGGTGTAGAAAAGGGGAAAGTGGGCACACTTCCTGCTCACACAGCATACTTCATTCAGAAATCTGACTCAGGCTGGTTTCTGCAACGTTCCTTGTTTGTGGTGGCCCGGGTCCTCTGAGTGCAGTGTTCAAGGTGAGCCCTCCAGGGCGGTCCTCTGGGAAGCCCCCTCTGAGAGTGAACTGTGTCATTGTTCCTGTGCAGCCCCTGCCCCGGCCTTGCCTGAATGGCACACTCGTGGTTACCTATTTCGTTGTCAATTATGTGTGTGTATAAATCCAGCCACTGTTTTCACAGGAGTGAGTATTACATGTGGTTATACAGTCATGGCAAATAAGACTTTTTTAAAATAAAGATTTATGTATTTGTTTATTATTTTAAAGATTTTATTTATTTATTTGAGAGGCAGAATTACAGATAGAGAGGGAGAGGATAGAGAGAAAGGTCTTCCATCCACTGATTCACTCACCAAATAACTGCAACAGCCGGAACTGGGCTGATCTGAAGCCAGGAGCCTGGAGCTTCTTCCGGGCCTCCCACGTGGGTGCAAGGGCCTAAGGGTTTGGACTATCCTCCGCTGCTTTCCCAGGCCATAGCAGAGAGCTGGACGGAAGAGGAGCAGCTGGGACTGCAGGCGGCGACTTTACCTGCTTCGTCACAGTGCCAGCCCCCTACAAGACTTTTTTTTTTTTTTTTGTCTCTTATCACACTTTATTTTTTAGAAAAGAGAGAAAAAGAGTATGATGTGTGACATACGGCAGACGGTTTCATCACAAATGGAGGTACAGTCCTTCCTGATCAAGTTTCCGTATCATTTGAGAAACTGGTAGGAAACTCAAGGTCTTCCTTCTTTGGAAAATTATAGTATGGGGGCCGTTGCTGTGGTGTAGTGGGTAAAGCCTCTGCCTGCAGTGCTGGCATCCCATATGAGTGCCACTTCTAGTCTGCCTTCTGATCCAGCTTTTTGCTATATGGCCTGGGAAAGCAGTAGAGGATGACCAAGTCCCTGGGCCCCTGCACCCATGTGGGAGGCCCAGAAGAACCTCCTGGATCCTGGCTTCTTGGCACAACTCCAACCATTGCAGCCATTTGGGGAGTGAACCAACGGATGGAAGACTTGTCTCTCTGTGTGTCTCTGCCTCTCTGTAACTCTGCCTTTCAGATAAATAAATAAGTAAATAAATCTTTTAAAAAACACCATAGTATGTGAACTCAAATACAGGCACCAGAATGGACAGAAATTCAGATTTATACACAAGAATGTCAACTCTGAGGGCAGGTGTCCCCAGGCCTGGTATACAGACAGCACTACACAAATGTCCCTGGTTAACAAAATGAATGAACATCATTCCTTCACTCAGCCGGGCAGGGCAGGTGGTCACGCAAACACAGGGCTCCCATCTAGTAATAAGATCGGCCTTTTTCTCTGAGCGCGTCAAGTGCGCACTCGTACTAAAGGCCTGGGCCCACGTTGCTCTGTCAGGAGCTCACGCGTGTCCCCTGCAACAGGAGCAGACCTCCAGGCCAGGACTCCGCTGGCTTTGTGCCCATGGTCGTACGGAAAGCCGGACGGTGTCCAGCCCGTCCCTCCAGCTCCCTGGGTCAGACTCCAGCGAGGGACGCTCTCGGGACCGCGTGTGGCTACCCTACTCGCTACCTGAGACCTCGTGAGGGAGACACAACCAGGACAGGAAGTGCGGCTGAGCTGTGCCCTTAGCCTCGCGCCCCAGGCTGCAGGCGGTGGCACTGCGCCTCTCTAGCTGGTCACTTACCCCTGAGGACAAATCCAGCCTCCCCACACCGCGAGAATGTTTCACAAGACTCTTCCGGGAGAGAACAAAACGAACAAGGGAACAGCCACCCAGCCCTGCACAGCTCGCAGGGGCGGCACTGCAGGTGGGGCGGAGGGTGAGAGGGAGGTGCGGCTCTAGAGACGCCCCGGCTGGTCCTTGAGCAGCGGATGCTTCTCCTGGCGTCCGGGGAGGAAGGCGGCCCTGGCGTGGCCGAGGCCTACGTTCAGGCCTGCGCCGCTGGCCGTGATCCCAGCGCTGTTCTCTATCCGTTTGTATTCCTTGTGTTTTTTTGTACACATAGAGGGTGAGCACTGTGACCCACAGGGCCAGGCAGCTGGCGGTGATCATGACCCTGTTTGCCACTCAGGGGTGACAGTAACACGTCGTCGTCCACTGGGTGCCCAGAGCCATCGCCCCAGTGCCTCAGCCAGCTCGGGCGTTGACTGTGCCATCCCTTTACAAGACTTTAATACCAGCACATAGGCTAGTAGTCCAGTGGTGGCCGCAGCTCAGCTGGGTGGGAGCCTCGGGGGCAGGCCGGGTGGAAGAGCAGGTTAGGCGAAGGGGAAAAGTATAGTTTTGGCTCTTCCCTTGCTTTAATCAAGTCTACCTGTTTTGCATATGCTCTTATGATTCTGTGAAAGATTTTACTTGAAGAAAGGATTTCATTGATAAAAAGTGTAAAAAATATTTTCTAGCTATTTACTTACACATTCCTTTTGTTCATATATGGATATATATTTGCTATTGCAGGTACTTTTAATACTCTCTTTACCCACAAAGCTTTTTCTATATGTAGAATTATTTTCTTAAAGTCTATTTTCTACAATGGACTTTCTGGGTTAAAAGATATCTATTTTGTAGATTATTTATTTATATTTATTTATTTATTTATTTATTGACAGGCAGAGTGGATAGTGAGAGCAGTGAGAGAGAGCGACAGAGAGAAAGGTCTTTCTTTGCCCTTGGTTCACCCTCCAATGGCCGCCGCGGCTGGCGCGCTGCAGCCGGCGCACCACGCTGATCTGAAGGTAGGAGCCAGGTGCTTCTCCTGGTCTCCCATGTGGGTGCAGGGCCCAAGCACTTGGGCCATCCTCCACTGCACTCCCGGGCCATAGCAGAGAGCTGGCCTGGAAGAGGGGCAACCGGGACAGAATCCGGTGCCCCGACCGGGACTAGAACCCGGTGTGCCGGCGCCGCTAGGCGGAGGATTAGCCTGTTGAGCCATGGCGCCGGCCTATTTATATTTATTTATTTTAAAGATTTTTTTATTTATTTGAAAGTCAGAGTTATACAGAGAGAGAGAGGGAGAGAGAGGGGGGTGGGGTGGGGAGGTCTTCCATCTGCTGGTTCACTCCCCAACTGGCCACAACATCTGTGGCTGTGCCTATCTGAAGCCAGGAGCTTCTTCTGGGTCTCCTTCGTGACTGCAGGAGCCCAAGGACTTGGGCCACCTTCTGCTGCTTTCCCAGGCCATAGCAGAGAGCTGGATCGGAAGTGGAGCATCCAGGTCTCGAACCAGCGCCATATGGGATTCTGGCATTTCAGTCCAGGGCGTTAACCTGCTGCACCACAGCGCTGGCCCCAGACTGATTTATTTATTTCAAAGGCAGAGTGACAGAGTTCTTCCATCTGTTGTTTTTCACTCCCTGAATGGCCTTAGTAGTGAGGGCTGGGCCAGGCTGAAGCCAGGAGCCATGAGTTCCATCTATGTTTCCCACATGGGTGACCGAGACCCAAGTACTTGAGCCATCAACAGCTGCCTCTCTAGGCGCATTAGCCCGACCTGGCTGGGAAGTGGGATAACCAGGACTTGAACCAGTACTTCAGTAGGGGATGTGGGTGATCTAAGTGGCAGCTTAACCACTGTGCCATAAAACCAGCTCCAAAAGATGGGCCTTTTAAATTTTATCAAGGTGGAGGCCAGTGTTGTGGCGTAGCCGGTGAAGCTGCTGCTTTCAGTGCCAGCATCCCACATGGGTGCTCGTTCGAGTCCTGGCTGCTCTACTTCCCATCCAGCTCTCTTCTGTGGCCTGGGAAAGCAGTGGAGGATGGCCCAGGCCCTTGGGCCCCTGCACGCATGTGGGAGACCCAGAGGAAGCTCCTGGCTCCTGGCTTCAGATCAGCTCAGCTCCGGCTGTTGCGGCCAATTGGAGAGTGAACCAGAGGATGGAAGACCTCTCTCTCTGCCTCTCCTTCTCTCTGTGTGTAACTCTTTCAAATAAATAAATAAATAAATCTTTAAAAAAAATAAATTTTATCTAGGGGCAAGTGTGTGGTGCAGTGGGTTAAGCCGCTGCTTGGGATGCCATCATCTCACATCATACCGGAGTGCTGGTTTGAGTCCTGGTTAGTCCACTTAGCATCCAGTTTCCTGCTAGTACTCCTGGGAAGGCAGCAGATGATGGCCTGTGTACCTGGGCCCTTGCCACCCATGTGGGAGACTTTGGTGGAGCTCCTGGCTCCTGGCTTTGTCCTGGCCCAGCCCCAGTCGTTGAGATCTTTTGGAAAGTATACCAGCAGATAGAAAACCTGTCACTCTGCCTTTGAAATAAATAAATGTTTTAAAAAATTGAAAAAGAATTTCTTAAAACTTTATTAAATAGGACTGGTTCTTTTGTAACACTTGATAGCAACTGTTTGTAAATTACATAATTATAAAATACATATTTGTAAGTTCTAGGTAGTTTTAAAAAAGTGGCTTTTTTGCTGAGTGAAAAATGGTATCATGGGGCCGGCGCTGTGGCGCAGTGAGTTAATGCCCTGGCCTGAAGCGCCGGCGTATCATATGGGTGCCAGTTTGAGACCCGGCTGCTCCACTTCCTATCCAGCTCTCTGCTATGGTCTGGGATAGCAGTAGAAGATGGCCCAAGTCCTTAGGCCCCTGCACCCACATGGGAGACTGGGAAGAAGCTCCTGGTTCCTGGCTTTGGATCTGCACAGTTCCGTCCGTTGTTGCCAACTAGGGAGTAAACCATTGGATGGAAGAACTCTCTCTCTCTCTCTCTCTCTGCCTCTTCTCTCTCTGTGTAACTCTGACTTTCAAGTAAAAAATAAATAAATCTTAAAAAAAAAAAGAAAAATGGCATCTCATAGTTTTTACTATGCATTTCATAGATATTGCATTTCAATATCAAGAACAATATAATAATAAATTTTGTTATTTTACTGTATAGCACCTTATGAGAAGAAAGCAAATAGCCTATTTAAAAATGTGATTTACAGTCTCCTAAAGAATATGCTATTAAAATATTAATTTATTTTGAAGTTAAAAGTTGAAAATAAAATTTTATTAAAATAAATTAGCACATGTTTATTTGGTTTATTTAAATTTTAAATAGCAAACCTATAAAAGTAAATTTACATAATGTACTTTGATAATAATTTTTATGAAGAACATTTTTTGTTTGTTTGTTTGTTTTTGTTTGTTTTTTTTATTCCAAAACACTTTGTCCAGATATGACTGGATGAAACCAGAAATATCCTCTTGTGTTATGGCTAACTCAATCCCAGACCTTGCTGCAGGCTCTGCTTTGTGTTTTCTTGAGATCATCAATGGACTTTATGGTTTTCAATGAATTTAAGCAGGGAATATTTTCTTTTGTGCTGGGAAACACTAATTAGTTCCACATTATGAAGAACATTTTTGTGCTCTGTCTTCTGTGTGAGTACTTCAAAAAGTTTATAGAAAATGAAAGTAAAAGATATCTATTAAAGTTTTGAAGTTTATGCACAAATGTTTCATGGTCTGCATTTTCTGTGAACTTTTTGAAGACTCCTTGTATTAAGGGAATTATATATTTCTTTATATTGCTTTGAATTTTTTTTTTTTTTAATTTTTGACAGGCAGAGTGGATAGTGAGAGAGAGAGACAGAGAGAAAGGTCTTCCTTTGCCGTTGGTTCACCCTCCAATGGCCGCTGCGGCTGGTACACCGCGCTGATCCGAAGCCAGGAGCCAGGTGCTTCTCCTGGTCTCCCATGGGGTGCAGGGCCCAAGCACTTGGGCCATCCTCCACTGCACTCCTGGGCCATAGCAGAGAGCTGGCCTGGAAGAGGGGCAACTGGGACAGAATCCGGCACCCCGACCGGGACTAGAACCCCGTGTGCCGGCACCGCTAGGCGGAGGATTAACCTGTCGAGCCACAGCGCCGGCCCTGAATTTTCTTAAATAAAAATCTGAAAGAATGAAGATGTTCTGTGTCCAAAGCAACTTAGCTGAGAGATGCTGCATGCATCAGGGTTTATCTCCACGTTGCTAACAAGAACAACAAAACAAAAAGAAGAAATTAAAGACTCGTACTTGGATTTAATAGAATAGAAATTGTAATTTTTGGCAATGTCTGCATTGCTTTTTGTATTTCTATTTTTTTTTAAGGTATAAGCAACATAAAACTGACTTTGAAAAGCTTCCGCAGCAGCGCCCCATTGAGCTGCCCTGCCGGGTGGCCGGCTGCCGCTGCAGGGCGTTCCTCTACGTCCCTTTAAACGGTGCCCAGCCCATTCGCTGCCGGTGCAAACACTATGCTGATCAACACAGCGCTGCTCCTGGCTTCACGTGCAATGCGTGTGAGTGTATATATACCCTATTTTCTTTTTCTTTCTTTCTTTCTTTTTTTTTTTTTTGACAGGCAGAGTTAGACAGTGACAGAGAGAGAGAGAAAGCTATTCCTTCCACTGGTTCACCCCCCAGATGGCTGCCACAGACAGCGCTGCGCCGATCTGAAGCCAGGAGCCAGGTGCCTCTTCCTGGTCTCCCACGCGGGTGCAGGGCCCAAGCACTTGGGCCATCCTCCACTGCCTTCCCAGGCCACAGCAGAGAGCTGGACTGGAAGATGAGCAACCGGGACAGAACCAGCGCCCCAACCGGGACTAGAACCTCGGGTACCAGTGCCGCAGGCGGAGGATTAGCCTAGTGAGCTGCAGCGCTGGCTTATATACCCTATTTTCTTTATCCAGTCATCAGCTGATGGACATCTGGGTTGATTCTATAGCTTAGCTATTGTGAATTGAGCTGCTGTGAACATGGGGATATAGACAAATGCTGATTTCATGTCCTTAGGGTATATTCCCAGAAGTGGGATGGCTGATTGATTGATAGATTGATTTTCAGATTTCTGAGGAATCTCTAAACTGTCTTGCATTGTGGTTGTACTAGTAGTAGAAGTAGGAACAGTGGCCAGGCGGGTACTCAGGGGCTGGAGGTAACAGAGGGGTCAGGAAATATAAATTTTACTGGCTTTGGCCAAACTCAGTGTTTTTAGTGTAGACAGTTTAGTATCCATGTTTTTAGAAGTTTGGCCTGGTTTTTAGCCTAGTGATTAAGATATCTGTGTCCCCCATCAGACTTTCTGGGCTCCACTGCCAGGTTCGGCTCTTGACTCCAGCTTCCTGCTGTTGTAGGCTCTGGTAGGACATGGGGTTGGCTCAAGTAATTGGGTTCCCACACCCACATGGGAGACCTGGATTGAGTTCCCAGCTCTGGCTCCTGGCTCTGGCCCTAGTCCAGTCCCAGCCCTGGCCATTGAGACATTTGCAGAGTGAACTAGCAAAAGGGAACTCTCTATCTCGCAAATAAATAAATATAATTTTAAAATAAGGTATAAGTGTTTAATCTTTCTGCATCTTGATTCAGGTTCCAAGTGTTCAGGATTCCACAGCTGCTTTACTTGTGCTTGTGGTCAACCTGCATATGCCCATGACACAGTGGTGGAAACTAAGCAGGAGAGATTGGCTCAGGGAAAGCCTGTGGGACGAGATGTTCCTTACGCAGCAATGGGAGGACTAACTGGTTTCAGCTCACTGGCAGAAGGCTACATGCGATTGGATGACAGTGGGATTGGTAAGTGATGACAGATGAACTATGAGTGTGTGTTGTTTCACAATAGCGAAGCCTTCTGTTTGTTAGCACTTTATATTTGTCATGGTTTTTCAGAAGATATTAATTTTTATTCTTTTAAAAAATTTATTTATTTATTTGAAAGAGTTACATAGAGAGAGAAGAGGCAGAGAGAGAGAGAGAGAGGGCTTCTGTCCTCTGGTTCACTCCCCAATTGGCTGCAATGGCCGGAGCTGTGCCGATTCGAAGCCAGGAGCCAGGAGCTTCTTCCAGGTCTCCCACATGGGTGCAGGGGCCCAAGGACTTGGACCATCCTTAACTGCTTTCCCAGGCCATAGCAGAGAACTGGATCAGAAGAGGAGCAGCTGGAACTAGAACTGGCATCCATATGGGATCCAGCACTGCAGGCGGTGGCTTTACCTGCTGCACCACAGCACCGGCCCCATTTTATTCTTTAAAAAAGGTTTATTGCCACTATATAACCTATTGTTATTAGAGAAAATTTAGAAAAGACAGAGGAAAAGACTATTCCTATCCTAATAGTTGGACCCAAATCCCAGTCTACATCCCTTGTCTGTAATAACTCAGTAATATTTCTTTTATTTGGTGTGATACAGTTTATGTGTTATCCTATTTTATACAGTGTTTGCTAGTATAACCACTTTATTTTGGAAACACAAAGGTATATATTCATGTAAAAATACATGCATATATATATGTATACCTGTAGTCATATCCATAACAAGGTGTGTCTGTATATATATGTACACAAATATATCTTCTTGCATACTTATAAACCATAAAGAACATAGGGAAAAGTTTAATAGCATGTATCCCAAACTATTGGAAACAGCTGTACCTTTCTGAGAGTTGACTGGGGTTAGGGAGTTGACATTCTTTGTCTACTTTAAACACTGATTTTTTTGGGATGGAGATTTTTTTTTTACAACAAACATGTATTTTGTCTTATTTATTAAAAAATTAGTTCAAATATGGGGGTGGACATATGGTGCAGGAGTTAAGATGTCGCGTGGGAGGGCTGGTGTTGTAGCATAGTGGGTAAAGCTGCTGCTTGCAATGCTGGCACCTCATATGGGCAGTGGTTCGAGTCTCAGTTGCTCTGCTTCCCATCTAGCTCCCTGCTAATGGCCCTGGAAAAGCAACGGAAGATGGCCCAAATGCTTGGGCCCCTGTCACCACCATGGGAGACTTGGAAGAAGCTCCTGGGTCTTGGCTCCTGGCTTCAGCCTGGCCCAGCCCTGGCCATTGTAGTCATCTGAACCAGCAGAAGGAAGATCTCTCTCTCTCTCTCTCTTCTGTGTGTGTTTCTCTCTCTGTAACTGTGACTCTGGCATTCAAAATATATATATATATATTTTAAGATACTGCTTGGAGCACCTGCATCCTGTGCAAGAGTGCTGTGGTTCAAGTCCCATCTACTTTGCTTCTGCTACAGCTTCCTGTTGATGGGTGCCCTGGGAGACAGCAGGTGATAGCTCAAGTACTAGGGCCCCAGCTGTTGCAGGCACCTGGGGAGTGACGGAAGATCTCTCTGTTTCCTTACTAGGGTGCATGTTAACAGGAAGTTGGAATCAGAAGTGGAGCCAGGGCTCAACCCCAGGGATACCAACTTGGGGTGTGGGCATCCAAAGCAGGCATCCCAAGTGGCATCTTTTTTTTTTTTTTCTTTTTTTGAAAGGCAGAGTTAGAAAGAGGGAGAGATCAAGATCTTCCATCTACTGGTTCACTCGCAAATGGCTGCAACGGCCAGGACTGGGCCAGGTCGAAGCCAGAAGCCTGAAACTCCATCTGAGTCTCCCTCATGGGTAGCAGGGGCCCAAGCACTTGGGGCCATCTTCTGCTGCTCCTAACCAGTGCCCATATAGGATGCCGGCAGTGCAGGTGGTGGGGTTTAACCCAGTGCACCATAATGCTGACTCCCCAAGCGGCATTTTAGCTGCTGCACCAAGTGCCTGCCCCCGTTATAAACAATCTTGCCAAGAAAAGCCTTGTACTTGCCCCCTGGTGTCCTTGGTATTTTAAAATATTGTCTCCATTTTTTTGTCTACTATGTAACTACGTGGAATTTTGAACTTATCTTTCTGGAAGTCTTGTACAATTCTTAATTAAGTTTATTTCTATTTAATCTCTTTCTTACTGGCTTTTTTTTTTTTTAAGAGATTTATTTGTTTATTTGAAAGGCAGAGTTATGTAGAGGCATAGGCAGAGAGAAAGAGAAAAAGAGGTCTTCCAACTGCTGGTTCACTCTCCAATTGGCTGCAGTGGCTGGAGTTGGGCCTATCCGAAGCCAGGTCTCCCATATGAGTGCAGCGGCCCAAGAACTTGGGCCATCTTTCACTGCTTTCCCAGGCACATTAGCAGGAAGCTGGATCGGAAGTAGAGCAATTGGCACTGGAACTGGTGTTCAGATCTGGCACTGCAGGTGGCGGCTTTACCTGCTACGCCACTGTGCATGTCCCTAAATTTAATCTCTTAAAAAATTAGGTATCATACATGAGGCTTTCTCTTTCATTATTTTTTGTGATTATTGTTTTTGCATAAAAAAGCAAATGTTTTCTCTTGCTTTTGTTACCAGTCTTAATCTTAGTTTTTGTAATACTTTTTTTTTTTACAGATAATGACATTTTCATCTCTTTGCAGTATTTATGGCTCATCTTACTTTTGACTAATCAAAACAGTGCTTTCAGAACAGTGCTAAGTAGTAGTGTTGGTAGCTGGCATCCTTGCCTTTTTGTGACTTTTGGCGTCTTATCAGTTAAGTATCTTCAAGGGATAAAGAACGAAGATCTCTGCCTTTTGGCCCCTGAGGGGAGATGGGGTGAAGACAGGTGAGAGTGAGGAGAGGGAAAGGAAGATGTCTTTGTCCTGACTTCAGGGGAAGTAGGGAATGGGACACAGGGACTGCTCTGTTGAGCACGCACCGACCGTCGGTTCCTTTATGGTACAGGGGTCTCTGATTCCTAGCTCTCAGGGGTGCTTGGAAGGCATTGAGCAGCTGAGAGGCAGCAGGCCTGGCCTGGCATCTGTCATAGCAGGGGCCAGAGCCCAGAGCAGATCAGAGCCGAGGGATCCAGGGGAGGAAGTGGCAGGCATTGAGGGGTCTTGTCCTTGAGAGGGCAAGTGTGAGTTCCTGTGAGCTGGGGCCAGCGGTGAGCTGAGCTGAGCAGCTCATGGGCCAGCCTGTGCCCCTTCTTGTATATCCCCCCTGCCACGTGGGCGAGGGGCTGGGGGTAGGGAGGAGATAGGGATTGCCCACACTGTTTCCACTGTAAGGCAGGTTCACCTGCATGGGGGTGTGGTGTTTGTGAAGAGGGTGGAGCTGTTTCTCTGCAGTTTCAGTGTTTTGGGACCGGGAGTCCGTGTAGTTAGCAGTTGCTCTTTGTGGTTTGTGGTTTGGGGTTGTGGATGTGCCCTCATTTTATCGAAGAAGGAACTTTCCATCTTTGTGTTTAGTTGGTTTCCTAGCAAGGAACAGACACCTCTTCGCCCAGAGGGGCCTGCCAGTTCTTTGCTCTGGATCATGTTTTGTAACTCCGGGGTCTGTGCTGGTTTGGCACTTCTGTGCTGAGATGCACTTACATCATTGCGTGGTATTTTTTCCACTGTGATAAAGGTTTGTGAGAAATGTGTTGAGAAAGGCAAAAGTACTTTTACCCTTTTGCCTTTACTTCATAGGGCAGCTAAAAATCTAAATAAAAGTTTCTGTTATATGAAGGATTTTCCTGCTGGCTCTGTTGCAGTTGCAATTTATTCCACATTAGAAATAAGACCTAGTTTGTACCCTAATAAATAGAGATTGAATTTTCATCCTCTGTTTATTTTGTTCCCAGGTGCACCTTCAGTTGAATTTTTAGATTCTCCCGGTACGGCTGCAGACCACCCGTTTCTAAAAGCGTTCCAAGCACCGTCCAGCTCTTCTCCAGAAACACTGGCAGATGGTACTGAAATTAAACTGAGCAATACTTTTGCATGTCAGACATGTGCATATAGAACTTTGGTTTGTTTTCTAGGCTTCTGTCTTTATTACTATAATTTGACTTCAAGTGAATCTATCATTTTACTTTCCTTTATAGTGATGAGGCCCTGAGAGAAAGCAAGCAGCTTCTTTTTATGCTGGAAGAAGTTGCTAAGTCTGAGAATTGTTGCAGTTCTGATAATACTGTAATTTAAGTTGTTATTTAAATTTTTTAAAAAAGATTTATTTATTTATTTGAAAGTTACACAGAGAAAGGAGAAGCAGAGAGAGAGAGGTCTTCCATCCTCTGGTTCACTCCCCAGTTGGTTGCAATGGCTGGAGCTGAGCCGATCTGAAGCCAGGAGCCAGGAGCTCCTTCTGGGTCTCCCATGTGTTTGCAGGGGTCCAAGAACTTGGGCCATCTTCTACTGCTATCCCAGGCCATAGCAGAGAGCTGGATCAGAAGAGGAGCAGCCGGGACTAGAACGGGTACCCATATGGGATGCTTGCGCTGCAGGCCGCAGCTTTAACCCGCTACACCACAGCTGGCCCCTTTAAATTTTTTGAGAGAGAACCATGTCTCTCATGTAGGTGGCAGGAAACCAATTACCTGGGCCATCACTGCTGCCTCTCAGGGTCTGCATTAGTAGGAAGCTGGAGTCAGGAGCAGAGTCGGGAATCAGATCCAGGCACTCCAGTGTGGAATGTGCATGTCTTAACCACAAAGCCAAAAGCCTGCCCCTATAATTTGAGGTTTCAAGATTTTTCTGGTACATTATTGTAGTGTTAGAATAAGAGGGCTCCCTTGTGGATGGATTGCGTGGATCCTTTGGGTTCTCTTCAAGTGATGTAATCCAATGATAACCATAACCATAGCTTGGCAGGGTTTTATTATTTATAAAGTAAGAACAAACAGAATTTCTCATTTTAAAAAAATTACCTATTTATTTATTTGAAAGGCAGAGTTACAGAGAGGGATAGGCAGAGGCAGGGAGATAAGTCTTCCATGTACTGGTTCACTCCTCAAATGGCCACAATGGCCGAGGCTGGACCAAAGGGAAACCAGAAGCCAGGAGCTTCTTCCAGGTCTCACATAGGTGCAGGGGCCCAAGCACTCAGGCCATCCTCTACAGCCTTCTCAGGCCATAGACCTGGATCGGAAGAGGGGCAACCGGGACATAAACTGGCGCCCACATAGAAGCTGGTGCTGCAGGCAGAGGAGGCTTAACCTATTATGCCACAGCTTTGGCCCCTCACAAAACTTTTTTTCAGCACATGTAACATATGATTGCTTGCTTCTGGTCATTCCCTTTGATGAGTTTGGTAGTGCACCATTCAAACACAACTCACAGCCAGGCATGTGGCCTAGAGGTTAAGACGTGTGCCTCACATCAGGGTGCCCGGCTTCTCCTGCTTCCTGCTAGTGCAGACAATGGGAGCAGCAGTGATTCCTCAAATAATTGGTTTCCTGCCCCTCATGGGGGAGACCTGGACTGAGTTTCCAACTCTTGGCTTCAACCCTCGGCTATTGGAGGCATTTGGATAGTGAACCAGTGGATGGGAGTGCTCGCTCGCTCTCTACCTGTCCATTTAAAAAAACAAAACAAAAAACACCTCAGTGAAGGTGAGTGAGCCTTCAAGAGGCTTAGCTCATATGATCCGGGACCCGGCATTTCCAGGGGAATGGATACAGAGTACGTATTTCAAGCAGTCTTTCTTATTTGTTCAACAAGGCTTTAAATGAAGAGATGATGGTTGTACTCTGTTGATTCTCTGTAGTTGATGTTTCTATGTTGCTGGTTGAGGGTGGATTCGTATGCTTTCAGAACTGGAAGAACTGGTGTTTAAGTTGATACTCTGTTTTCCTAGGCTCTTGGGCTCCCTACAGGGAAACCCAGATTTTTTTTCCTGAAGCAATTTTCTTTTTTTTTTAACTTTTTTTTTTTTTGACAGATAGAGTTAGATAGTGAGAGAGAGAGACACACACACAGAGAAAGGTCTTCCTTTGCCGTTGGTTCACCCTCCAATGGCCGCTGCGGCCGGCGCACCACGCTGATCCGAAGCCAGGAGCCAGGTGCTTCCTCCTGGTCTCCCTTGCGGGTGCAGGGCCCAAGGACCTGGGCCATCCTCCGATGCCCTCCCGGGCCATAGCAGAGAGCTGGACTGGAAGAGGGGCAACCGGAACTAGAACCGGCGCCCATATGGGATGCCGGCGCCGCAAGGCAGAGGATTAACCAAGTGAGACACGGTGCCGGCTCCCTCCTGAAGCAATTTTCAACACATGAACTAGTATTTGATTAATTTTACAAAGGGAATGCCATGAAAGATGGTTAAAATATTTTAGTTGCTTTTCAAAATTTTGTTTATTTGAGAGAGAACAGGTACCACCTGGTGGTTCATCCCCAAATGCTGGAGAGCTGGGAACTCAATCTAGGTCTCCCCTGTGGGTGGCAGTGACTCAGCTACTTGGGCCATCACTTGCTACTACTTCCCAAGGTCTGCAGTAGTAGGAAGCTTTAATCAGGAGTGGATCGGAGACTTGGACTCAGCCACCTTTCTGATAAGGGATGTGGGTGTCCCAGCTGATTTCTTTTTTTCTTTTTTTAAAGATTTATTTATTTATTTGAAAGTCAGAGTTACACAGTGAGAGGAGAGGCAGAGAGAGAAGGGGGGGGGGTCTTCCATTTGCTGGTTCACTCCCCAACTGGCCACAACGGCCAAAGCTGTGCCAATCCAGATCCAGGAGCCTCCTTTGGGTCTCCCACATGGGTGCAGTCCTTGGGCCATCCTCCACTGCTTTCCCAGGCCGTAGCAAAGAGCTGGATTGAAAGTGGAGCAGCCAGGACTCGAACTGGCTCCCATATGGGATGCCGGTGCTTCAGGCCAGGGCTTTAACCTGCTGCGCCACAGCACCACCCCCCCAAACTGGTTTCTTAACCACTATGCCAAATGCTAGCTCCTAAAGTATTTTAGTTTTGAGAAATGTTGAAGTAGATAGTATCCACTCTATGACACTATAGAAAGCCAAGCCTTAGTAATTTCTATACATTACCTAATAATTGTAACATGGATTTTTAGTCATGAAATCTAAAACATAATTAAACAGAATTCAGTGTACTCTTATATGGAATAGCTATCTAGTGTTATTTAATATGAGCCAGTTAAAAATTTCAAGAATTTTTGCCAGTGAAAATTATTTTTGCCTTATGATGCTGTTCTTTACGAATAAGAATTATAAGTAGAATCAATTATCCATTTAGGTAATTTCTGGCTTGAGAAAATAAAACATTATCACTTGATAGGAGGAAACTTTTATTTATTTTTTTAAATTTCTGGGAAATATATAATGTTTTTTTTTTTTTTTTCCTGGTTAGCAGGTACAAGTAGTCAAGGTTCTACCTTACGGAAATCTGAAGAGGACGATATGGCTTTCTTTGAAAGGCAATACCAGGAAAGGGTAGGTTTGAAGAAATCTACTTGCATTAAGCATTTGCTTGTAGCAAAAACACTGTAGAATGATTATATATGGAATATGGGACATCATTAAAACTAATTTATAAAGTCTTACAGCTGGTATTAGGTCTGAGGCTTAGAATAATTTAGACACAAATAGCATGAAGGAATAATATGATGTAGGAAAACACTCAACAGTTCACGGCAAAATGGAATTAGAAGATAATGCGAATTTTCTGTGAACTTTCAAAGTACCCTTGTATAGTACACTGATTGATTTATGAAGGTCATCAGCATTGCATACACAAATAAAGTGATCAATAATCAATATCAGCCATCAGATTTGTAAATTATCTGTATCTTGAATTTTTTAAAAATACACATACCTTTTTAAATTTAAAAATATTTAGTTGTCAAATAAAGACAATATATTTTTAATTTTTGATAGGCAGTATTTCTTCTTAGAAACTGTTGGGTATATCCAGACTCAAAAATCACTCAGTAGTCTTTAAGGAAGAGAACACTAAAGATAAACGTATTTTAACAATTCCCAGGACTCAATAACTATAGTCTTGATGTGTTCACAGCTTTTGGTAATGGTCATTTCTGTCAGTTCCCTACCACATTGTAAATGCCTTGGGGATAAACATAGTATTTTATTCATTTTTGGTTTTTCCCTGGTACCTAGTTCAGTACCTTTGTAATAAGTTTCCAATAACTATTTATGGAAAATTGAAAAACATTAACACAAAAGTAATTGATATCCTCTTTCATATATGTCAACGACTTATACTTTTGGTGAGTTTCATGGCAATATTTCTATTTGAGACTTTTGTTTTTGCTCTTTGCTAGATGAAAGAACGTTGACTTATTGAGGTGTGAGGAATGGTATTTCAGCTGTCTGGCTGAAAGTGCTTTCTTGAGGATTATTTTTTAGTTGCTTTGCGGGCATGAAGGGAAGGACACTTCTGTCACTTTTTGTTGTATCCTCTTCCAGGCTGACAATAGCTCATCAAATCACTGAAGGTGTGAGAAAGGCAGAGCACGAAGTACATTTGCCGTACAGAAGCAGAGGCAGTGAGTAGGAGACAGAGAGGCCACCGATTTGGTGGCTGTTGAGGGCCAGCTTCTGGACCACAGCAGGTGCCTCCTCGCAGTGGGGTGACAGCTCTCTGGGACCGCCACTCTGACTCAAGAGGGCTCTGCTTTCTTTTTTTTTTTTTTTTTGGCTCTACTTTCTGATCACCTCCCAGGAGCTCCACCTCTGAATACCATCACCTTGTTGATTAAGCTTTAGCATGGGAATTTGGGAGGACACAAGCACGCAGACCGTAGCAAAGAGAAGAGGTAGTGAGACAAGTGGAAGAGAGAGCTCAATGGTCGGAGCAGTGAAAGAAAGGACTGTTCTTGTAGCAGCAGCATCGTGGGTGGGACTTACACTCCTGTCAGTCTCCATTCTTGGAAAATACCCACTCTAGGTGTACACATTTTTGGAACATACATAGCTGAATTTAAGTTTTTCCTCGTAGTCTTATGGACGAATAGGTTCTTGAGCCTGCGTTCCCCTCCAGAAGCCTCAGAAGTGATGATTGCCTTGCAAATGTGTTAAAGATATTTGCTTGTGGGAAGATAATGAAAAGAGTTCTCTGTCAGTGCTTTCAAGGGCCTACCCTGTCTGTTTATTATAAACGAATCTGGAATTGCTGGACTTGTCAAATGCAGTTTATACTTTTCCGTCCCATGTGATTTATCAGTGGCAGCTTACCAACTCCCTAGCCTGTGTGGTTAACGGAGTATAAACTAAAGCGAAGCCTGATGGCTTCTCAGAGCCGACCCGTCCCCTATTCACTGCTGGGATTGTCCCTCTCCAGAACCACTGAAGAGAGGAGGATTGTCGGGAAGCTGCCTCTGATGGCTCAGTGCCTCCCGCAAGAGCAGTGCTCAACATGCACTTGCTTTTTGCTTGTATCGGTGGCAAAATCCATTGGCAACCTTTGGCATAGGGGACGAATCTGTGAAAAGTGCAAGCTGACTGATAACTGCAGCCTTTGTGGTAGTTTACCCATTACTTTTAGACACAATTTTAAAGTTGCCTTTTTTTTTTTAAAGACATTTATTTTATTTGAAAGGCAGAGCAACACAGAGGGAGAAACAGGGAGATATGTCTTTCATCTGCTGTTTCACTTCTGGGCCAGGCTGAAGCCAAGAACCAAGAGCCAAGAACTCCGTCTTGATCACAAGGGTGGCAGGAGCCCAAGTAGTTGGGCCACCTGCTTTCTCAGGTGCATGAACAGGGAGCTGGATCAGAAGTGGAGCAGCCAGGATCCAGACTGGCACAGGCACTCTGATATGGGATGGTGGTATTGCACGAGGTGATTTAATGTGCTGTATCACAATGCTGGCTCCATTATATATATATATATATATATATATATATATATATATATATATATATATGCTGTGGATGGTCTCGTTTTCCTAAGGGGAATTTCATTAAGGAAAAGTATCAGAAGTCTTTTAGGTTCAAAGTACTATGTTCATGCTAGGAAATTCAAAGAAAGAAAGAGGGAAAGAGAGAGGAAGAAAGAGGGAGAAAGGAAGAAAGAAAAAGAGGAAGAAGAGTATCTTTGCTCTTAGGATTTTAGAAGGATGTATTTGCTAAATCCTGTTTCAAATGAGCAAACGTTGCCTTGACTTTTGTTTGTTGTTTAGCATTTTTGCTTTTTACACATTACTACAAATCTAACATGTAATTTATATATTGGAAGGGAAAAGGGACTAACATTTGAGTGCTTTCTCAGTGTCTAGATCTTTATATATGACAGGGTCTTCAAAATGCTCATGGAAAAGTGTACTATTAAAAAAAAAAAACCTGCATGGGCTAAAGTTTTTTTGTACCCAATAAACTTATCTTTTAATTTCATTTTCTACAAATGTTTTGAAGTACCTTGTATATTATTTATACCTTAAGAACAACCCTGAGAGGTAGCTATTACTGTGACCTTTTTTACAAATGAAAAACTGTGGATTAAATACCTTGTCTAAAATGCTAATACAAGAGTCCAGGTAGGATTTAAATGCTCTTCTGTTAGACTCCAGAACCCATCACCTTTGCCTTAGAATAGGGGACTCTTTGGGGGTCCTTCATGTGACCTCTTGGCTGCAGGAGGGATGAGTGCGTGGTTTCTGAATGGGATTCCAAAACAACTCCAAGAGGAGAGTGAGTGAGATAAAACGTGAGGAAGAAACAGAGGTTGGAGTCATCTGATTTGATTACTGGGAATTTTTTACTTACAGTTTGGTGGGGTTGGGAAGACTGATTCTACTAGGCTCCCGTTGCTCTAGAAGGTAGGAGGCCGTGCCTCTGCCTACTGCGCCGTTTGTTTTTCCCCTTTCTCTAGCAAGGGTAAGGCAGTGTTGCTGCCATTGGGAAGATTTCTTGTGATTGAGTGGTGGTGAGGAAGAAGCAGGTGGACTTCCTTCTTTGCGGTCCTTAAGCCCATAGCAGAAGTATAGAGGTGTCTGAAAAGTTGGAAGGCCACTGCTTAGGCGTGTGTGCCGCTGCTTTGCGTTAACCTCGGTGGAGGAGCTAGTGTGGGACTCAAGCCTGCCCTCCAGTGTGGGATGCTGGTGTTGCAAGCACCGCTGCACCTACTGTCCCACAACGCCTGGCCCCTAGGACAGGAATTCAAATGAGGTGTGTGCAGCCTTTCTTTCTTCGAGTGCTTTACAAATGATTATATCAGTGGATGCTTTCAACTTACAGGTGAAAATGGAAAAGGCTGCTAAGCAGAAAGGCCAAGCTCCACTGCCATCAACTACAAGGCCATAATGAAGACAACTGGGCAAATCACAGCCGGCAACTGAACTGTCTTTTCATGGTTCTTTTCATGGAATAATATTGTTCATTTTCTCTTGAATTAATTTCTTTTTTTTTTTTACTGTATAAATATATCTTTTTGGATGTTTAATTTATTTAAATAAGTGAAAGTACCTTATATTATTTTTGTCAAAATTTTATCACTTTATACTTTGTATATGCTTTTGCTCTTTCCTAACAAATGAGGTTGTTTTCATAGGAGGCAAACCCTGAAAATACAGTAAATATGTTTAAGTCTATCAAAATTTAATTTTTCAGGCTATCTAAAAAATTAAAGCTGTTATTTGAAAATATGTAAGGGCCACTTTGCCATCTAAAATAATAAGTTGAAATTATTAATTATTTTATTGCTCAAGCTTTGTAATGCTGGTTTTTGATGTATGTTTTTATAAATAAACATGTACTTTGAAGCTACACAACCATTTTATAGTGATACGTGGTCATTTTCAGTGTGACTGGACCGGATCCTCTCATGTGCCACTCAGGTCCTCACGGCCCCACTGCTTCCTGCAGCACTGCTGTGAGACGCTTTGAAGTCGGCTCTGACAGCTTCACATGGAGGCCGTCTGATGCCGTCTGTCTGGGGCCCACGTCCGGCTCTCTTGATTGTTTTGCAGGGATCTTCTGACACTGTGGCTTAGGATGCCCACTGGGTCATCACTTGCAGCCCTAAGATGTGGGAGAGCTCATGACCTTGGGGCCACCCTTGATTAATGGTAGGTGGTCATCCAGAAATTCATGCTCTCCCTTCTGCTTGCTGGGAAGGTAATTCTGAGATGCATTTTCTAAGCTTCTTCAGAAAATCTCGTAGGACTGAGCACCAGTCACCCACAGCAGTGACCCAATAATATAAGGGTACTTCAAAGAGCTTGTGGAAAAGTGGAATTAAAAGATGAGTTGCTGTGGTATAGTGGGTAAAGCTGCTGCCTGCGATGCTGGCATCCTGTATGGGCATCAATTCGAGTCACGGCTGCTCGGCTTCCAATCCAGCTCCCTGCTAGTGCACTTGCGAAGGCAGTGGAAAATGGTGCAAGTGCCTGGGCCCCTGAAACTGTGAGTAGCTTCTGGCTGTTGGTTTCAGATCAGCCCAGCTCCTGCCATTGTGGTCATTTGGGGAACAAACCAGCAGATAGAAGATCTCTCTCTCTCTTTCTCTCTCTCTCTCTGTAACTCTGCATTTCAAATAAATTAATTAATTAAAATAAAAAAGTTTATTTTGGTGCCAAAAATTTTTGAAGTGTTTACAGTTTTTTCATAATTGCATTTTTCATGAACTTTTTGAAGACCCTTCATATACATGGATTTCAGAACTTTTTGTACCAAAATAAGCTTTTTAAAATTTTTTATTTTTATCTGAAAGGCAGAGCATGAGGCAGGGGGAGAAATCGCTTCCACCTACTGGTTCACTCCCTAAATGGTTGCCCCAGCCAGATCTGAGCCAGGCTAAAGCCAGGAACAACGAGCTCCATCCTGGTCTCTCACATAGGTGGCAGGAGCTCAAATAGTTGTTCCGTCTTTCACTGCCTTCTCGGACATATTAGTAGGAAGCTGGATTAGAACTGGCATTTCCAGTGTGGGGTGTTGGTGTCACAGGCAGCAGCTTAACCCACTACACCACAATACCAGTCCCTTAAACTTATCTTTTACTTCCATTTTCCATGAACATTTTGAAGTACCCATGTACATCCTTATATTGCTCTTCTTTCTCCATTTTCCACTACTTCATCATTCCCTCTGCGGTGCCAGCATCCCATATGGGTGCCGGGTTCTAGTCCCGGTTGCTTCTCTTCCAGTCCAGCTCTCTGCTGTGGCCCGGGAAGGCAGTGAAGGGTGGCCCAAGTGCTTCGGCCCTGCCCTCGCATGGGAGACCAGGAGGAAACACCTGGCTCCTGGCTTCGGATCGGCGCAGCGCTGGCCGTAGCAGCCATCTGAGGAGTGAACCAGCAGAAGGAAGACCTTTCTCTCTGTCTCTCTCTCTCACTGTCTATAACTCTACCTGTTAAATTAAAAAAAAAAAAAAATTCTTGGGGTCAGTGCTGTGGCACAGCGGGTTAATCCTCTGCCTGTTGCACTGACATCCCTTATGGGCGCCGGTTCGAGTCCTGGCTGCTCCTCTTCCAATCCAGCTCTCTGCTGTGGCCTGGGAAAGCAGTAGAAGATGGCTCAAGTGCTTGAGCCCCTGTACCCATGGGGGAGACCAGGAAGAAGCTCCTGGCTCCTGGCTTCGGATGGGCGCAGTTCCGGCCATTGCGGCCATTTGGGGAGTGAACCAGTGGATGGAAGACCTTTCTGGGTCTCTCCTTCTCACTATCTGTAACTCTACCTCTCAAATAAATAAATACAATTAAAAAAAAAAAAGAAAGAAAGCAAACTCTCAGGATGGGATTCTAAGACTAGGTCAGTTACTTCAGCAGATGTGAACAAAGGAGGAAGGGAGGCATTTGCTTGTGTGGTCACTGTATCCTTCCAGTGGACTGGGACTAATAAGGGCCGAGGTGTTGGTTAGTGAGTGTTAACTGCCTGCGAAATCTTGTGAAAAGAAAATGATATGTGTTCCTGTTGGCCACGTAATTCAGGGTGTTCTGTGAAAGCCAGAGTCCCTCCATAGCACCCTTTAAAGAAAATCTCATTTGCAAATGCAAGGAAGACCACCAGCCATCAGGTGCAAATCTAACAGTGAAGGCGGCAGGGCCGTGCAGGGGTTACTTGCACAGCCGTGGCAGTCTCTTCCTCTCTGACAGTCAGCTTGTGACAGGCAACAGGGGGGCACGGACAGAGAAATGGGGACAGTTGTATTGGTGGGCCTGGAAGCTTGAACCCTTAGGTGCCCTTGGACTTGTGAGCTGGCAGAACAACATCTTGCAGTTTTCTAGAGAGGGCAGCCTGCTCGCGCCCTGAGTTGCTGCAAAGGTGCTACATGAGGCAGTTGCATCACAGGATGGCACTTCTCAGGTCTGGATCAGTAACTCCTGATGCTGGACTTCACAGTCCCAAGGTGGGGAAAGTGGAGAAATTCAAGGTGACTTCAAAAGGCTCATGGAAAATGGAATTAAAAAGTAAGTTTATTTTGGTATAAAACAATTTTGAAGCCCAGTCATAGTTCTTTCATTATACATGTTTTGAATGAATTTTTGGAGGATCCCTCACACAGCCCTTCATCAAAGTGGATGGGTTACACTATGAATAAACTGCAGATTCTGGTAATGCAGGAGTCTAGGAAACAAGTGTGGGAGGAGATCTTGAAATGTTGGGTTGGGGCCCGTGATGTGGCGCAACAGGTTAATAACCTGGCCTGAAGCACCGACATCCCATATGGGCACCAGTTCGAGACCTGGCCGCTCCACTTCTGATCCAGCTCTCTGCTATGGCCTGGGAAAGCAGTGGAAGATGGCCCAAGTCTTTGGGGCCCTGCACCCACGTGGGAGACCTGGAGGAAGCTCCTGGCTCCTGGCTTTAGATCGGTGCAACTCCAGCCGTTGCGGCCATCTGGGGAGTGAACCAGTGGATGGAAGACCTCTCTCTATGCCTCTCCTCTCTCTCTGTAACTCTAACTTTCAAATAAATAAATAAATCTTAAAAAAAAAAAAGAAAAAGAAAGTGTTGGATGGAAGATAAAGCTTGATGGGAGAGTGACATAGGAGCACTCACGATGCTTCCTGTTAATGTCCTGACAAGGCTGTGTGGAGCTGTCCCAGTGCACTGCAAGCATGGTGTACAGAAGATATGGTGAATGTGCCAGCATGGTGGTGTAGAGGGTAAAGCTGCTGCCTCCGATGTTGGTATCCCATTTGGCTGTCCATTCGGGTCTCAGCTACTCCACTTCTGACCCAGTTCCCTGTTAATGGCCTAGGAAAGCAGCAGAAGATGGCCCAAGTACTTAGGCTCTTTCCACCCGTGTGGGAGACCAAGATGCAGCTTTTGGCTCCTGGCTTTCAACTGGCTCAGTCCCAGCCATTGTGCCATCTGGGGAGTAAACCAGTGGATGGACGAGCTCTTTCTTGGTCTCCCTTTCTCTCTGTAACTCTTGACTTTCAAATAAACAAATAAATCTTTAAAAAATAAATAAAAAGAAGATACAGTGTGATACAGAATCTGTTCTGTATATTATTGAGGACAGGGTCAGAAAACTGAGGGACAGCTGGTTAGGATGTTATTTGACTTATATCCTTAGCTCCCCACCACCACCAAATGTTGAGAACTGGCAAGCAGAAGCTGATATCTACCATGGTAATAAAAGCCACTAGATCTCTCCTCTCCTCTCCTCTCCTCTCCTCTCCTCTCCTCTCCTCTCCTCTCCTCTTTTCTCTCTCTCTCTCTCTCTCTCTCTCTCTCTCTCTCTCTCTTTCTCTCCATCTCCTGACCTCTGTCTCTCTCTTTTACACTCTCCTTCCTCTTTTCCTTCTTTGCCCTACAGTCTGCCAGGTTTCCTCCAATAAACCCTTTCCCTTAAAAAAGAAAAAAAAAGAAAAAAACCCACTAGATATGAAGAGCAAATGAAAACTAAAATAAATGGGAGAAAGTAAATATTAAAGACCAGAGTATAGGTTGAAATGGAAAACAAAAACAATAGAGAACAATCAATAAAACTAAAGATTGACTGGGCAGATCAATAAAATGGATAAAGCTCTAGCCTGATTGGTCCGTGATAGAAGACACAAACTGCCAGTGTTGGGAATGAGAGTGGTGACATCACTATAGATTCTACAGATACTCTGGATACTAGGGGACATTGACCATGTACGTGTAAGTCTGTTTCTACACTTTCTGTTCTGTTACGTGGATCTGTTTGCTTCCTCTAGACGAACACCACACTGTTTTGATTATTATAGTTTTATAGTATGGTTTGAAGACAAGTACTATAAACCTAACTTTGTGGGTTGTAGTTTGTTTCAAAGTTGTTTTAGCTTTGTGGTTCCACGAAAATTATAAAATCAACTTGTCGTTGTCTATAAACATGCATACATGAACGTACACACACATACACACATACAGACGGCTGCTGAGGTTTTGTTTGGGATTACATTGAATCTGCACACCATTTGGCAGAGAATTGACACCTTAACTATGCTGACTTTTCTGATTTATGAACATAGCATCTAACTCATTTAGGTCTTATTTTTTCCTTTTAAAACAATTTATTTATTTAGTATTTGAAAGAGACAGAGATTTCCCATCTGCTGGTTGATTCAGCAGATGAACAAAGCTAATGCCAAGACTTCTGAACTCATTTTGGGTGGCAGGCACTAAAACACGTCAGCCATCACTGCTACCTCCTAGAGTGTGCCTTAGCAGGAATCTGGAACCAGAAGCAGAGCCAAGACTCAAACCCAGGCACTCCGATATGAGATGCTGACATCCCAAGCAGCATCTTCACCAGTGCAGCACATGCCTGATCCTAGGTCTTCTTTCATTTGTCACAGCAATGTTTTGTGCTTTTCAATGTAAAAGTTTTGTACGTCTTTTGTCTATTTGATTTCCAAAGATTTCATTTTTTCAATGTTATTATAAGCAGTATTGATTACTGTTTTTCATTATTTGTTTTATTTGAAGGACAGAAATCTCCTATCCACTTGTTCACTCCTCAGCCAGGGCTGGGTTGGTCCAGGCTGAAGCCAGGAGCTGGGAACTCAATCCCAGTTTCTTATGTAAGTGGCAGGAACCCAACTACTTTAGCCATCACCTGTTGCCTCCCAGCATGCACATTAGCAGGAAGACAGAATCAGGAGCAGAGTTAAGAATCCAACTCAGGCACTCAGTTTTCCCTTATTGTTTTCTTAATTTCAATTTTTGATTATTTCATTGCTAGAATATAGAAATATAATTTTGTGTTTTGATCATGCTTAGTGCATCTTTGCAAATTCACTTATTATAGTGATGGAAATTTTTGTTGTTTGGATTTTCTAGAATTCTCTACACAGATGATCATTGTATATGCAAATAAACATGGGGGTGTATGGCTACAGCAGCATAAGCTGCCACTTATGATGCCCACATCCTGGGTTAGGGTGCCTAGGATTTAGTCCTGTCTCTACCTCTGCTTCCAATCCAGCTTCCTCCTAATGTGCCTGGGAGGCAGCGGATGATGGCTCAGGTAGAGTCTGCCACACACAAGGGAGACCCAGATGGAATTCCTGGCTTTGGCCTGGCCCAGCCCTGTCTGTTGTGGACATCTGAGGAGTGAACCAGTAGATAGAAGTTCTCTCTCACTCGCTCTCACTCTCTCTCTGTTGCTGTGCCTTTCAGTCGAATAAAAATGCATACACTTTTTAAAAAAAGACTTTAACTTTCCCTTTTCCAAACTAGGTATCTTCTGCTTCTTTTATCTGACCTTATTGCTGTGGCTAGACCCCCAGTATGATGTTAAATGGAAGTGCTGAGAGAAGACACCCTTGCCACGTCCCAGCACGCAGGAGGAGTGTTTTCCTTTCACCATCAGGTATAAGGTTGGCTGTAGGATTTTCCAGATTCTCTTTAACAGATTGAAGAAGCTACCTTCTGTCCCCAATCTGATGAGAATTTTCATGATAAACATGTGTTGAACTTTGGGCCAGCGCCGTGGCTCAATAGGCTAATCCTCCGCCTTGCGGCGCCAGCACACCGAGTTCTAGTCCCGGTCGGGGTGCTAGATTCTGTCCCGGCTTCCCCTCTTCCAGGCCAGCTCTCTGCTGTGGCCAGGGAGTGCAGTGGAGGATGGCCCATGTGCTTGGGCCCTGCACTCCATGGGAGACCAGGAGAAGCACCTGGCTCCTGCCTTCGGATCAGTGGCGGCCATTGGAGGGTGAACCAACGGCAAAAGGAAGACCTTTCTCTCTCTCTCTCTCTCTCTCTCTCTCTCTCTCTCTCTCTCACTGTCCACTCTGCCTGTCAAAAAACAAAAAACAAACAAAAAAAAAAACAAAACAAAAAAACAAAAAAACTTTGACAAATACTTATTTTATATCCATTGGTTATGGTCATGTGTTTGTTTTTTAGTTTGTTGTTAGGATGAATTATGTTGATTAACTTTCAACTGTTGAATCAACCTT
Source organism: Lepus europaeus (assembly GCF_033115175.1). NCBI lineage: Eukaryota > Metazoa > Chordata > Mammalia > Lagomorpha > Leporidae > Lepus > Lepus europaeus. The sequence continues at coordinate 27,686,720 of NC_084846.1, forward strand.
GAATTCCAGGGATGAAACATACTTCATCATGATTGCCTAAGCTTTGTATATACACTTGTATTAAATTTGCTAAAATTGGTAAAAATTTTTGTATGTATGTTCAAGAGGCTATTGCTCTGAAATTTTCTTTCCCTGTAATGTCTGTGGTTTTGTTGTCAGAACAATGCCACATATAGTAAGTGGAAAGAATTCCCAACATCAATTTTCTGGAATCATCTGTAGAGAACTGATACTTTTTGGTAGCATTTTCAATGTAGCCACCTGCACCTGAAATTTTCTTTGTGGGAAATTTTTCACTACAAATTTAACTTCTTTAATAGGTAGAGGTCAATTAAATTATCTTTATTACTGACTAAGCTTGGCAGTTTATATTGTCAATTTTTTAAAAAGAATTATTTTATTTATTTGAAAGAGTTGAGAGAGAGGTAGAACCAGAGAGAGGGAGGTCTTCCATTCCACTGGTTCACTCCCCAAATGATTGCAATGTCTGAAGCCAGGAGCCAGGATGCTTCTTCCAGGTCTCCCATATGGGTTCAGGGGCCCAAGGACTTAGGCCATCTTCTATTGCTTTCCCAGGCCATAGCAGAGCTGGATCAGAAGAGGAGCAGCTGGGCTTTGAACCAACACCCATCTGGGATGCCAGCACTGCAGGCTGGGGCTTTAACCTACTGCGCCACAGCACTGGCTCCCGTTAAATTTTTTTTTTTAAGATTTTATTTATTTATTTGAGAGGTAGAGTTATAGATAGTGAGAGGGAGAGACAGAGAGAAAGGTCTTCCTTCTGCTGGTTTACTTCCCAGATGGCCGCTATGGCCGGAGCTACACCGATCCGAAGCCAGGAGCCAGGTGCTTCCTCCTGGTTTCCCATGCGGGTGCAGGGCCCAAGGACTTGGGCCATCCTCCACTGCACTCCCTGGCCACAGCAGAGAGCTGGCCTGGAAGAGGGGAAGCCGGGACAGAATCCAGTGCCCCGACCGGGACTAGAACCTGGTGTGCTGGCGCCGCAGGCAGAGGATTAACCTATTGCGCCACAGTGCCGGCCTATATATGTATTTTCTATTCATATGTCTTCTTAGGTGAAGTGTTCACACTTTTTCTCTCTTTTTTTTTTTAATTTAACAGGCAGAGTTAGACAGTGAGAGAGAGAGACAGAGAGAAAGGTCTTCCCTCCGCTGGTTCACCTCCCAAATGGCTGTTACAGCCAGCGTGCTGCACGAATCCAAAGCCAGGAGCCAAGTGCCTCCTCCTGGTCTCTCATGCAGGTGCAGGGCCCAAGGACTTGGGCCATCCTCCACTGCACTCCCGGGCCACAGCAGAGAGCTGGACAGGAAGAGGAGCAACCGGGACTAGAACCTGGCGCCCATATGGGATGCTGGTGCTGCAGGTGGAGGATTAACCAAGTGAGCCACAGCACCGGCATGTTGGGCATTGCCTAAAACCTCCATTACAATATGGCACCTGGGAGATGTTTGAGGGGCTTGTCTGTGGCTGCTGCGGTTAACTATGTAAGATCAGAACACCGGCAGGGATAGGTCCACTTTAGTTCCAGACCCGTAGACAGTGCATGATCCCTATACTTTCCTTAAGATGCCCCTGTGCGTGGTCCACCCACGCCTGCATGACCTTTTTGCTGATTGGCTCCCCTACTGCGCATGTCTTTCCTAAGCTTTATAAGCCTGTACACTTCCTCAATAAAGTAGTTCCTGCTTCGACAGAACTCACGGGTGCTTGCTGCGGTGTGCTCGACCTTACCTCTCCGGTGTGCTCGACCTTACCTCTCCCGTTCGCCTTATTGGGGAGTGCTTGTACTTTCCCCTGCTGGTCAGGGGCCAGCCTCAGGCTTAAGACCCCAACACCGGCCCCTACTTTTTCTCATTTTTTAACCAAATTGTTTCATTATTGCTTTGACAGTTCTTTATATACTATGGATAAAACTTCTGATTCACAGTTATTTTCTCCCAATGTATGGATGTATTTTTGTTCTCTTAAAGGAGTATTTCAAAGAGCAAAAGTTTAACAGTTTTGTCTAATGGATCATACTTCTGTGTTTTACCCAAATCTCTGGCTAGCACCATTCACAAAGGATGCCTTTTTTTTTTTTTCTAAAAGTTGTACTTGTTAAGCTTTACATTTAGACCTATAGTCCTTTCCATATTTATAAGATGCAAATACAGGGGCCCAAGCACTTGCGTCATCTTCCACTGCTTTCCCAGGCCATAACAGAGAGCTGGACCGGAAGAGAAGCAGCCAGGACTAGAAATGGGGCCATATGGGATGCCGGTGCTGCAGGTGGAGGATTAACCTACTGCACCACGGAATCCGCCCTGGGTCCTTTCTTAAACACACACAGTGCTCAAAGACTGTCATTCCACTACTGGGTATTAACCAAAGAGAAATTAAAACATATGTTCACACATAGACTTTCACATGATAGCAGCTTTTTGTGAAACAATCCCAAGCCAGAAACAATCAAAATGTCCATGACAAAGTGTGTCATATTCAGGCAATGGAATAGTATCCAGCAACAAAAAGCAACCAAGCATTGATGGATAGGAGCAAATGGATGAATCTCAAAATAATCATGCTATTGGAAAGGAGCCAGATTAAACACACATGTATGATTTCATAAATACCAAATTGTAGAAAATGCAAACAATGTATGATGACAAAAAGCAGAAAGTTAGGTGTAGGAAGCCAATACGATGAAGTGGCACGAGGAAACTTCTGGGTGTGATGGAAACGTTTGTCATCTTCGTTGTGGGAGTGATTTCCAGTGCACGTGTTTGCTCTTGAATTGTAACTTTTGTATCTTCAGTTTTTTTGTGTATGGTACTTATACTACAAAGACTTAGAGATTAACTGGAGATAATTTTCAATTGTTGGGAAGGTTTGCCACAAAATGTAGTATTTCCATCTAGCCGGACAGCTAAGCTACACTTTTTTCCTTCATGTCACGAAAAACAGCTGCAGTGCTAGAGAGACTTGATTTCTAAATCTGGGTTCAGAAATGTAGTTAACACTACTGATCTGAAAAACACATTTTCCAAAATTATTTTTTCCTTTCCATCTTGTAAAAAGAGTACTAATGTGCGAAATAAGCCAGCACCCGAAAGTCAAACACCATGTTTTTCCTGATCTGTAGGAAATAACAGAGTACCTAAAATGTCATGTATTGGAGTGAAACGGATATTTGGAGATTCAATGATTGTTTACAGCCCTCGTCTCTTCCGTTGAGGGAGAGTTTTTTTTTTTTCTTCTATTTTTTTTTCTTCTATTTGCTGAACTCTTGCTTAGTGTGGGGCTAACCTTAGATCATGAAGTAAACTGCAAGTAGATCTGTAACAATTAAGAATGCGACGGAGCGTGGCTGGACGGGAGGATGGGGTGGGAGATCTGTATATATGAAATACATGAAACTTGTATAACAAATTAAATCAAAAACAAACAAAGGAGTACTAACATCTCTTCTAACTTGGGGCTTCGAACATTTAAATCCGCCGGACTAGATTACGGAAAGACTGCGAAATCCCACGTCACCACCCGACGTAACTGACGCCCGCTGGACGGAGCAGGCCATTGGCTGGCAGGGACGGAAGCCCCGGGCGGGCTCGCGTACCCCTGGTGCGTGGCGTCAGCGCCCCGCAGTCGGTGCGGGTCGGCAGCGGCGGGCGGGAGACCTTGCTTGGCCCTGGGCGCTCCAGGCCCGAGCCCTGCGTAGCCACGTGACTCCGCCGCGGCTCCCGCCAACCCCGGATGATGGCGCAATACTGTGCGCGCAGGCGCAGTGCGGGGCCGCATGCGCGGTAAGCCCTTGCACGTGTGCGGCGGCTGCGGCAGGCCTAGGGCTTTGGCCGCGGTGGTGGGCGGAGGGCCGATATCCGGCATGTGGGGCCAGGGTCCCTTTTCTAGAGCGGCGGTGGCGGAGAGTGTGAGGTCAGTAGTAGCCCGTGCGGTGGGTACGGCGGTGGCCCCTGCGCGGGATGTGTTCGCGCCGCTCGTTGTGAGGCCGCAGACCTGGGCCCAGGCCCACATCCCGGCCTCCTGCCCGCCGCCGCCCCGGGGACGCGGTGCGCAGAGGCCATTCCGGCGTGCAGGCAACGCGGGCCCCCCGCGCTTCGCGGTGACGAGGAGTTGTTCACTCCGCTTCCGGCAGGCGCGGCGGGCTGGGACCCGCACCGCCCCTCGCACGGTCGAGGCGCCCAGGACCCGCGTTCCCGCCGCGCGGAGGTGCTGGTGCCGCTGGGTAGGACCTGGGGGTCGGGGAGGCGCCTCCGCGTCATCGCCCGTGGGGTCAGCCTTGGAAACCCAAACTTGATACTGTTCTAGGAACGGCTTCCTAGATTTCCGAAGTAGGGGGTGTGTGTGTATAATATGTACATGTGTTATATGGAGAAAGCCTTCCGGCCACATTTGATACCCTGAATTTGAAAACCACATTTTGAGTAATTTTAATCCTCGTTTTGAAGACTTCGGCTGCCTCTTGGCGTGTTTGGAAGCAAAGAAGGGGCTGGAGCTGTGGCGTAGTGGGTAGAGCCGCCTCCTGCAGCACCAGCGTCCCGTGCGGGCCTAGGTTTGACGCCCGGCCGCTCCAGCGCCTATTCGGCTCCCTGCTAACGCACCTGGGAAGGTAGTAGAAGATGGCCCACTGCTTGGGCCCCTGCGCCCAGGTGGGCGACCCGGAAGGAGCTCCTGGTTTGGGGCTCACTCAGCCCCGCCCCAGCTGTTTGCAGCCATTTGGGGAGTGAACCAGCAGATGGAAAATGTGCCTGTCTGTAACTATGCCTTGCAAATAAATAAATACATCTTAAGAAAAATTCACCCAAAAAAGTAACGAAACTCAGAGGGTTTAAGTTTAAAATGTTATAAAAGTTTTGAGAGGATTTGAGACCTGCATGGTTGTGTTCTTAGGTAACTTGTAAAACTGTGAAAGTCTACATTTTCCTCATTTATGAATGGAAAGGACAACTTCTAGTGTGCTAAGGATAAAATTATAAAGTAGTAGACTTTTTGGGAAATATTTTGAGTTAATAAAGCCTATTATATCAAAATTAGGAAAATTTGATTTGTCTTGCAGTCTTTAATTCCAGGTTACTTCAAAAGTAGTAATTACTGTGCCTTTTAAATACCAGTCTGAAGCATTTGTCGTAGCACATTGTTTCTCTATTTTATATTATGTGAATTCTAATCTTCTTTTGTGGGGGGTCATTTTTTAGACAGAAATGTCAAGATGTGCATGCAATATTTACTTTGAGGTAAATTTATAAGGGTTTGTTTGGCTAGAGAGGTAATTTGAGGGTTGAGATTATATAATGAGCTATGCATTCTGTTTTTTTTTTTTTTTAAACTTATTTATTTGAAAGGCAGAGTTACAGAGTGAGAGACCTTCCATCCACTGGTTCACTTCCCAAGTAGCTGCAATGGCAGGGCTGGGCCAGGCCAAAGCCAGGGGTCCAGAACTTCTTCCAGGTCTCTCATGTTGGTGCAGGGACCATCTGCTGCTGCTTTCCCAGGCACATTAGTAGGGAGCTGGATTGGAAGCAGAGCAGTGGGGACACGAACTGGTGCAGATATGGGTTGCTAGCATTGTAGGCAGAGGCTTAGCCTACTTTGCCACAACACTGGCCCTGAGATTATGTAATAGAATTATATACTCTAATACACTGAAAACAAAAAATTCTAATTATTGAAGAAAATATCTTTGAGATCATTTGTAATGTAGAGTTTGATTTTAATAACTTCGTTTACGACAAAACATAGTTGTGAAGATTTGAACATTATGTGGCTTAGTCTTTATTCATTGTTAATGGACGACTATAACCTGTTATTGAATTATTTTAGTTTTCCAGGAATTGTCCAAATGGATGAAGACACACATTACAATAAAGGTACTGACACTAAAAATTATTTTGGGGTGTAAGAGCTAGATGATATTGATTAATTTCTAATTCTTTGCATTCTGATTTTAGTTGAAGATGTGGTTGGAAGTCATGTGGAAGATGCGGTAACATTTTGGGCCCAGGTAAACAGCAGACTGATTTTTTCTCCTCTTTCCCCCTTGCCTGACCTACTTCCACCCCAACAAATAAAAAAATTATTCACTGCTTAATTTTTATTAGTTTATTTAGCACAGGGCATTATTAGAAGGCAGAGTTACAGATGGAAATTTATCTGCTACAAGTAGTATACTTACATAAAGTTGAAACAATATCAGCAAGATTGTGGAAACAGGATTATACTCAGTATCAACATTCTAGGCTACTTGAGTTTTATAATTCTGAGCTGTTGTATTTGTGAAGTGATAGCCCCATCTAGGGGTCTTTTCTAAAATTGTTGAATATTATTAGTGGTGAATTAAGCCTGTGAATGTAGAGTGTATTAAAATTATGTCTATGCAGAAACTGACGAAGAGCGGGGAGGAAGGAAGGGGGATGGGGAGAGCAGGAGAGTGAGGGAGGTGTGGTTGTTGTCTTGGAACTGTACCTACGGAATGCATAAAATCTGTTCTCTTTGTATTAAAGATATTTAAATAAAGATAAGTTTTACAGTCTCAGTCATATTTTGTAATGGCTTAAGTTTGAATTTGAGATACAATATTTTTCTCATCATAAAGTTAGGTATTTTCTCTTGGCAGGCGAAAGTCAGATAAGTTTACTTAGTCTTAAATACAAAGCAAGGAGGCTGGCACTGTGGCGCAGCAGGTTAAAGCCCTGGCCTGCAGGGTGCTGCATGGGTGCTGGTTCTAGTCCCAGCTGCTCCTCTTCTGATTCAGCTCTCTGCTGTGGCCTGGGAAAGCAATGAGGATGGCCCAAGTCCTTGGTCCCCTGCAACCATGTGGGAGACCCAGAAGAAGCTCTGGCTTTGGATCGGTGCAGCTCCGGCTGTTGCGGCCATCTGGGGAGTGAACCAGCGGATGGAAGATCTCTCCCTCTCTCTCTCTCTCTCTCTCTCTCTCTCTCTCTCCCCCTCTCCCTCTCCCTCTCCCTCTCCCTCTCCCTTTCTCTCTCTGCCTCTCTGTAACTCTGTCTTTCAAATAAATAAAATAAATCTTTTAAAAAAATACAAAGCAAAGCACTAGAGTGCTCGTGTTGATAATTTGCCTTCTAATGCAAACGATTACCCACTAGTTTTTGGTTTTGTGAGCTATATGTGACATGGGGAAGAAGGAAACTGTATTTTTCTGTGCTTCTTTTTTAAAAAGGTTTATTTGAAAGGCAGAATTAGAGAGAGAGGGACAAAGATCTTCCATCTGTTGATTCATTCCCAAAATGGCCTCATCTGTGGGCTGGGCCAGGATGAAGCCAGGAGCAGGAGCTTCATCTAGGTTTTCCATGTGGGTACAGGGTCTCAAGGACTTGGGTCATCTGCTGCTGCTTTCCCAGGTGCATAAGCAGGATTGGAAGTGGAGTGGCCAGGATGTGAACTGGTGTCCATATGTGATGCCGGCACTGCACGCAGCAGTTTGACTTGCTGTGTCGCAGAACTGTCCTCTATAATTTTTAAGAATTGATTAATTTATTTGAAAGGCAAAGTTTCATAGAGAGTGAGAGGGAAAGACAGAGATCTTCCATCCGTTGGTTCATTTCTCAGGTGGCCATAACAGCTGGAGCTGGGAGGATCTGAAGCCAGGGCCTTCTTTTGGGTCTCCCTTCTGGGTGTAGGGGCCCAAGGACTTGGGCCAGCTTCCTTTACTTTCCCAGGTGCATCAGCAGGGAGCTGGATGGGATGTGGAGCAGCTGGGACTCAGATGCCTATATGGGATGCCGGTGCTGCGGGCAGCAGCCTTATCTTTTGCTACACCATAGTGCCATCTCCTCCTTCGGTTCTTAAGTGTGGAAATTCCTTTTTGTTACGGTAGAGGTGAATTGGTAATGTGGAAATAGGAGTTTATGAGAAAAAAATTATAGAAGACTATGATTAACCAGGAATCATTAAATTCATATAGAAAACATATTGAAGGATGCTATTCATAGGAAACTGGTGACAAATATATGTGTCTGCTTATGGAGCATTCTCTAAAGGGTATGGTGCATGTTCTCGTTCTGTGCCCCTGGTGTGTGTACTGATAGCACCTGTGTTGGTCAGCAGTGCCCAAGATTAAATGATAAATTGTATGTTTAAGTTCATTATTTAATAACATCATTTGTTAGCTTAAATAAGATTTTTAGACCAGCGCCGTCTAGTAGAAAGTTGAGTCAGAAAAGTAATTAATAGGCCGGCGCCGTGACTTAGCAGGCTAATCCTCCACCTTGCGGTGCCGGCACACCGGGTTCTAGTCCCGGTTGGGGCGCCGGATTCTATCCCAGTTGCCCCTCTTCCAGGCCAGCTCTCTGCTATGGCCCAGGAAGGCAGTGGAGGATGGCCCAAGAGCTTGGGCCCTGCACCCGCATGGGAGACCAGGAGTAGCACCTGGCTCCTGGCTTCGGATCAGTGAGATGCACCATCCTCAGCGGCCATTGGAGGGTGAACCAATGGCAAAAAGGAAGACCTTCCTCTCTGTCTCTCTCTCTCACTGTCCACTCTGCCTGTCAAAAAAAAAAAAAAAAAGTAATTAATAAAAATGTTTATGAGGCCGTTGCCGTGGTGCAGCAGGTTAACGCCCTGGCCTGCAGCGCCGGCATCCCATATGGACACGGGTTCTAGTCTCAGCTGCTCCTCTTCTGACCCAGCTCTCTGCTATGGCCTGGGAAAGCAGTGGAAGATGGCCCAAGTCCTTGGGCCCCTGTACCCACATGGGAGTCCCGGAAGAAGCTCCTGTCTCCTGGCTTCAGATCGGCGCAGCTCCGGCTGTTGTGGGGAGTGAACCATTGGGTGGAAGACCTCTCTCTCTCTGCCTCTCCTCTCTCTGTGTAACCCTGACTTTCAAATAAATAAATAAATCTTTAAAACAATGTTTGGCAGCTCCATTGAAAAAATAAAAAGGAACATGAAATTAACTTTAGTATTTTTACTTAGTATATCCACTATTGTTTCAAAATATATTTCACAAGCTTTTGAAATCTAGTGTGTATTTTAGACTTAAAGCACATATCAAATCAGCCTAGTCCATGTCCAGTGAGTATTGACTGTTGTGTTGGTTAGTGTCAGGCTAGATTGATTTTGACTGATCTTATTTGTGAACCTGCTAATTGAATTTGAAGCTCTGATTTAAAACAAGAGTCAACAAGCTTTTTCTGCAAAGAATCAGATAGTGAATACCTTACGCTTGTGGGCCAGTCTCTTGCAGCTGCGGTAGTGCAGAAGCAGCCATAGGCGGTAAATGAATAGATGTAGCTGTGACTCAAGCAACTTCATCAAGACGGGTGTCTGTAAATTGCCAGTTTCTGACTTACCCATAAAGTAGAAGCCTGTGGGGAAATTTATGCACATTTCCACAAGTTAGGAAACATACCTTGAATGGATGAAAAGATAAAAAGTAAATACTAATGACATCCGAATGAATATAATAATTGTTTCAAGAAGTAAATTATAAAATGTGATTAGAGTGGGAGTGTGACGTTGGCAAGGAGAAGAGTTAACTACAGATTTAGAAAATAAAGTGGCGGGTCCAGATCAGGATCTGCTCACATGTATTCTCTGTTTTTCTATTATGATTTTCTGTTGAATAAACCATTTACGAGAGAACACTCCAGAATTACTGGCATGCCTACTTGGATGAGTGGCAACAGAAGGCATCTTAAATATTTGACCTCTACATGTTTTTTGGGAAAGGAAGAGCTTCTGTTTATTTTAGTCCATATGTGACAAAATATAATTATGTGGAATATTTTGATGTATTCTGAATGTAGAGAACTAATTCCAAGAGTTTTATTCACAAAGGCTGCTTCTGATGTTTCTTGGGATCTGTTTAAATTCAGTTTTTTTTTTTTTTTTAAGATTTACTTATTTATTTAAAAGGCAGAGTTACGGAGAGGGAGAGGCAGAGGCAGAGAGAGAAGTCTTCCATCTGATTCACTGCCCCAATGGCCGCAACAGCCAGAGCTGTGCCAGTGCAAAGCCAGGAGCTTCTGGGTCTGCCACGTGGGTGCAGGGGCCCAACTACTTGGCCCATCTTCTGTTGCTTTCCCAGGCGCATTAGCAGGGAGCTAGTTGGGAAGTGGAGCAGCCAGGACTTGAACCAGTGCTAGTATTGGCAGCTTTACCTGCTATACCACAGCTCTGGGCCCTACATTCAGTTTCTGTTTTTGTAAGGTGTCATTGATAGTCGTAATGATGTCCTTGGAACCACTATTTTTTTTTTTAAAGATTTATTTATTCAAAAGACAGAGAGGTAGAGACAGAGGTCTTCCATCCGCTAGTTCACTCCCCAATTGGCCTCAGTGGCCAGAGCTTCTCTGATATGAAGCCAGGAGCTAGGAGCTTCCTCTGGATCTTCCCATGAGGGTGCAGACCCAAGGACTTGGGCCATCTTGTACTGCTTTCCTAGGCCATAGTAGAGAGCTGGATTGGAAGTGGAGCAGCTGCGACTCGAACCAGTGCCTATATGGGATGCCTGCACTGCAGGCGGCAGCTCTACCCCTATGCCACTGTGCTGGACCCTGGGCATTTCTTTACTTATAGCACTGCCAGATGTCCAGAGTCCTTTCATTTCCATGTCCTAGCCCAGAAATCAACCAGTCTGCAGAGACCATCTCCATATGATTAAATATTTGGTACCTTTTTTGAATTCCAAATAATTTGAACTCTCGGCAAGTAAACTTTTTCTATAACCTAATCTCATTTCTTATAAATAAATCAGTGAATTCTGAAAAAATGTGAATATAAAAATTTGTCTTTCTTTCTAATACTCCATAATCTTTTTAGTAGCATTCTCATTTGTATGGCACTGTCAAATAATATTTTGTTGAATCCTGTGCTGTATCTGTTCTTCCTAGAGTATTGATCGAAATAAGGATATTGTGAAGATTGGTTTTTCACTGTCTGAAGCTTGTCCACATGCTAATTCAGTTTTTGGGAATCTTGACCCAAAGAAGGTGAGCCATATTTTTGGATATAATTCTGCCTTCCTTCCTGTAGGCTTTCCTGTGTCTGACATTTTACAGCTTTTGGAATTTTTGGTACATTTGAAAGGAAGGGACAGATTTTTAGAATTTGTATAAACTACAGTCATTACATTTATTCACTCAGAAATACTATGGACTGCATATTTTTCAATCTTAAAAAGGAAAATAATTTTGACAGACTACAATATGGATGAATCTTGAGGATAGTATGCTAAATAAAATAAGACAAATACTGCGTGATTCCACTTAGATTAGGTAATTAGAGAGTGGTCAGAATCATAGAAAATAGAATGGTTAGGATGTAGCTGTATTCCTGAATATAAGTTAACCCAGCCCTGCCTCAACTGCATTGCAGTAATGTGCCATTTCTTTTTTCTTCTTTTGAAGGAAGATTTACTTATTTGAAAGGCAGAGTGACAGAGAGGGAGAGACAGAGATCTGCATGCATTGGTTCATTCCCCAAATACCTATAACAGTAGAGTTGGGTCAGACCAAAGCTGGGATCCGGGAACTCCATCCATGTGGCAGAGGCCCAAGTACTTGAGCCATCATTTTCTGTCTTCTGAGGTACATTAACAGGGAGCTGGACCAGAAGCAGAGAAGATGGGGCTAGGACCATTTGATATGGCATGCTGGCATCTCTAGTTGTGGCTTAATCTGTTGTTGTAACACAACTCCCACCCTAATGTGCCATTTTTGTTAACTGCCTTTTGCCAAATCATGATTGGCACATTATTGAAAAAGTTTAATTAAAGATAATGTGACCTTTTATATTTGAAATTAGAATAGGACTGTTGACCAAATGCCATTTTTTCTACTAAACCTGTTTGCTTATTTAAAAATGATTTAACTGCACTGATGTGGTGTAGGCAAGTAAGTCACCACCTGGATCACCATCAACCCATAGGGTGCCGGATTATGTCCTGGCGGCTCCACTTCTGATCCAGTTCCCTGCTAATGACCTGGGAAAAGGAACCAAAGATGGCCTGAGTGTGTGGCCCCTTGCTACCCATGTGGGAGACCCAAATGAACTCTTGGCTCTTAGCTGTTGCAGCCATATGGGGAATGAACCAGTGGATGGAAGATCCTTCTCTGTGTGTCTGTCTCTCCCTCTGTAACTTTCAGATAAATAAATAAACAAATCTTTGAAAAAAATGAAGTAAGATGGTCAGAGAAGGTCCTGTGCCACTTGTGCTTTTTTCCTTCCCGTTGTCGAATGTTAGCTGAGGAAACAGGCTTACGTGCTAATTGGACACTCATATCTTTTGTAGCATTTGATTTGTTAGATACCCATTTGTGTGTCTGAATTAGCTGGTACTCTGAACCTTTTCCCTCCAAGATACTTTAACAGCATAGATATTCTGTAAATGTATTTATGTTGTTAGTGGGGCTGGACTCTACAAACCACAGGACATCTAAGATTTCCCTTCCCCGCCATCCCTCAAGGGAACAGTATTGTTCCAGTGTGATTCAAAGTAGTTACCAGCCTGGAGTGAGTTTTTATCCTCTGTCTCTCACACAGGAGACATTTGGCAATGTTTCGAGACCTTTTTGGTTGTCACAAACGGATTTGGTGCTGCTGGCATCCGGTGGGTGGGGGCCAGGGGAGATGCTGGGAGGTATCCTGCCATACACAACACAGAGGACAGGCAGCCCCCTCTGCTCGGTAGTCATCCAGTCCCAGCTGTCAGCACTGCTGAGGTTGAGAAAATGCTGAAAGGGTTAACATTTTCTCCTCACTTTTATTAAACATCATTAAACTAAAATATGAATTTTAAATAAATGAAAGTTCAGTATTAAGGACATTGTCTAATTTTATCTACTTAATAACACCAATATCTTTATAGAGAAGGTAAAATAGAAGCTTTTTTCTTGGTTGGTAGGTAACAGGGATTCTGCCATGGTTGAGAATTAGACTTAAGTGGCCTGTATGGGGATGTTTATGTTTGAGAACAATTGAACTAGTTGTCTTCCAGCATTAAAATTGTATGGTTTTAACTCTTGCATGCATGTTCATCTTTTAAAAAATATTCTGATTTTTAAAAATCCTCCCCTGCCCCCTTTTTGGAGATGCAGAATAGCATAATGCACTCTGAGGTCAGAAGTCTGAATCTTAGTTCTCCTGCTTGGACTTTGGGTACGTTAATGGTGAGAAGTACTTGCCTCAGAGGTTGTTGTGAGAATGAAACCAATTACTGTATATAAAGTGCTCTTGACTCATAGTGCTTAGCACATGCTAACTTTTATTCTTAGCTACTGTGCCTGCTTTGTTTCATTGAGATACCAGACTAACTTTGCTTTCTTTTTCTCTTTGTAGATTTATGGTGGATTATTTTCAGAAGATAAGTGTTGGTACAGATGCAAAGTACTGAAAGTCATCAGTGATGAAAAGGCAGGAAATAAGTGTTCCTTTTTTTTACTTTAAGTAATATTTATTCTAGTTGACTAGAATGACTTCCAAAATTTGATGCTTATTTAGCCCTTCATTACTTTTTCATATTAGTAATAAGATCTGGTTCAGTGAATTTATAATTTTATTTTTTAAAAAGATTTTATTTATTTGTTTGCAAGGTAGAGTTACAGAGAGACGGAGAAACTGAGAGAAAGATCTTCCATCTATTGTTTCACTCCCGAAATGGCCAAAATTGCTAGAGCTGAGCTGACCTGAAGCCAGGAGCCAGGGAATGCTTTGATTTCTCCTTCATGGGTGCAGTGGCCAAAGCACTTGGGCCATCTTCTGCTTTTCCAGGCCATAGAAAAGGAGCAGCTGGGACACGAACTGGTGCCCATACGGGATGCCGGCACCACAGACGGAGGCTTAGCCTACACTGCCATAATACCAGCCCCAAATTTATAATTCTATTTAAACATACTTTTTCTCAAGTGAACACCAGAAAGTTAATAGCTTGAAAACAGTTAAGATTCAGGAATATTCTTCAGAATTTTGTTAGGTAATCACCACAGATTATCTAATAATAAGTTATAGAACGTTTGGATTTTTTAAGTGACTATTTGTTGCTTCAGTTCTTAATAATTATGTTTGACTCTTGCTAATGAATAACTTTTTGATGAGTAGGAAAGGATATTTGATTAATACTGAAGTTGCGAATAGCTTTTACTTACTTGTGAGTATTAAAGATTGACTTGCTGCTTTCCCATGTCTGTGTTAACTGTGATGAGTTTCTTTGTGTTATGCTATTTTATTTTTTTTTATTAAACTTTTATTTAATGAATATAAATTTCCAAAGTACAGCTCATGGGTTACAATGGCTTCCCCCTCCCAAAACTTCCCTCCCACCCACAACCCTCCCCTTTCCCGCTATTTTATTTTTTACATGGAGAATTTGCGAGACATTTTCCAGGGAGATGGGACACTGAGTAGCTGTGGCATTTGTATCTTATAGGCTGTATAGAAGGGTTGCCCTAGTCTTTCTTTTAGTGCAATTTTTACATCTACTTTCTGCACTTGAAGTGTATTTTCTAATCTGTATGTTTCGTAAATATTTTTGGTGGAATAAGATGAAATAACATGATAGATGCTCTTATTAGTTTGTTTAAAAGTACCCATTATTTATTCTTGTCATAGATAATAGTTTGTGTTAGTGAAGTGAACCTTTCTTATTGTTAGACCTTTGCTCATAATTTGATAACAGGAGATCATATTTTACAATAGCTTTTCGATCAGCTTTAACTTTTTAAATTAAAGAGCAAAAATCAACTTTGTTAGAAATTATCTTTTTTTTTTTACTTTTTAAATGGATACAGAGCTGGAGGTAAAGGTCAGTTTTTCAGTTAGTTTCAGAGACTAGCTAGGGTAGATTTAATTTTATCACAGGAAATTTGATAACTTTGCCTTTTCAGATTTTGTTTGTAATTTGAACTTAAGAATGTTGATTGATTTTAACATTAGGAGAAATAGAGGAGGGCCATAAGTTTATAAATTCCTGTTTATTTAAGATACCAGTTGTTGGAGGCGGGGTGGGGGGGAGTGAAGATGAGAAGTGTTACTGTTGGAATTTAGTGCCAAATATATAAACCACTGTGACTTTATGGGTTTTCTGTATTGTGAGAATATTATAGATCTCTATTTCTGAATTCATTTTCTCAATTTGAGATAAAATACAGTCTTGACAGATAATCAACAGAAAGCAACAAATCGGTTTGGCTCTTGGTGGAGATATTTAATCTGGGTTCAGTATTACTGTTTGTCTCCTGTTTTTTTGCAGTGTCTGGTGAGGTACATTGATTATGGAAACACTGAAATACTGAATAGATCTGATATAGTTGAGATTCCTTCAGAGCTGCAGTTTTCTAGTGTTGCCAAAAAGTATAGACTTTGGGGACTACAGATTCCTTCTGGCCAAGAAGTTACCCAGTTTGATCAGGCAAGTCATAGAGTTTAAGTATTTTTGTTAGTATAAGTACAACTGCTTGAAACAAAATAAAAATGTTGTTAAATCTTACTTTGTTTAATATAAAAACTTGTATAAATGAGTGAAAAATGCAAATTATAAAACAATGCAAAAGTGGCTCTATGTTTGTGTTCATTTTTGCTAAGTAAATTTTCTTGTGTAAGAGTGATATATAATAAATGTAAATAGTTTCTTCTAAATTCAGAGTTCAAAGATATCAGCTCTTATTTATGGATGGCACTATACACAAACACTGCACTGGGATGGTTAGTTCAATGAAAAGGTTGTTGATTAGAGTTGAATTAATGTGCAAACTGGGTGGCATGTATGATGAATACAGTTAACCTGTTTTGGCTAAGATCAAGTGTGGAGAAAGTATATAAAAGTGATAAATATCACAAAATGGAAATTTGTGAGGCTGTAGTTTATCATAGTTTATCATTTTGGCACAGGTTCACACTGTTTGATGTAATCATTGGCAGTAATGGTCTGCTAATGTAGATTCTAGTTTACATTCTTTCCATTGAGTTTTGGGTTAGTAAATCTGATCATTATCAGATCAGGGGTAGTTTTATACGAGGCCTGTCTCCTTTTAAATCTTGTATGCAAAAGGTTCTTGTGGTGAGTGGTAGTGCTGGTGAGGGACATTTCATTGCAAATAATCAGACTTGTAAATGTTATTTAGCAGCTCAACTAACTTAGGTGAAAAATGGTTTAATCAGTGTTATGAGGAGGAGTGATTAAAATTTGGGAACTTTGTATTTGCCCCTTTTTTTGTTTATTTTGAGAATTTTACAGATATGTTGGCTGTTATTTTGTCTGCACTATAGTTATTTACAAGCGACATTTCTGTATGTAGAATCAGACTTTCACACATGAACAAAAATGTAGATACTGTTGTAATGTTATGCCCTAAGTTTTGGCTTGAAGTCTAAAGTTTATTATTATTATTATTATTGTTTTTAAAGATTTATTTATTTACTATAAAGTCAGAGTTACATGGAGAGGAGAGGCAGAGAGAGAGAGAAAGAGAGAGAGAGGTCTTCCATCTGATAATTCACTCCCCAATTGGCCGCAATGGCTGGAGCTGCGCTGATCCGAAGCCAGAAGCCAGGAGCTTCTTCTGGGTCTCCCACATGGGTGCAGGGGCCCAAGGACTTGGGCCATCTTCTACTGCTTTCCTAGACCGTAGCAGAGAGCTGGATTGGAAGTGGAGCAGCCGGGGCTCGAACCGGCACCCATATGGGATGCTGGCGCTTCAGACCAGGGTGTTAATCCTCTGCGGCACAGCACTGGCCCCTAAAGTATATTATTTCCTTCTTTGATATAAAGGTATTGACCAAGATAGTGGCTTAATTTGGATTTCCTGGATGCCTAGAACTGTACAGTTTTAAATTGATCTGCTCCTACGTTATTTACAGATGAGAAATTCTTCTGGTCTAGAAGTATTAAATGGTATATTTCGAGTCATATAGCTAAAGGGCAGAGCCAGGGCTAAAACTCAAGTCCATTGCTATTTTCATAATGAGATGATGTACATATTCATGTTTATGGAAACAAACACAAATTAAAGACATGTTTAGAAGTTAAGTTTTACTCTGTTTTGGCCTGGGAAAGCAGTGGAGAATGGCCCAGCTCCAGCAATTGTGGCCATTTGGGGAGTTAACCAGTGGAAGGAAGACCTTTCTCTTTGTCTCTCCCTCTCACTGTCTGAAACTCTACCTTTCCAATAAATAAATATAAACTTTAAAAAGAAAAATTAAAAAAGTTAAGTTTTGCAACTGAACTAGTAAACATCAGGTAAGAATGTTTTCAAATACTTCATGGCTTCTTTCTAGGTGGCACTGTATACAAACATTGTATTTAGATGCTTAAAAAGATCTTTGATTAGAGTTGAGCCAATTGGCAAACTGAATGTTTTCTAGAAAAAGAAAAAAAAGTTATTCTTGAATATCTCTGATTAGAATGGCATGTTTAGTCATTAATTCTCAGTCTAAGGCTCAGATGTGATCTCTATGACGTCTGTCCCCTTGCAGTTTCAGCCACTCACTGTAAAAGTTGTTAACTTTTCCTTTCCCCACAAGATAGGGAGTTCAGTGGAGTTAAGTATTTTATCTGTTTTTTTTTTTTTTTTTCTCCTATACCCGGTCTCCCTGCTTATTAGGAGTTAGATGAGCATCCATCGTGTCTAGCATTGGAGTACAGTCAGGATTCAGTCAAAGCAAACCGTTAGCACACTTTTTAGCTTTGACATTCATGTTACAGCGCAGTTGAAATTGATATTCAGGATGATCAGTTTAAATTACTGGGGATCAGATGAAGGTTAAAGTGTTCCTAAATTCCATTCTTTAAAAATTATTTGTAGAATCAGAGAATGAGAGAGGTTAGAATTTAGACTTAACAGTTTAGTGGCCTTTTAGTCTATTTTCTAGGCTTTGAATAAAGCTTACCAGTTTGGGAACAGGATGAAATGTATCTTGGAGGGGTGACAGTAATTTTTTAATGAACATTGAAAGCTTTCATGTTCTAAATCAATGAGCAGATTTATTTAAAAGGTAAATTTTATGTTTTAAATTTTATTTTGTAACTTCTAAATTTCTAAGTTATGTTTAAAAGTACATGTATATGTATCTCCAGCTCAAGGTATTCAATGGAAAATATATTTCTTATGATAAAAGTTAAAATTTTGACATTTATAAAAGAATACATGGCATATATGTTAATGGTAAAGTGTAGTATTAAAATACCCATGTGTCATCTATCTTTTCATCAATTTTGTTAGAAATGAGAACTAAGTTTTTATAGAAAGCTTTTATTTAATAAATTAAAATTTCATTAGTACAACTTTTGGATTATAGCAGTTCTTCCCCCATACCCACCCTCCCACCTCCAAACCATCCTACCTCCTACTCCCTCTCTCATCCCATTCTTCATTAAAATTCATTTTTAATTATCTTTATATACAGAAGATCAACTCTATACTAAGTAAAGATTACAACAGGAGAACTCATTTATTTATTTATTTGAAAGATAGAGTTACACAGAGGCAGAAAGACAGAGAGGTCTTCCATCTGCTGGTTTGCTTCCCAGATGGCTGCAATGGCCAGAGCTGGGCTGATCTAAAGCCAGGTGCCAGGAGCTTCTTCCGGCCTCCTATGTGGGTGCAGAGGCTCAAAGACTTGGGCTATCTTCTACTGCTTTCCCAGGCCATAGCAGAGAGCTGGATCAGAAGTGGAGCAGCCAGGACTCGAACCGGTGCCCATGTGGCATACTGGCACTGCAGGTGGCGGCTTTACCTGCTACGCCACAGCGCTGACCCCGAGAACTCATTTTGAGTTTTCTGTTCTGTATTTATGGTTATATTATTTGGGGGAGAATCTGGTTGAAAACTTTGTGCTAATTGTTTTTAGTTACCATAACCAAAAGAAATTTGACTTCAAAGAGAAACCTAAAGCTTAGACTTCTTCATTTACAATTCCTTTAAATAAATAGAGAGTAAGTGAGCCAACTCAAGCTGTCTCATACCCTCGTTCACTTCCCAAATGCCCTTGTCAGTCAGGAGTAGGCTAGGCCAAAGCCATAACATGGGAACTCAATTGAGTTTCTCATGTGTGGTGGAAGGGACACAAATTCTTGAGCCATCATCTACTGTTCCTTTGGGTACCCATTAACAGGAAACTGGAATTGGGAGTGGAATAGGGAATTGAACCCAAGCCCTCCAATATGGGATGTGGATGCCTGAGTAGCATTTCAACCACTTGGCCAAACTCCGACGCTCATTTCTGTAAAGAACAGTGAAACTTTATAACATTTAACTTGAGATAATTGGAATTTTTGTAGAAAGTAGATTTTTTCTATTTGTTGCTTGAAAACAGTTTCTTGAAATACTAATTCCATAAGGCAAACAGTTGTGCGTGAATTTTATCTTAGATAGACCTTCAACAATAATGGTTGAAACCAAGGATTTTATGTGGAAGAAGTTAAGCAGAAAAGTACATCTGCCTGTTGTCTTCATGTGACAAGTGCAGTGGGTCACAGTCTGAGTTTGTTGGCTTTGTCTGCTTGATCCAGTTTGGTTGGTGATACATTCTGAAACACATTTAGTGTTGGTGTTCTGGTGAATTCAAGCCTCTTGATATAATGTGTATTTCTAAGTTTTATTTTCAAAATTTATGAAGGTCATGTTTTGTGAACCTGAAATACATTGTTATTTTGGCTAGTAGATTAAAAAAACTATTTTTTCTGATTTCTTTGTTTTTAGTAGTGATGTCCAGTGATCTTTGAGGATATATGAGGGGGTTTCATAACGCCCATGGAAATTGGAGTTAAAAGATAATGCTTGGGGGTGGGGACATTTGTCTTAGTGGTTCTGAGAGTAGATAAGGCAGCTATGTCGCACATCAGAGTACTTGGGTTACACACTTAGCTCTGGCTCCTGACTCCAGCTTCCTGCTCAGGACCCTGGGAGACAGCAGTAATTGATCAAGTAACTGGGTTCCTGCTACCTACGTGGGCAGCTTGGATTGTGTTCCCAACTCCGAACTTTGACCTGCCTGATCTTGGCCATTGTGAACATTTGGGAAGTGAGCTAGTTGGTGGGAGCTCTCTCTCTCTGACTCTCAAATAAATGAATTAATAATAAAAACAAGATAATGAGAGTTTTCCATGAACTTTTTAGAGCCCCCATAGAATTTGAATCTCCTCCTGTACCCCACCGGATGTATCCTTCTAGGCCCAGTGGTTCTTTTTTTTTTTTTTTAAATTCTTTTAAGATTTTTTAAAAAATTTACTTGAAAGGTAAAGTTACAGAGAGAGGAGAAGAGGCAGAGAGAGAGAGAGAGAGAGATTGATCGATCAATCAATCGATCGATCTTCCATCCACTAGTCTGCTCCCACAATGGCTGCAACGGCCGGGGCTAGGCCAGGCTGAAGCCAGGAGCCTGGAGCTCCTGTGCAGGGCCCAAGCACTTGGACTGCCTGCTGCTTTCCCGGGCCGTTAGCAGGGAGCTGGATCTGAAGCGGAGCAGCTGGGACTCGAACCAGCGCTGACATGGGATGCTGGCCTCACAGACAGAGGCTTAACCCACTCACGACTCCACAATGCTATAGGCCCAGTGGTTCTTAACCTACTGTTAGATTGTATCATAATAAAATAATTTTCTTTGCAATTCTGTGAATCTTATGCATTTAAAAACATTAATTTGAGATGGCATCCAAAACATCAGGTTGGTGAAAGGGCCATAGCGCAAAAATGTTAAGAACTATGTAGCTGTCATTTCTACCCTCTGTACTGCCATATAATAATGAATGAATAGAAATAGTATCATTTGGTTTCTTGGATCTTGAAAGTTTTTCAAACTTTTTCCTTTTTTTAAGAATGTGGCCACCTTATAGTTTCTAGTTTTTAGTTGGGTCCTTACACTCTTGTTTTTCTGATTATTAGTGGTATGATTTGCTTTATTTGCAAAATTTTTTTCATATTTATCAATTGGTTATATAGGTAAAAATAGAGTTACTTTTTCTGAGAGATATGATCCATGGGTTTAATCAAGGAAACGTGGATCAGTAAATCTGAACAGTACCTATCCATTTTGTGTTTTAAGTTTATGTTTTATATATTCTGAAAAAGTAGTTTCCTTTATATTACAGAGTGAAAATCAGGACAGGAACTTTGAGAGATTTAGGAAGTAAAGAGTAATTAGAGTGTATCAAGGTAATTTTAGGAATTACAGCTTATGGAGGAATAGACGTGTTCTTACTCAAATTGAGTCTCAAGATATCTTCTATTTTTTTAGGTACTCAATTCAAAAGTTAGCCAGCACCTCATTTAGTAAGCACATTTGCATGTAGCCAACAAGAAGGTAAGATCAGTGATGCAAGGATGTTAGAATGAAGAGATAAGATGCTTGGGAAAAATGGGTAGAAACAAAATAAACAAAGAGAAGCATGTTGTTGTCCCTGGCTTATGTCTTCTTTCCTATCTTTCTTAGGGAAGAACCTTTTTGGGGAGCTTGATTTTTGAAAAAGAAATTAAAATGAGGATCAAAGCAACCTCTCAGGATGGAACGGTCATTGCTCAGGCTGAGTATGGCAGCGTGGATATAGGGGAAGAGGTGGCTAAGAAGGGATTTGCAGAAAAATGCAAACTCACCTCCAGCACTAACATCTGTGAAGAAAAAAAGTCAGATCCTGCTCAGCTTGCACTAAGGAACCTCAAAAGCCCCATTCCGTTATGGGGGCATAGATCAAACCAGTCAAACTTCAGCAGGCCAAAGCCACGCTTAAGTGGGAGGCTGACAGTTGACTTGAAGAATGAAAGTGATGCGGGAAACCACGTGACATTTCCAAAGTAAGACTGTGGTTTTCAGTTTTAGGTAATGTTAATTCATAGTTGGGATCTTTTTAAAGGTAGAACAGAAGTTAAGGCGTGTGCTTTGTCAGTGATTTTGAGAGAAGGTTCAGATTATTTTTTTTTCAAACATATAGACCTCTTCTTTAGCAGGAATATTTTTGTTAAAAGCCATTTTAAAAGAAAAAACATCATTCCTGAATTGTTTGAAGTTCACATTAATATTTTTATGCTCTTTTGAATACATTTATAAAAAATCTAGCCCTTAATCTAAATTATTCTGGCAATACCAGAATTTTAAATAAGATCTGAACATTTTCTTGTGGTTTTTGGATATTTTAACAAATTTCAGGGAATCGTCTTTTAACAAAAGGGAGGCTTTTTGCTTTTCTTATAAAAACTTGATCTTGATAGAATTTTATGATTTCAAGGGTGGCCCACTTCTTAGATAATTACAAAACTTATTTACTTATTATTTATTTTAAAGACAGAGATCTCCTATCCACTAGTTCACTCCTCAAATGCTTGTAACAGTCAGGCATGGGCCAGGCTGAAGCCAGGATCGAGGAACTCCATTTAGGTCTCATGAGGGTAGAAGGTACCCAAGTACTTGCACACCTCCCAGAGTGTGCATTAGTAGGAAGCTGGAATGGAGAATGAAGCTGGGACTTGAACCCCTGTACTCTGACAAGAGATGTGGATGTCCCAACTGACAGTTGAGCTGCTGTGCCAGGCTCCTACCCCTCGGTAATTTTGAATTATCAACTTAAAGAGGAAGCCAGATTTGGTATTTGTATGTACCAAAACATTCTTCTGTTTTACGATCCCAACCATGGTGCCGTGTCTTGGGTGATATAACTGTTTGATGGAATCTTATCAGCATGTTAGGAATTAAACTGTGAAAGAGAGCAGGGGATCATGGGAAGGGGGACTTGGAAGGAACTGATACAAAAAGCTTTTTAATTTTGTTCTCTGGAGTGGGATAGTGCTGTGAGGAAGTTGGAATATATATTTTTTGAGAGTTGTAGGAGTTTTTTTTTTTTTTTTTTTTTGACAGGCAGAGTGGACAGTGAGAGAGAGAGACAGAGAGAAAGGTCTTCCTTTGCCGTTGGTTTACCCTCCAATGGCCGCTGCAGCCAGCGCGCTGTGGCCGGTGCACCACGCTGATCCGATGGCAGGAGCCAGGTGCTTCTCCTGGTCTCCCACGGGGTGCAGGGCCCAAGCACTTGGACCATCCTCCACTGCACTCCCGGGCCATAGCAGAGAGCTGGCCTGGAAGAGGGGCAACCGGGACAGAATCCGGCGCCCCGACTGGGACTAGAACCCGCTAGGTGGAGGATTAGTCTATTGAGCCATGGCGCTGGCCCAGGAGTTGTTTTTGAAGTATGACTTCACTTACGCAATCTAGTTTGTGTGAAACTTTTAAAATGTTCAGCTAGGCTAAGATTTTAGTTTTTAAACTAATTTTAAATATATATTATGTGGCCGGCGCCGTGGCTCAACAGGCTAATCCTCTGCCTTGTGGCGCCGGCACACCGGGTTCTAGTCCCGGTCGGGGCGCTGGATTCTGTCCCGGTTGCCCCTCATCCAGGCCAGCTCTCTGCTGTGGCCCGGGAGTGCAGTGGACGATGGCCCAAGAGCTTGGGTCCTGCACCCCATGGGAGACCTGGAGGAGGCACCTGGTTCCCAGCTTCGGATCAGCGCGGTGCGCTGGCCTCAGCGCGCCAGCCGCGGCGGCCTTTGGAGGGTGAACCAACGGCAGAGGAAGACCTTTCTCTTTGTCTCTCTCTCTCACACTGTCCACTCTGCCTGTCAAAAATAAATAAATAAATAAATAAATAAATATATTATGTGATAATTTAGTTTAGGCTTGTTATCTCTATTTGCTTTGTACAGCTTGCTTTTTAAAATAAATGAATTTGTTTTATTATTAATAGGGAAAGTTTGCCTGTTGGTGACTTTAAGTTAGGGTCTAATGTCAGCCTGGCAAAAATTAAACAGGATCAGAAACTGATTGAAGAAAATGAAAAGCTTAAGACAGAGAAGGAGGTTCTTCTTGAAAGTTACAAGGCGTTAGAATCTAAAGTAGAGCAGACTGCCCAGGAGCTGCAGGTACGTTCAGTGCCTTCAGGTAAGGAGTGTCTGGTTGGGAACCCTGCATACTGCATGTGCTTCTTCCCCAACCCCACTGTTCTCCCATCTCTCTCCTCTGCGCCTCTCTTCCTCCTTTCCTTCTCTCCCTGCCTCTCTCCTTCTATACTTCTGCTCTCTCTTTATCTCTTTCTTGCTGTCATTTTTTTTCTTTCTTTTTCCTTCCTCTTCTCTCCTCCTTTCTTTATGGTTATTATAGGTGGAATTTTTCCTGCACTTCAGACTGTCCTTGAATTTCATTGGGTGTTTGAAAGTTTAATAATTTCTCATTTATATTTCATGTTCTTCTAAAAACTTTTAAATATGGAAATTTTAAGTTTCCAAAAGGAGATAAATAATTAATCCTCGTGTATTTATCACTCAGTTTTCATAATTGTTAAACATTTAAACATATGGACAAATCCTGTTTTCTATTAAATTTTAAATCACATAGAAACTATACATATGTTTATGGGATACCATGTGATTTTTTTTATATACATTGTGTAATGTTCAGTCAGGGTAAATATCTCCTCAAACATTTAGCATTTCTTTGTGGTGAAAATATCCCAAACTCCACCTTGTAGTTTTTAAAATAGGGAAATATACATTAACATTATCTATAGTCATCATGTTGTGTAATAGTACCCTAGAACATCTTACTCCTATCTAGCTATAACTTAGTGCCTGTTAATCAACCTTTCCCCATCCCTCTCTCTCCCCTTGCCTTTCTAGCCTCTGGTAGCCTTCATTATGCTTTTAACTACTGTGAGATCACCATTCTTTATTTCTTTTTCTCTTTCTTTTTTTTCCCCCTCCCCTCCCCTGCTTCTCCCTGCCCCTTCTCCTCCCTTCCTTTCCTCTCTCCTTCCCCTTCCTTCCCTTTTTTTTTCTTAGATTCCACACGAGTAGTGAGATATTTGTGTTTCTGTGCTTGCTTATTTCACTTAACACAGCAACCTCCAGTCCTATCCATATTGTTGTAAATGACAAGATTGTGTTTTTAAATGGCTGAGTGGTAGTCCCTTGTGTATGTTCAGCACCTTTCTTTATCCACTCAAAGGTGGATGGATGGTTGGGTTGTTTCCTTTTCTTAACTGTAGTGAAGAGTGCTGCAGTCAACATGAAAGTACAAATATCTCTTCCACGAGATTCCATTCCTTTGGCTGTATATCCAGGAGTGAATCGTATGGTAGTTCCAGTTTCAGCTTTGAAGAGCTCCACACTGCTTTCCACAACTGTACCAGCTTACATTCCCACCAACAGTACACAAGCTTACACTGCTCTTCACCCCTTACCAGCGTTTGTTAGGTTTTGTCTTTTTGATGTCTTGTTCTAAAAAAAATTATTTGAAAAGCAGATCGACAGAGAGGGAGTGAGGGATTTTTCCATCTGCTGCTTCACTATACAAATGGCCATAACTATTGGGCCTGGGTTAGGCCAAAGTCAGGAACCTAGAACTCCATCCTATCTCCATGTGGGCACTGTGGTAGTTTTTGCTGCTTTCCAGGTGCATTATCAGGGAGCTGGATTGGAAGCAGGAGCAGCTGGGACTCCATGCTGCCGTCCTACATGGGTAGTAGGAATCCAAGCACTTGGGCCATCTTCTGCTGCATTCTCAGGCGGGTTAGCAGGAAACTGGATTCAAGTGGAGTATGCAGGACTTGAACCAGTGCTCAAATGGGTTGCTGCATTGCAGGCAGTGGCTTAACCCACTGCTCCACAACACTGGCTCAATGAAGGACCCTTATGGGGGAGAGGGACAAGAAACTAGGCCTGGGCAAATATCGGGCTTCTTAAGAGGTTAGATGTTCCCCAGAGTCCAGCGGGCAGGACGTTCTCTGGGAAGGAAAAGTCAATCCCCTTCAGAGAACCTCTAGGCATGCCCAGAGCAGAGCTGCCACTCCCCTTCGGAGAGTCTCTAGGCACTCTCCCTCAGCACTCTCCCTCAGCACTCTCCCTCAGCACGTTCCCTCAGCACTCTCCCTCAGCATTCTCCGGTATGCTAATTGTCCCTCTGAACTGACCAATCCTACGCATGCGCATTAGGAATATGCTAATTCGTTGCCTATATAACCTGTGTGAAACTGCCGCTCAGGGCTCCTCACTGCTTGAGGTGGGGGCCCGTTTGCGCAAACGTTCAATAAAAACCTCGTGCTTTTTGCATCAACTGGTCTGGAGTCTGGATCTTTGGGCGTCCTCTCGAGCAAGTGGGCATCTCTGCAACTGAGAGGTCCAACATCCTGTTCCTTGGTATCAGAGAGCATATTCTGTGATTTTAGTCCTTTTAAGGTTATTGTGGTTTGTTTTATTATCCTATGTGTATTCGGTCTTTGGAAACGATTCATACATTCTTAGAAATTTTGTGTGTTCTACAGTTTTTGGCAGAGGTATTTTATAAATGTTAATTAGATCTACTTGGTTAATATTTTTTGGGTCTTTTATATCCTGATTTTCTGTCTCCTTGTTTCATCATTTACTGAGAGAAAAGTGTTATAATCATCAGATATTACTGTGACTTTGTTTCTCCCTTATGTTTTATTAGTTTTTATTTTATAACTTTAAAGCCCTGCTGTTAGGAATATACATACATATAATTGTATCTTTGTGATAAATTGATCTATTTATCTTTATGATGTCCCTCTTTGACACTTGGAAATAGTCCATGTCCTAAACTCTATGTTTTTGGTATTAATATAGCTTTATTTTCATGGTGTATCTTCTCTATCCTTTAACTTTGATTTCCTTCTTTGGGTCTCATAAGTGTTTTTTGTAAGCAGCATTTAGTTGAATGTAGGCTCTTTCATTCTAGATGGAAAATCTTAATTTTTTTTATTGGGGATGCTTAGCTCATTTTCTCTTTTTTTTTTTTGTTTTTTTAAGATTGATTTATTTATTTGAAAGTCAAAGTTATAAAGAGAGGGGAGGCAGAAAGAGAGAGAGAGAGGTCTTCCACCTGCTTGTTCATTTCCCAGTTGGCCACAATGGCCAGAGCCACGTCGATCTAAGCCGGGAGCTTTTTCTGGGTTTCCCACATGGGTGCAGGGCCCAAAGACTTGGGCCATCTTCTACTGCTTTCCCAGGCCATAGCAGAGAGCTGGATCAGAAGAGGAGCAGCTGGGACTTGAACTGGTGCCCATATCGGATGCTGACACTGCAGGCCGCGGCTTTACCTGCTGCGTCACAGTGCTGGCCCCTTAGCTCATTTTCATTTAACGTAATTATTGATGTGCTTGGGTTTAAATCTGCCATCTTTTCTCTTTGTTTTAAGAACCATATTCATTATTCATTATGAGATTTCTGTTCTGTTTGTTTTTGCAAGTGGAGTATGAATTCAAGACAGTTGAGAATCAATATGAGTTCACAGTTCTGTTAGATTTAAATAGTTCTGTCCCTCAGTATTTTATAGTTCTCATCCATATATAATTCATTAGCAATTTTATTAAACCTTGTTTTCATGGAGTCTTAACACAGTTTAAACACAGTTTTCAAGGATTCAAAAACTTTTCATTTTCCTCCTGTTTCTTAGATTTTTTTGGGACTATTACAGCAAGCACAGTAAATATATACAGATTTAGGAATGAATATAGCTGATTTTTCATGGTCATCCTACTCAGCAAGTGGGAGCCAAAGGGTGTAAGCATAGCCTAATATTAATGAACATTCAGTGTATTCTTGTCCTGTCTCTCTGTTTCTCTCTAGCATTGGAGAAAACAGGACTGGAGAGCATATTGTTGAAATATTAAGTTCTGCGTAATTGTTGTTTGGAGCATAATTAGCATAAAATTTCCATGTCTTTATATTACTGCTCCATACATTTTTTTTTTTTTTTGGACAGGCAAAGTGGATAGTGAAAGAGAGAGACAGAGAGAAAGGTCTTCCTTTGCCGTTGGTTCACCCTCCAATGGCTGCTGCGGCCAGTGCATCACGCTGATCCGAAGCCAGGAGCCAGGTGCTACTCCTGGTCTCCCATGCGGGTGCAGGGCCCAAGCACTTGGGCCATCCTCCACTGTACTCCCAGGGCCATAGCAGAGAGCTGGCCTGGAAGAGGGGCAGCCGGGACAGACTCCGGCGCCCCAACCGGGACTAGAACCCGGTGTGCCAGTGCCGCAAGGCGGAGGATTAGCCTGTTAAGCCATGGTGCCAGCCTGCTCCATACATTATTTAAGATAATCATAGAGACATGTAATTTAGGTACTACTCAAAATCTGGGAGTTAACTTTGCCTTAGGTGAGGAAATGATTTTGACTTCTTTGTATTGCAAAATGACAAAAGACTTCTTCATGTAACAAATTGTCATTGATAATCATTAGGAGTCTTTCATTTTTATGGAGACCTTTTATGTACTTAAAAAATCTAAGTCTTAGGAGCCAGCGCCGTGGCTCAACAGGCTAATCCTCTACCTTGTGGCGCCGGCACACCGGGTTCTAGCCCCGGTCGGGGCGCCGGATTCTGTCCCGGTTGCCCCTCTTCCAGGCCAGCTCTCTGCTGTGGCCCGGGAGTGCAGTGGAGGATGGCCCAAGTGCTTGGGCCCTGCACCCCATGGGAGACCAGGATAGGCACCTGGCTCCTGCCATTAGATCAGCGCGGTGCGCCAGCTGCGGCGGCCATTGGAGGGTGAACCAACAGCAAAGGAAGACCTTTCTCTCTCTCTCTCTCTCACTGTCCACTCTGCTTGTCAAAAAAAAAAAAAAAATCTAAGTCTTAAGACATAGTTTGTGAAATTTTGTTTCTTTGTGACTCCTTAATACCATGAGATGTAAGAGTCTATAATTTGCATGAATGTAGAGAACTGGGAATGGATTCTTTTTTATATCTCAATTAGTAGGGAAGCCAGTTTTTGTTACCTGTGGCCTAACATTTTTTAACCTTTAAAATTTTAATTATAATGAAAAGATCATTTGAATAGTAGCAGAAAAACAGTTTCCTCTTTAGATCTCACTGGGATGTGCTTGTTCTTCGTTTCAGCAAGAGAAAGCAAATACCATGGATTTGACAAAACATTTAGAGAGTACTTTAAAGACTCGTATAGGTACCAGAATGAAAAATCTGGCAGCAAAGGTGGAAATACTGAAAGAAATTAGGTAGGTAAAAGTATATTTTTGAGAAGGATACTTTAAAATAATTGTTAATTGGCTGGTGTTTTCTTTATATTGCGTGCCCACCCTTTTTACTTTGAGAAAAATTTATCTAAGTGAGAGAGAAGAGAGGAGTGGAGGAGAGGAGAGGGGAGGAGACATCTCCCTTGTGCTGGTTCACTTCTCAAATGCTGTGACAGCTGGGGCTGGGCAACTCAAGTATCCAACATGTGTGGCAGAGACCCAAGTACTTGAGCTGTCATTGCTGTCTCCTAGTCTGTATAGGTAGAACTACCCTGTACCCCATGGGAGACCAGGAGAAGCACCTGGCTCCTGCCTTTGGATCAGCGTGGTGCGCCAGCCGCACCGCGCTGGCCACAGCGGCCATTGGAGGATGAACCAATGGCAAAAAGGAAGACCTTTCTCTCTGTCTCTCTCACTGTCCACTCTGCCTGTCAAAATAAAAAAAAAAAAAGAAATTTATATTCTGTAGTCTAAATCCTTCAGTTGGCAAGTGGTTTATAAGCCTTTTAAGAGTTTGAGTAACTTGGTCCTGGTAGAGACTAAATCAAAAACCAAGTGACTGTTCTGGCAAAACTGTGAGCCAGACTTCATATCAAAGTGACCGAACATTAATCTACATTTGGGGAAAGAGTGTGCTATTAAAATGGTGTCAGTCTACTTAGAAGCTACAAAAAACTCATTTGGGTGGTGAATCTTATAAGTTCAGCTAATTGGCCTTTCTGATTACTTTTTTAAGAAGATTTTGAGAGGTAGAGTTACAGATAGGGAGAGGGAGAGACAGAGAGAAAGGTCTTCTATCTGCTGGTTCATTCCCCATATGTCGCAACTGCTGGAGCTGGGCCAGTCGGAAGCCAGGAGCCAGGGGCTTCTTCCTGGTCTCCCACGAGAGTTCAGAGGCCCAAATGCTTAAGCTATCTTCCACTGCTTTCCCAGGCCTTTAGCAGGGAGCTGGATCAGAACAGGAGCAGCCAGAACATAAACGGTGCCCACACCCATCCCTCTGATTACTTATTTTTTTTCTTTACTTTTCTTTTTTTTTTTTTGACAGGCAGAGTGGACAGTGAGAGAGAGACAGAGAGAAAGGTCTTCCTTTTGCTGTTGGTTCACCCTCCAATGGCTGCCGCGGCTGGCGCTCTGCGGCCGGTGCACCGCGCTGATCCGATGGCAGGAGCCAGGTGCTTCTCCTGGTCTCCCATGGGGTGCAGGGCCCAAGGACTTGGGCCATCCTCCACTGCACTCCCTGGCCACAGCAGAGAGCTGGCCTGGAAGAGGGGCAACCGGGATAGAATCCAGCACCCCAACCGGGACTAGAACCTGGTGTGCCGGCGCTGCTAGGTGGAGGATTAGCCTATTGAGCCGCGGCGCTGGCCACTCTGATTACTTTTTTTAAAATTTATTTTTAAACTCAGAAAATGCTGATTGTTAGGGTATAAATACTATGTGGCTATAATCTTGATTAGCAAGATTGGCTGTGTATACATTTAAAAAAGAATTTGAGACCAAGAGAGTGCTCTCCCTTTTGCTGGTTTTCTCCCCAGATGCCTGTAAAGACTGAGTCTGGGCTGGGATTGGGGTCTCCCAAGTGGCTGGCAACAATCCAGTTATTGAGCCATCACTCCTACCTTCTAGGGTCTGCATTGGCAGGAAACTGGAGGCAGGAGCCAGAGCCAGGAATTGAATCCAGGAACTCTGATAAAGAACGCTAGCCTCTCAACTGCTAGGCGAGACACCCACTCCTATGTCTAAAATTTTTGATACAGTATTTATACATCTAATTGTAGACTAGAAAGTGAAGGTTTATTTGGTATTTTAAGTTCTGCAGACTTTTGAAGTTGTCTTTTTATATAAAATATATTTTTTAAAATTATTTTTCCACAAATTATTTATTTATTTACTTGAAAGAGTTACAGAGAGAGAGACAGGGAGAGTCACAGAGAGAGATCTTCCAACCGCTGGTTCATTCCACTGATGACCATAATGGCCAGGGCTGAACCAGGCCAAAGCCAGCAGGCCCAGCCAACGCCAGGAGCCCATAGCATCTTCTAGGTCTCCCATGTGGGTGGCAGGGCCCTAAGCTTTTGGGCCATCTTCCACTGCTTTTCTCAAGCCATTAGCAAGGAGCTTCATTGGGATTGGAGCAGCTGGAACTCAAACTGCCAGTGGCTTTACCTGTTACACCACAATGCCAGCCCTGCCACAAATATTTTTTAATTAAATGTTTTTGTATTAAAGTTATATATTATTTATTTTAAGTTTTAAAAAGTACTTCTTCACAGCCAGTGCTGTAAATAGTAACTTTAGACCATTACTGTTTAAGTTGTTCTTACACCAACCTTCTAATTTCTTGATCTTTTTCTTTTTGCTGTTTGTTTTTTTATAGGCGTGTCAACATTAATGTTCGTTTTGGAGATGACCTTTCAGAAGCTATGCAGGTGTTGGATGAGGGGTGCTTTACTACCCTACCTTCTATGAATGAATTAGAGATCCTTTGGGCAGAATACAATCTAGCTCAGGAGAAGATTCAAACCTGTGGTAATGTGGTGAGTTGAGAATTTTGGTTTTTATTTATTGAACATAAACAAGTACTGTCTTTTGAGAAAGCAGAGGGACTGCAGGGGTTGTAATACTTTATTTTCCTAAAATCTTTAACTTTTATTGTATCTTTGTATTATTAATTTGATTATTTTATTGTCTTTTAAGAAAGATAGGATAGGGGCCGGTATTGTGGCATAGTGGCCAAAGCTGCTGCCTGCATTGCTGGCATTCCATATGGCCACTAGTTTGAGTCCTTGCTGCTCCACTTCTGATGGAAGCAGTGGAAGATGGCCTGAGTCCTTGGGCCCCTGCACCCACATAGGAGATCTGGATGGAGCTCCTGGCTCTCTGCTTCAGCCTGGCCCAGCCCTGGCTGTTGTTGCTATTTGGGAAGTGAACCAACAAATCAAAAATCTCTTTTTCACTCTATCTCTCCCTCTCTTTGTAACTGTGCTATTCAAATAAATAAAAATAAATCTGTAAAGAAAAAAAAATAGGGTAGATACATGGTAATTGTGGATACAGCGCTAACAAAATCTTTTCCCATTTTGTATGAGAATATCATCTTTGATGAACTCCTTCTCTGTATTCCTTGATAATATGATAAAATGACATTTCAACCACATTACCAGGCAACATTGTTTATGGGAAATATAATTTCTGGCGGCGCCGTGGCTCACTAGGTTAGTCCTCTGCCTTGTGGCGCCGGCACACCGGGTTCTAGTCCCGGTCAGGGCACCAGATTCTGTCCTGGTTGCCCCTCTTCCAGGCCAGCTCTCTGCTGTGGCCCAGGAGTGCAGTGGAGGATGGCCCAAGTCCTTGGGCCCTGTACCCCATGGGAGACCAGGAGAAGTACCTGGCTTCGGATCAGCGCGGTGCGCCGGCTGCAGCGCGCCAGCCGCGGCGGCCATTGGAGGGTGAACCAACGGCAAAGGAAGACCTTTCTCTCTGTCTCTCTCTCTCACTGTCCACTCTGCCTGTCAAAATATATATATATATATATATATATACATATATATATATAAATAATTTCTGACTGGTGAATTGCATCCCCACTGGAAGAAACCATAAACTGCAAACACTTGGTAAAGAATCTTGAGGGGCCCTGGAAACTGTACTGGGGAGTTTTAAGAGCTAATGGCTCTTTTTAAGATTTATTTCTTTATTTGAAAGTCAGGGTTACACAGAGAGAGGAGAGGCAGAGAGGGAGAGAGAGATGTCTTTCATCCACTGGTTTGCTCCCCAATTGGCTGCAATGACCGGGGCTGCACCCATCCAAAGCCAGGAGCCAGGAG